>NC_139521.1:62621805-63051805 GCF_947247035.1 Vipera ursinii
GAGCTAGAGTTTCCATCAATTTGATGTATCTTGTCCTCTTGGAAAACAGGCTTGTTTTAAAATCAGCATGGTGCCATAAAAAGCCAAGAGGCTTGTCCATCCATTTCAAACCGCCAAGCATATTATTGTTAATGAGCCCTATATGGTGCCTATCTTTACAGCCTGGGAACAGGGGAGAGCCAGACAAGGAGCAACTTCCATAAATATTATCTTTGGAGGACTCTAGATAGATATTAGACATAGAACCCCATATTAAATTAAACCGAGTTACAGGAGAGATAAATGCAGCTCAAAGTCAACATACCAGCTCTGGGAGATGAGATATTTTGTATTATATCTGGAGAGATTTTGAAAGAATAATGGTTCATAGTGGAATATAATATATGCACCTTCATCAAGAAAGAACCAAAACTTAAATTACTTTGGTACAATAAATAAAACCCGAAAACAACAGCAACAACAAACACAAGGCAGCATATTTCACCTACACTCTGCCTTTTTTGTTTGTCCATAGGGGGCCATTCAAATGCTTCAGGTATAATTCCATTTTAAAAAGTATTGGGTGTGATAGCCAGTGAAATTGGCCCATGAGGAATGATTTTGACATCCTGTGTATTTGTATTGTGTTAAGTGGTAGTGCAGGTCTATATGTCTCAATGTTGTGCTTTTCTTATTGGTAAAGGAGCGGGAGAGCAGGGGGAATGTTCTTGTAGAAGAGTCAAGTATGGGAGAGTCAACACAAAAAAGACAGAAAGAACTTAAGCTCAATAAATGGTTGATTTCTGTCACGAAATCTTTCTTCACATATGGCAATGGATTCCAATATATTGTCTGTGATGTCCCAAGAACTAAATTCTGGCATCTCCAATTATCAGAATCTATGTACAGAAGAAATTTCTGTAGTTAACTAGGAAAATGAGTGAAGCCTGGGAAACTGGCCTCTTGTAAGTCAACAGTAATGCTGATTTACCATCAGCTTATCAGGTACTTAGGAACTGAGGACTTGGCAGCACAAAGAATCAACAACCAATAGTCAGCCATCAACACCCTAATCAACCAATAGGTAGGCACACCCAACCAGGCACCACATAAATACGATGCATAGAACAGCCCTACTTCTCTGGTAGAGAAAAGTTCCCTGAGGAGAAGCTCCAGCATGAGCCAAAAGCTCAGAAGACTAAGCTACTGGTCCTAGTGAATGACCCAGATTGGATCCTGCAACATTATCCTGGGATACATATATTTGCCTTCATTCATGAGATGAACTTCTACTTAGAAGCCCTGATAATTTCTGCCCATGAAAGTATGTAAGTGGACAGTATTCATCTACTGTACATTAACCTTTCAGTTTTCTGACTTCTGGAAGCTTCAGCCAACAACTCTCATCAACTCCCAGCTGCCAGGTCATGCAGCTTTTAACATATCTGAAGAGCACCAAGTCGGGGAATGCTGCATTCTAGGAAGCTTTGTTTGGTTTGTCTCAAAGAAACATTGATCATCTCATCTCCTTAAAGCAGAGCTGTGGATCAAAATGAAGACTTCCTTCAAAGCAGTAAGTGAAATCCAGGGACTCCTGAAGCATTCCGAAGATTCAACAGCTTTTCTACTGCTTTCAGCAAAATAGAACGTTGCAGCTTAAATTCCTTATATGAAGAACAGTGAGGAGATCTTGAATGTTACGACAGCCTCTTTGATACTGATGTAAGCAGTTGTCCATTAGGATTTATCTCTTTAATTACATTCTTTGCCTAATGGAGCTGTTTTTGAGGTGGCAAGACTAAGGTTACTTTGGCTCCATTCACTTCCTCAGTCATCAACTTTGCTAGCACATCTAGCCATATGCCCTTACTTTTCTCTCTGTTGTACTAATAGAATGTTACAGTTCTTTGCTGGCTTTGTCAACCCAACTGGGATCTCAATATTCTAAATATACTTCATGTTGCACGATTGTAACAGGTTTAAATCTCTTGACGATGAGTGAAATGGACATCAGGCTAACAGTTCACTGGCTCAAATTCTCAGGATTGCTTATCTCTGTGTCATTCTATCCCAATGTGATATTCCTGCTCTCACTTCCTCTCCTAAATTTCTAACAAATAATATGGCCACTAAGCAATAACAAATTGACAAACAAACCTTGCCCATGATGTTTTCTTTTTCTTTTTCAGAGAACATCAATTTAGTAATCATTTATGCCACCAATCTTTCTGGCATGCCAGAAAACCCAGTGGTCAGAACAAGCATCATAGCTAACCACTAGAATAGAATAGAACAGAGATGGAAGGGACCTTGGAGGTCTTCTAGGCCAACTTCCTGCTCACGCAGGAAAACCTATCCCATTTCAGACAAATGGTTGTCCAATCTCTTCTTAAAAACTTCCAGTGTTGGAGCATTCACAACTTCTGAAGGCAAGTTGTTCCACTGATCTATGGTTCTAACTGTCAGGAAATTTCTTCTTAGTTCTAGGTTGCTTCTCTCCTTGATTAGTTTCCACCCATTGCTCCTTGTCCTGTTCTCAGGTGCTTTGGAGCATAGCTGGATTCACTCTTCTCTGTGGTAACCCTTGAGATATTGGATATAATGTCACCCCTAATCCTTCTCTTCATTAAACTAGGTAAAGGTAAAGGTTCCCCCGCACATGCGTGCTAGTCGTTTCCGACTCTAGGGGCCGGTGCTCATCTCCGTTTCAAAGCCGAAGAGCCAGCGCTTGTCCAAGGACGTCTCCGTGGTCATGTGGCTAGCATGACTAGACGCCAAAGGCGCACGGAACGCTGTTACCTTCCCACCGTAGTGGTCCCTATTTTTCTACTTGCATTTTTACGTGCTTTCGAACTGCTAGGTTGGCAGAAGCTGGGACAAGTAACAGGCGCTCACTCTGTTACGTGGCACTCGGGATTCGACCTGCCAAACTGCCGACCTTCTGATCGACAAGCTCAGCGTCCTAACCCACTGAGCCACCACGTTCATTAAACTAGACATACCCAATTCCAACAACCATTCTTTATATGTTTTAGCCTGCAATCCCCTGATCATCTTTGTTTCTCTTCTCTGCACTCTTTCTAGAATCTCAACATCTTTAAGTACACTCTATAAGGATAAGACAGTGGATATACTTTTTAATTCTATCTAGAAAATTTCCCAATGTATCCTCAAATTAGCACCCACTGAAGTGGGGAGTGAGGGGATTCTTCCAAAGAAGTTGAAAAAGAAGAGAAAACTTTATTTTTAATACTATTTTTCAAACCTGATATTTTTAATTGAAGTAGGCTACTTTTTGCACTTTTTTGTGAGCTTTTTGCCAGACAATTTGGAAGGTATTGTACTGTTCATTAGTATTGTTGTATTAAACTCTGCTTTTTCCATTGTGGTAAGACCCTTTAAAGCATTCAAATAAAACTTGGCAGTGTTAACATTTTTTACAGGTCGAACCTCCATATTTTCAAAAAACTGGAACCAATTCACATGTTTGGAAATTTCCCCATTAAAGCCTATGGATACATTTTCTTTTGAAACAGTTCTTGAATTGGCTCTAATTGCCATTTAGATGCACATTTTGACTCTTGTATTCTCAATTCAAATCAAATCAGGGTTGATTTGCACAGGTCTGATCTTTGTACGCAGTATATGTTATACAGTTAAGTTCATGTGTGCAAAGCATGTGCAAGATGACTTCTTGTTATCTTGGCAAGGTATTTTGTGTATTGGAGGAAATAATATTTGCTTCCTGAAAGTTTGGTGACAATAGTTTGCTTAGTTTATGGGAACTCCTCAGATATGTTTAGTAGGGATGCATGCAAAACAGGTGCATAGGAGCTTCAGGATGGCTACAGGATATGCCAAAATTAGCAATCTATAAGCAATTCAGAAACTTCACTTTTAAAACTAGAAAGACACCTTGGTTTGCAAAGCATCCTAAAGGAAATTATTGTTTTGAAGCAAGACATTCTTTTGAAGTTTTGCACAGTGTACTGTAAAGCACAGTAGAGAAGAATCCACAGGACTTTAAAAATACATCAAAGTATCATTATAAGAAACACAGTGTTCTTCATGCAAAAAGTTAACACCTTGCAACTAATGGTCCGGTTAATGAAGGCTGAGCAGCAGTACAAACACTTGAAGTGCTATATTAATGACATCCACATTTATACTAGAAGTGTTTATCATGATTAATGTTAATGCAGTTGATAAATATCAAAGGAATTAATAATGATTAAACCCATAATTTTGACATATTACTCCTGTGAGAAATATGAAAATGGTAAAGTGTTTTCGTTGGCTTTGTAATGAAGTTGAAAGCTGAAGGAGAAAGCAATACAACTTTTTCAGAGGATTTGTACAGTATCCAAGAATTTTCATATCAAATTTATGGTTAGCCATCAGCACTGTTCTTCAAGATTCAATGCTAGCAACTACACATTTAATGAACTGTTACATTAAACTATCTCTTCTGTGTGTATATATGCTGTCAACTTTGACTAGATGCATATATTTTTCTAGTCATGGGCATTCACTCATTTCTTAGAAAATTTAGAGTGTGTTGAAAATTCATAAATTCAGCAAGGGTTGAAGAAAATTAAATAAAGATTGGATTTGAGTCAGGAATCAGACATGCAACACTAATTCAAAGCCAGAATTTTTTTTTATTAATTTTATTAAAAGATATACTCTGAATATTGACTTTTCCTTTACTACTGATAGAGTAATTGGACTAAATTATATTGAGTCAGTTGGGGAACCATATTTGAACTTTCCATAAAAAGAGGACAGTTGGGAGATGAAGCATCTAATAACTCAGCTTACATTAACATGCCCTCAATATTAACTTCCCATAGTTCTTACTTCATTGTCATGTTGCAGCAGTATTAGCATATTCACACTAATATCAACATTTGGATCTACATTGTCAGGATAAAAAACAGGGACGTTTTTGCCCAATGTGCTGAGTTTAGACTAAATTTATTTTTTAGGGTTAATACAGCAACTAAGTTAAGCCTAAATACAATCAAATAATTTCAAATATTTTCTAACTGGTTCAGTTGTAAACATAATGTAAATGGTTAAAAATAACGTAAAACACAATTTCATTTGTCTAAAATATAAGATCAGATTTACCATTTGGCCCACAAAAGTAAGTCTAGTACAGTTGATCAATGGTTTTAACAATAGTTCAATAGTAGTTTTCTCAAAAAAGGAGGAACTAATATACGTTTACTCTGCCAAATATAGTAATTTGAATTTTAGAATTTTTCACATCAGAATGTGAAATTGTAACTAGGCTGCCAGAAGGCCCTCCAAACCTTCATTTTTCATATGGTATTGGATGTTGTGTACCAAGAAGAGGTTGCTTTAATAACAGTGCACAGTGCCAATGGGATGGGAATGCCAATGGGATGGGAAGAAGGGAAGAGGAAAAAGGAAGAAGATAAAAACAAAATCCTACAATTCCCACAGTGAAAAGTCGCTTGCATACTAAGAAGAGGGAAGGTATCTCCTGAATGTGATAGGTGGCATGGCTTCTGTTGCTCCTGGTTTTATAACTCTCCTTCCTCCTATTCTCTTCTTTTCACAATGATCACACCTTGCTCTAACCTGAAAAACACTTCCATAACACTGCCTCTTTGCCTCCCAACTCCTGTTCTCTCCATAAGGAATGTGTCTTTCTTGCCCTTGGGCTAACAGCAGCTACAGTTGGAAGAAGAGGTTTTTCACATGATAGAGTAAGCACTCTTGAACTATCAGGGAGCGGAGGCATCGCTGAAGGAATGTGCTATACTTTTCTTGAAAACCTCTTGTGGAGTTAGATTAGAAAAAGACATGGCTACTGCATGCAGTTGGAGAGCTCAAGTCAATATTTTTAAACTTGGTTCAACATTGCACTACACCAGGGGTGTCAAACTCAATTTCATTGAGGGCCACATCAGCATTGCGGTTGCCCTCAGGGGGCTGGGTGGGTGTGGCCTGGGTGGGTGTGGCCTACTGGGTGGGCGTGGCTAGAGTGTGTATGGCCTACTGGGTGAGCATGGCCAACTCTACATCGTTCGCATCAAGGGTGCCTCTGGGGGCGTGGGCAGGAGTGGGACAGATCTGAGGGTCTCTGGCAGAAGGAGGGTCTCTGGGCCAGGGACAAGGCAGTGGGGGCCGTTCCCTCACTGTTTCCAGGATGGCTTCACGGGCCACATGAAACCACTTTGCGGGCCGGATCCGGCCCCCGGGCCTTGTGTTTGACATGTCTGCACTACACTGTGATTCATTAACAATGACTTGATTACTAATACACCATTGGCTGAGTTTACAAATTGCATTAACTAAATCCAGACATTAATGTTACTACTTAATGCAGTGTGTCAACCTACCCATTTTCTGTGACCACCATATGTATTTAAACACAAAAGCCTGTTTTATTTAGATACTAAACTCCAACACTGGGCAGCTTCAAGAAAAATCTGAGAAATCTGTATCTTATCTGGTTCAACATTGCACTACACCAGGGGTGTCAAACTCAATTTCATTGAGGGCCGCATCAGCATTGCGGTTGCCCTCAGGGGGCTGGGTGGGTGTGGCCTGGGTGGGTGTGGCCTACTGGGTGGGCGTGGCTAGAGTGTGTATGGCCTACTGGGTGAGCATGGCCAACTCTACATCGTTCGCATCAAGGGTGCCTCTGGGGGCCTGGGCAGGAGTGGGACAGATCTGAGGGTCTCTGGCAGAAGGAGGGTCTCTGGGCCAGGGCCAAGGCAGTGGGGGCCGTTCCCTCACTGTTTCCAGGATGGCTTCGCGGGCCACATGAAACCACTTCGCGGGCCGGATCCGGCCTCCAGGCCTTGTGTTTGACATGTCTGCACTACACTGTGATTCATTAACAATGACTTGATTACTAATACACCATTGGCTGAGTTTACAAATTGCATTAACTAAATCCAGACATTAATGTTACTACTTAATGCAGTGTGTCAACCTACCCATTTTCTGTGACCACCATATGTATTTAAACACAAAAGCCTGTTTTATTTAGATTCTAAACTCCAACACTGGGCAGCTTCAAGAAAAATCTGAGAAATCTGTATCTTATCTGGATTTATTATAATTTATAATAACTACTCATATATTTTTGTTCTCAGTGTTGTATTCGAATGTTGCATGTTGCTCTCATAAAAGAAACAACTGCCATTGCCCCTTTTATGTGTCCCATTTGAAGAATAGAAACTCATGCTGTGTGAAGAAAGTCTACTTTTTCTGTATGATCAAAGAGAAGAAAAAAAATATATAATTTGAAAGAAAAAAACAAGAGATGTGTGGTACATTTTTTTGTGTAGAGACGTTCTGCTGCTGACAGAACTTTGTAACAACAAACTGAACTGAAAATGAACAATCAAGGAAACAAATTTCTCTGAACTATGAATATGTAGATTTTGTCAAGAAAAGATTAAGATAACAGCAAAAAAACAGATCTGGTCAGAAACTCTCTTAGGCTTGGAAGCTGGTCAGTGGCTTTGGACCAGTCACTATATTTTAGCCCTAGACTAGGACCCTGAAAACCAAATCTGTCTATAATCTAGAGTCAACCAGAATGGTAGACTACAGTCCATAACCTTCTGTGAAGTGGCTGTGGACTGATGTTTTAGGTGGAAGAGAGTTATAGGATGCTATATGTATTTGTTTAGGAATGTGAGCTGGGCAAAGTTTACAAAATGGCTACCATCCTACCCATGTGCAAAATCTGCCTGTGTGTTGCTGACCACCTAATAACCAGGGCAAATGGAATAACTTCTTCCATAATATTTGTTTCATAATCTCCATGGCTGCCATCTTCTTCCAAATGGCTTACCAGGATAAGGCATAACAGTTAGCAAAGATACCTAAAAAGAAAGTATATTATCCTTTAGACCTGTTTAAGTCTTTCTCTCTCTCCAGGATTTAAAAAGGATATCTTTTTATATAATTGATTGAGGTAATTGATTTCTCCTTTTGCCAATTTCTCCTGCCTGAGTATAAAATTTGAGTAAACTTCCTTCTGTCACCCCTAACAGATTCACAATCCACACAAATGCAGAAAGATCTTGCTGTTTGGTAGTTGGGAGGACTCTGTTTTAAGAGAAGTAGAACACTTATTTTTCTCCCTTTCGATCCCTAAACTTTCAAATGTAAATCGAATTCCTTTTTTGAAGAGTTATTCCTCCTCACAAAATGATTGGCAGTGCTGAAATAAAGCCTACAAGAAAATAGTGACTCTTAACTTGGAAGGGTGGCTTAGAAAACATGGCTTTTTCTTCTCATTTGAAATGCTACCCTGATGGCTTTTTTTAATTATCTTGCAGACCACAATTTAAGGCACCTTCCCAATGAAGTTTTGTACCATCTTTGGGATAGAATATTATCACAATTTAATTTGTTTTGGGAGACTGAATCAATTTATTTCAGGCACTGGTTCACTTTATTGGGAAGCATAGCAAAGTTTGGGACATTATTTTGAACTGTTGCAGTTCTGAAGCCTCAGTGGGTGCTCTGTTTTCCCGCTGGTAGACATTCTTGCCCTGCTCTGTTTCCCAGCTTCTAGGCCTTGACCGACTATTATTTTCGCCCCAGGAGTTTCAGCATCTTGATCCTGGAGGTTATCTCTTTCTTCATGTATACATTATTCAGAAGTGGATTGTTCCCAACAGAGTCATCTTAGCAATATGAAATCTTGGTGAAAGCTATTAGGAAAAGCGCTTAGTTGCAAAATTGCTGAATATGTTATTATTCTACCTTTTCATATCACAAGGGCTTTGTAAACCAGTACTGTAGAGAAAACATAGCTACATGGCTAGGAGTTCTTTAGGGGAGTTCCATACTGTTATTTATGTATTTTACAGTCAACTTTCATTCACATAGCTTCTCCTCATAGAAGCATTTCATGACTACTTGCCTGCCTGCTTGCCTGCCTGTATGTCTACCTACCTACCTACCTAGCTAGCTACCTACCTACCTACCTACCTCTCTCTGTCTCTCTCTGTCTCTGTCTCTGTCTCTGTCTGTCTCTCTGTCTCTCTCTCTCTGTCTCTGTCTCTCTGTCTCTGTCTCTCTGTCTCTGTCTGTCTCTCTGTCTCTCTCTGTCTCTCTCTCTCTGTCTCTCTCTCTGTCTCTCTGTCTCTCTCTCTCTCTGTCTCTCTGTCTCTCTGTCTCTCTCTCTCTCTCTCTCTCTCTCTCTCTCTCTCTCTCTCTATCTATCTATCTATCTATCTATCTATCTATCTATCTATCTATCTATCTATCTATCTTTTATCTATCATCTATACCCAGGTCATTCCAAGCAGATAAATGTAGATAACAAACATGTTTCCTGACTAGCAAGATGTTATCAATTATTTTATTTTCATTTTAGGTAGAGTGGGGTTGATGGGATTATTGTCAATCCAGGAAGTAAAGAGGGTTAATGTTAATTGGCTCATCGACCTATTCTTTGGGTTTTGAGTTGTCAGCTATTTTCAAATGATGAAGTGATGTAGGAGCATTTAATTTTGCTGATTTTCTTCTGACCCCATCTCATTTTCCACTCTTCTCAACTGAAAAAAATGCTCTTTCAATTCATTTTCTTCACACAGATTAAGAAATAAGGGATTTGAATTATGCAAGCTATATACTCCCTTCTCTTTTACCAAAAATGGAGTGCAAAGTAGTGGTTTTCATTTTTACACTGAAATATTATATATGTTTACTTAGAAGTAAGAATTTTTTCAATACTTTAACTTAGCCTTAAAAATGTTTAAACTAATGTACAACAAAAGCAAGGCATATCCATTCAGAACTAAGTTCTCGGAATATCTTTTCAAGTAGGTATATTAGAACTTTAATCCTTGTCTAATGATGATGTCTTGAAATTTTGTGTTGCCTATTTTGTCAATGTGTTGTTATTTCTTGTTGTATATTCTTATTAGACTTTAGACTACCTAGAATCTTTTTTGATCTAGTACAGGGGTGTCAAACTGCCGTCCTGTAGGCTGGATGCATCATAATGAAACTGCGCCCACCCTATTGCTGGCAATGGAAAAAAAGTCACAATACATCGCAACATGTCACATGATGCTGCGAGTTTGACACCCCTGATCTATTAGCCTTCTAAATGATGATGCAATGATGCTGTACATTCAGCACAGTATTACATGACATTACATTGTCTTCCTTTTTACATATGTAATTGTTATTAAGTTTAATTAATATTTTTATCAACTTTACCTTATTTAAATGGTCTCTGCTTCTCTGAAAAATCAAATAAGTAAATAGGATTATTTTATTATCTTCTCTATGTTTATTCATCTTTACTTCTATACATATAATCTACCTGGGAATAGCCATTCTTCTTCATTATTACTGTGGGGAATTACTTTAGAAATAAATTTGAGTAGGACTATATCTCGTATCATTAACCTCCTTTCAGAACTCAGGTATTACTGCACTCACAACTAACTCCAACTGTATTCAGTGGGCTTGTAGTGTATTGCAGCTTAATGTTGGTACACAGAATAGCTGGTAGCTGGCATTTCAATACATTCCCTGTCAAACAGGTTTATGCACACTTCATTAGACAGTTTGCATGCCAAAACAAGCAAGAGTAGGAGAAAGCTGCAAGAAAAAGCATAAATAATATACATACACACAAAGACAGAGAGAGATAAACACACCACACAGAAACACACAGGGAGGAGGGGAGAAAAGAGAGAGAGAGAGAGAGAGAGAGAGAGAGAGAGAGAGAGAGAGAGAGAGAGAGAGAGAGAGAGAGAGAGAGAGAGAATACATACAAGTTACAAGTTACATACAAGTATTCTAAGAAAATTCGGGAAAGCTTAAGCTTAATGAATTGAGTTTGATAAAGCATGCTAACAAGAACAAGGTTTTCTTTATCTATGATTAAGTTAGAAGAAAGAAAGAAAAATCAGTATACAAACAGTTCACTGAAAATAACACACTGCTAATAATTAAGAAACAAAAGATAAAACTATTCAATTCCTATTTCAGTTCTGTTATCTCTGAGAAGGGTATCTGTTTTACAAAGCTATTTTCAAGAATAGGATCAAGGTTTGAAATTGGTAAAAACATGGCCAGGGTGCGGACTGATCCATTTTCTGTGTAAATCATAGAGAATTAGTCTCTTGAGAATACTTCAATGATTACCCAAAACTACATATATAAGCATGCATGGACATATGCATGTATAATCAGACCTCTAATCAAATTTTACAGTAGATAATCCTGCTTTTAACACTGATCCTATATCTTACTATATTCCTGAAATATGTAGATATTTCTGCCTGGAATGAGGTTCATCCAGATATCCAGATGGCTCACTAATACATGAAATTTGGTGTCTTATATTGAGATTATTATGGTCATGAATTATATGACTTTAGGAGGTAATCAACCAAAATCCCAAATTGGAAATTCCAGGTTTAGAAGAAACCAAACACCAACCATTGGACAAGAATCAGGGCTTTTGCTCCAGAGGCATTTAGTTTGATTTAGATTAATTAACCTCTGCACATTAGATTATTTAAACACTTTCCTCCTCACACATACTTTCGATTACACTTTATCTATTTTTGCTGTCCGAAAAAATCATTTCGTAGAATAGAGAAGCCAAGAGAGTATTTTAAATTGCATACTTTATTCATGCAGGATATTAGCCCTCCCTGGTGGTTCTCAGTGGTACCATATGTGAAGTTAGAGCATGGATTAAGCTGAACATAGCAATCACTTCCCTCCAGATGCACCTTGCACATAAATGATCTACAGCACTCAGCAAGCATTCTTTCAGGCTACTGCTGATATTCACAGCGATAGACCGCTGAGAAATCCCATTGAAACACTATTTTAGAACCATTAAAGATAGATTTATGGGTTGTATAAAATATATGAGAATAAATTATGATTGAACTACTGGTGGCAATGATATAAATGTGAAGTTCATCTGGTAGTTTAACATTAAATACTCCAGGGTGAAAGAAGGAAGCCTGACATCATTTAATGGCATTGCATTCCAAAGGCTAAAATTCTATATGCGTTTCTTTCACTTTTATCTTGATCAACTCAGGAAAGGAAGGAAATGGGAGTCACGTTAAGGTCTCAGGTACAATTCTTTTTCTAGTTATCCTGGACAAGGAAGATTATTTATGCCCACAGTAAACACATTGCTCATTGCTATGCACCTCTACGGAGTAAAAGCATGTATGCTAAATAACTTGGCACATCAGGACTCACTGATGATGGTCTTTAATCATCCCTTGCTGTAAAAGTCAAAAGGGAATTAACTCTGAGGATCTTTAGTTTTGAATCAAGCAACAAATCTTTCTGATCCTCAAATGGAACCCAATGTTTTACGTCTGCATTTGGAAACCTCTTTTGAATCAAGACTTGGGTAGAGTTGTTTCCACTTGCGGGGATGACCTGAAAACTTTATTCAGGCAGAACTTTTTGGGCACCAGGGACCAGTTACGTGGAGAGCAGCTTTTCTGTGGACTGGAGGGGGCATGGTTTTATGTGCTGCCTGGATCCCACGGATGGGGCTTTGCTTGTTTGTGTGGCCCAGTTGCGGGCATGCTGCAGCCTGGTACCAGTCAACAGACCAGGGGTTGGGGACCCCTGCTATAGGGCATGCCAAACCCTATAGTTGGATTAGGGAAATTGTGGATCTCTATATGATGCCAGGCTATATATTGCAACCATTCAGCTGGTGTGCCCAATAGTAAGGATGCTTGACATACAGCAACATGTGAAGTACCACAGTTTCCTACTCCTACTGTAAGCCATATAAAATTGCATTACTGTTACAAATATACCATGCCACTTTTGCAAATGTTCACACAGTTTAACGCAGTACGCAACCTATTGGTTTGTTTTTTTGTTGTTCTTTAATTGTGTCCAGTTCTCTGAGACTGCCTGCAAGTTTTCCTGCTGTTTTCTTGGTTAGGTTTTTCAGAAGTGGTTTGCCATAGCCCCCATCCCATAGCTGAGAGAAAGTGATTGCCTCAAGGTCAACCAGCTGGCTTTGTGCCCAAGGCAGGACTAGAATTCACAGTCTCCCAGTTTCTAGCTTGATGCCTTTGCCACTGCACCAAGTGGCTCTCTACTTGTTTGGTAAGTACATTAATTGGTCATAAATCATAGTTCTAAGTGCTTGCAGTCTAACCATTAAAAAAATTCTCAACGGCATAAAGGAATATGGGCCAAATTCAGACTAAAGTTACAAAAAGACAAAGAAGTTGTAGGTCTATTACAAATCAAAGGAGAAGAGGTCATCTGGCCACATGTGATGAAAAGAAAGCAAAATATTTTAACACATTTTTTTAATGTCTGTCTTTACCCAGAAGGGAAACAAACTCCTGTATTGGATAGCCTTATGCTAGTAGTAGAAGAAGAACTGCTCAGGATTGGTGAGAGCATAAAAGAATACTTCAATAATTTAAATAAACTTAAATCTCCAATGCCAAATTACTTCCGAATGGAAGGAAGGAACTAGTAGAAGTGATTGCAAGACCATTAAACTATAATTCTTGAGAACCTGGAAGAGATGAAATGGGTCCTTATCAGAAGAAGGAGGAGGAAGGGAAGGGAATCCAGGAACTTATAGACTTCTCAAAGACTTTTCTAACATTTTACCAAGTCATACATCTGGGAACTAAAAAATTGAATGACACAGCAAGAGGTTGGGGGAGATCTGGTTTGGCTGTAGTACATCTTGAAATGATCTAAGAACTGATAAATTATTTTGAGTATAAAGATACCCAAGTACTGGTTATTCTACTGCATAGTACTGCTTTGCAATATGATTATTGTCTACTATCATTACTTAATTTTTTTTATTTGACCCTCTCTGTTACCACCCTGTAACTCAAATTTCTACTTAGCTCTGTATTTGCTTGTAATGTTTTGATCTAGCTACTGCTTGTCCTCTTGGTTAGGTTTATCTCTCTGATCTATCTCTGGCCATGAATCCCAACTATAATCTATTTCAAAATTATGTCAGATTGTGGCAGTCTTTGAAAAGCATCACAAATTTAAACTTATTACCCTAAGAATTTGTCTTGCAATGAATGATTTGTGATTTAAGACAAAGCAATCAGTTTGTTTAAAAGAACACACACAATTAACTGGGTTCGTGCAATGCACAAGCCAGAGAAATCTCATACATGGTTTACAGAAGGCACAATCTGAAAATCTTGAACTGAGCAAAGGATTGTTGATTTAGAATTCCCATGTGTCCAGCTTTCCTAAGAATCACACCAAGATTCAGTGTGAATTTGTCTATAATTAGTAAAATAAAAGAGGAGTTATATAAATCTTACAACATCATCCTTAGAATATGATCCCCATAGCATACTTTTAAAAATAACCACCAGCTGCCATAATTTAGCAGGAAGACTGTGCCTCCAAAATGTTTAGAAAGGCAATGCCCTTATTCCAGGTATGCAATAGTGGATTAATTGTGCTATAAAATTGGTCTGCTAATGATATTTAATTTAACTAAAGGGGATGCACTTACATAAAATATAGTTTAAATTGCAGGTACTTAAATTTAGGTTGACATTGGTGGAAGTCAATACTCTTTTGAAGCCTGCTAACTAGGAAGCCTATGACACATCATAATTGCAGTAGCAATCCTGGCCATCTTGAAATTTCTTGTGTGTGACAAATCTTAGAACAATATATGTTTGTGACTCCTGGCTTGAGTCTTAACAAATATCCTCCTGCTTCTTGACTGTGGATTTGAAGTAAGGTGCTTTGTATATTCTAGGTGCATTACAGTTTGGATGGAACAAATATGACTTTCATGACCCTGTGTAGCCAATCAAGGAGATAACCTTGGTGGAGATAGGCAGGAACTGTTATATAAGCAAAGAGAGCTAAAACATCCCTTAAATTCTGAGAAACAACGCAGTATTAAGCAGAGATGGAGACTGACTCCTCCCTGACTCCCTGGGAAATAAGGAGGAGATAGGGAAGAGAAAATGCAACCAAGCTTGCAAGATTCTGTTATTGTAGCCTATCTCAGTATAGTTCATTTCTTCCAGTGGAGTCTATTTCTTGATCTGGTTTACCCTGAAGGAGCTGATATCAATCTTGCAAGCCTCATTGCACTTTACCTCCCTCTTGCAACACTGGTAATTTTCCAGTTGGGTTATCCCAATGCATTGTACACTGGGACTGCCTGTGAGAACGGTCCACTAACTTTAGTTAGTTCAAAATTGAGCAGCTAGACTTCTCAGTGGGACTAGCTAATACGAACCCATTATGTCAATATGCCAGCTCTACTGCTGTCAGCCCATTTCTGGACTTAATTCAAAATAGTGGTTCTTTCAAAATATTTTCTTCAGTTTCCCAATCTAGCCCCCAATCCTGGGATGTCTTGTATTTTGTATTATAAAATCCGTGTATTTTCCAGAAGTGACCCTTCTACACTTTTCCAGAATAACCAAGGCTGATTAGATGATTGGGTGATCTAGTGAAAAGAAGCACTAGTGGTGACATGATAGCAGTGTTCTAATATTTGAGGAGCTGCCACACCGAAGAGTGAGTCAACCTACTTTGCAAAACACCAGAAGGCAAGACAAAAAGCAATGGATGGAAACTGAACAAAGAGACAAGCAACCTAGAACTAAAGGGAAATTTCCTAACACTGAGACCAATCAACCAGTGGAACGATTTGTCTTCAGAAGTTGTGGGTGCTTCAGCACTGGAGATTGGACAACCATTTGTTAAAAATGCTATAGCAGGAGACCTCCAGAGTCCCTTCCAACTCTGTTATTCTGTTAGGTATTACTGCCAGTTGAGCATCAAACTAGATTGCCTCAGATCTGTTTGACTGATAAACTATTTGTAACTCAGGGTTGAACCTTGGTGCTCTCTGAACTTTTTCTTTTGCAGAAAGAATTTCATTACCAAACTAGGTAACATCATTTGTGCCTGAGGGAATAGAGTTTGCTTTCTATTAACATACCACTGATATGCCTTGTCAGTGTTGGTGGGAGTATTCTTGGTGATTCCTTCATTAGGCTGCTCTTTACTAATAGATAGTTTTGCTGAGTTGGTAGTTCCTTGATTGCGGTATTGCTAACTTCTTGACTGTTGGTCTAATGTTAATCTTGGTGTCAATCTTTGCTTAACTGGGTGTTGATTGGTGAGGAGGTGTTTTGGTCTTTTTGTTTCCTTTTTGGCTTTTTGATTATCTCTTTCTGAATGCTAAGTAGATGTTGTTTATCTCTATGTGCTTGCTGGTGGCTGATTTGTCCAAGTGCCAGGCCTCTAGGGACTCTCTAGTGTTTTGGGATTTGGCTTGATCTAGAATTCTCAGTTTCCTAGTTAGAATTGTGGCTGTCTGTCCATGTGTTGTGAAATTATGGAGTTTTCATCATGCCATCTTACGGCTAGTGTTCAGTCCTGAGGATTGCATGAATTATCTTTGACATCTCAATCTGTTTTAGTAATAACTTTCTCAAGGACATTCCACTAATTTATTTGGTTCTGAACCCACTGTTTTCCCCCTTCCTTCTATTTCTCTCAGCCTTGCCAAGCACATTTTGTTTTCCTAGCCCATTCTTAATTTGCATCATGTGTTCACATATGCAAATTTCTGCATCGTATTAACTATTGCCTCAGGGGACCACCCAGTCTTTATGTAGTTAAAACTGATTGACTGCAGTCTAAGACCATCCTGGTAACTGACTCCAAATCCGTAATTCTGTAGTTAGACCTCTTAAATGCTGTATGTAATGGAAAGCCCAGGAGTGGTTTTCATTCCATTAGGAAGGATGCCAGTGTGCTTACCTACCAGTCCCCAACTTTGCCTCCATTCAATCCATTTGCTTCGCTTGTCCTCCAAGTTTAGTTATGAGCCTGCAATATGAATTTGCATCTAGAGGGTTCCAGGCTGAATCTTTCATTTTGTTTGCTTAGTTCAAAAGTTCTCCACTAAGGGCAACAAACAATGACAGTCCTGCCAGCACCAACTGCAACATCTGTTTGCCACATAATTAAGAGTGACAGTTAGTTGGCACTTCTGGATGATTCTCCCTGTCCCCCAAAGTTGGAGTTTCAATGGTTCCTGCATTCTTGAACTCTAGTAAATAACAGGATTTTTCCACAACCTTTTATCCTGCTAGTGTGTTTTGTTCGTGTGGCCCTCTTTTTATCTGAATATAAAACCCTGAAATGGACAGCCCCCATTTCTAGCCATGAATTTTAAACAAAGAGACTGACTTTTAAACCATGTGATGGATATAGATTTGTTTTATTGTTCCTTATCTCTTTCTTCTGGCAACCTAGCAAAGGAAATTAAAACCCTCCATATACAATATTTCCCACATACTTATGTATTTATGAATAGCAGCTCTGTTACTTCATTACAGATTGATGAAAAAAATGGAACAGGTTCTTAGGGCTGTATGCCTATATGCACAAGTCCACACACGTCCACTCACCTACACACATTTCTGCATCTATTTCTCTAGACAAGTGGAGACTTCAAGAAATGAAGTGTCAATACTGGCAATAATGCACAACTAGGATGTGCTAGTGATGGAAATCTCTCTGTCTCTATGTTTCTCTCTCTCTCTCTCTCTCTCTCTCTCACACACACACACACACAGATACAAAATCAAAACAACATAACACAAAACATATAGCTGTGGGTCATAAATAACAGCTAAACATACCAATAAAAAAGTAAAGGAGTCCATGTGGATTTTACTCTATTAGTTGTTGCTGACTTATAGGAGGCGGTGCTCATCTCTGTTTCAAGGCCATTGAGCCAGCACTGTCCAAAAACATTTCCACAGTCATGTGACCAGCCTAACATCATGGAGTGCTGTCACCTTCCCATCAAAGTGGTACCTATTTATCTATTTGCATTTGCATTCTTCTGAATTGCTAGGTTGGCAGAAGCTAAGGTGAGTATGGGAATATGTGGACCTTGTTCTCTCAAATTTGGGCTGCTGGCTTTCTGGCTACCAAGCACAGAATCTTAACTACTGATCCACTGTGCCACAACCTACCAATAGGTATAAGTAAAATGACAAAGAACAAAAAGTCACAGCCTTTAATAAGCAGAGACTAAAAGGCAGAGACCATGAAAGAAAAGATGGCAGGGCACTAAGCTGAAAATGAAAATTCAAAGAAAAATTACAGAGTTGTATTCATTTTATATGCATAGGATCACCAGGAGATTAAGTAGATATACTGTAGATTCACAAGGAAAGGCCAACATCAAGGCAAGCATATCAATATAGTCACGCTCATCAGAAAGTGCTTCATAAATCAGGTCCCTAAGGCCAAGGGTTTCTAAAATATGTCTTATACTACATACATTGGCAGGAAAAGTGTTTATATATAGTCTCAAAAAAGGATGGAGAGGTGCCAAGGTCTCTTTGTCTTCATTTCCACCTTGCCAATTACCGTCTGGCAAAGGATATGTCAATGTACTTCAGCCTTAGCTATTCTACCAATGGCTCAATTAACTCTGACTAAAGTAAGTCAGTGTTTTTCCCCTATTGTATTGCTTATAATCTGCAATTTGAATTCTTAGGATGAACTAAATGTACAGTAAGCAACAAAGTCCAGCGTATTGCAGACTTCAGTAATAGGAGTAGCAAATAAGAATATGATCAAATGGTAGGGATGGGTGAAAGTTTTTTTTAAAGTAGTTATTAATTATCCAGCTGCAATAATGCAACTACATAGGCAGCAAAGAAAGAGCAGATATATAGAGATTAAACAGATGATACTGGAAGATGAATGTGGTTTTAAATTGAAAGAATAAACTTCAGTAATCTATGTTATGCTAATAACACTACCCTGAAGCTGAAAATGCAATGAATTAGAAGCTCTATTAATGAAAGTCAAAAAGCAGAGTGAAAAAAAAGATGGTACTAAAATTAAATACAAAGAAAACCAAACTAACAACAACAAATGCAGCAATCATGCTTAGAACTGACAATTAAGATATTGCAATGGTGGATGGCGGATGCCTCTTAGGATTGACTATCTACACCAGAGGTGTCAAACTGCCAGCCCGCGGGCCAGACGCATCACCAGGAAACCATGCCCACCACATTGCTGGCAATGGGGGAAAAGCTCTGATATGTTGCATGATTTGACATGTCTGATCTACACTAAAGGAACAGTCAAGAAATGAACCACTGGAGAGGACACACAGCTGCAACTGGTCATTGGAGATGAAGAAGAACTACCTCCTCCTCCAGATCTGAGAGCACCTAGGGATGAGAGTAGACAGGTATAACCAGTGCTTTTTTTGTAAAAGAAAAAGGTGCCGGAACTCACACATGTCATACAACCCGCCTTGCCTACCCTACAAGGTTCCATCCAAAAAAGGTGCTGGAACTCTGTTCTGAGCGTTCTATGAGAAAAAAAGCTCTGGGTATAACAAAGGTCAGCCAGGCTACTTTCGAGGAGGCAGCCTTGTCCCTCTTGATGAGCTGCACCAGGATGCAGTTATTTAGCTCAGCAAGTAGAGTGAAATGATGCTGGGAACAACGTATCATTTCCTTGCTGTGTCTTCTTGCCTTGAAATTTGAATTGTGTCTCTTCAACTGTGGAGTTGCCCTGCCCTGTGGACTTGCCTTTGCCTTGGAGACTTGCTTTTGCCTAGTGGACTGGACTTGTCTTTGACTATATATACAGTTAAACATTAAAATCGTTTAGGCAATTATTTCACCATAAGGCACTATGGAAGCCAAAAGTGGACTTTGAAGAAGCAAAATAGGAAGAGTATTGACACATTAGAACTTTGGTGCTGAAAAAGACTCTTGAATATACCCAATATAGTCAAGGGGAAAAAAATCATTGAACAAATCAACTCAGAGCTCTTATTTGAGACACAAATTACCATTTTCAAATTATCATACGTTAGACATATAATATGAATATCTACCTCTCCTGGGAAAACTATAACACTGGGAAAAGTGAAAGGAAAGAAAAGAAGAGGACAACCAACAGCAAGGTGGATGAAATTAATTACAATGATGAAAGATCTGAAGTACTGTGATGGGAAGAGGTCATTATGGAAAAAAAATAATGATCAACAGTGGACATTGACTTGATGGCATACTATCATCAATATTTTAAAGATGTGGCTGAATTGTATTTTTACCACAGAGTAGTACTATAACTTGACACCATATGTCTATGGATGCAGCCCCAAACTACACTATGTTTAACTTTGAACATGTTTTCCTAGCAATCTTCCCAGCTTTATGGCATCTGCATATTTTATAAACATTCCTTCTATTCTGTTATCTAAGTCATTTATGAAGAACAATGGGCCCTGAACAGAACACTGAGGTACACTGTATACACCTTTCCATGTGAATATAGACCTATTTAAGACTATATTTTGGCTGTGCTTGTTCAGTTCATCTAGAATCTATCTTGCAGTGAGATGGTCATCTATCCCACATTGTTCCATTCAGCACAAAGGAGGCTGCAATCTACTTTATCAATTGCCTTTCTACAATCTAATTATGAACCATCCCTTTGTCAGTGTTCATGATGTTGGAGAAAGAAATACCATATTTCAATGTCTTTTAATAGACCCCATGACAGTTAGTGTCAACACCTTATTAATTTCTAAATGCTTGAAGCCCACTGTTTGAGTGCTTGATAGTTTATAACATTACTTAGTATTATTTACTGTAACTCTGACCATTTCAGCCTGATAGGCATAACAAATTGCTTAGAACAAAGATAAATTCCACGTTAGCAGAAATTGTGAAAAAAGAGGAATGTAACAAAATGCCTAAAATATTGATTTTATATTGACATTCAAGACATGTATGAGATCTGAAGGGTAGCAGAAAATATGCAAAGAAAGACAAACAATAAGTCAGAGGATTAAGTTGGGAATCAAGCAGGTTAAACAAATAAGTTTGATAGAGTTGTTGAGTTTAAGAGAAGGAAAACATTAAGATTTTTTTCCCCAGGTTTCAGTGGATGGAATGTGTTTGTGGAGAGATACATGCAAATGATAAAAGTTGTGGAGAATAAGGGCTGGTTATTATAGGTTGCACAATACATAATATAATTAGAAACTAGGTCAACATTTCAGAAATATTTATTGACCTAAACAGAGAAACAGAATGACAGTTATAGTCTAGGTAGTATCTGGCTTAAAACTAGTAACTGTGAGAGGGATCTTGGAGTCCTAAGTGGAAAATCACTTAAACATGAGCCAAAAAAGCCAACACAGTCCTAGGCTGCATTAACAGAGGGATAGAATCAAGATCACATGAAATGTTAGTACCACTTTGTAATGCCTTGGTAAGATCACTTTCGGAATATTGCATCCATGATATAAAAAAAGATGTTAGACTGTAGAAAAAGTGCAGAGAATATCAACAAAGATGGTTAGGGGACTGAAAGCTAAAACATATGAAGAACAGGTGCAGGAATTGGATTTGGCTAGTCTAAAGAAAAGAAGAAATAGGGGTGACATGATGGCAGTATTCCAGGATTTGAGGGGTTGCCACAAAGAAGAGGGGGTCAAATTATTCTGCAAGGCACCAGAGAACAGGACAAGAAACAATGGTTGGAAACTAATCAAAGAGAGAAGCAACCTGGAATTAAGGAGAAACTTAACAGTTAGGACAATTAACCAGTGGAAAAAGCTTGCCTTTAGAAATCATGGGTGCTCCATCACTGGAGGTTTTTAAGAAGAGACTAGACAGTCACTTATCTGAAATGGTATAGGATCTCCTGCTTGAGCAGGGGGCTGGACTATAAGACCTCCAAGGTCCCTTCTATTTCTATTTCTATTTCTATTTCTATTTCTATTTCTATTTCTATTATTTCTACAACCATTTGTCTGAAATGATATAGTGTTTCCTGCTTGAGCAGGGGGTTGGACTAGAAGACCTCCAAAGTCCCTTCCAACTCTGCTATTCTATTACGACTACAGGTGGACAAAAAAGCAGTGGGAATGGAAAGACTGATGAGATCAAGGAACAGACAATTGGGCTGGAAAAATACTTTTATATTGTAACACAATATTGAAGGCTTGATTGTATTTTCCCTTTTATACCTTTTGCATCCCAGGGAGTCAGGGAGGAGCCAATATGAGTCTCTTCCTCCTACTTTCCCTGTTCTACAAACTCAAAGCATAAAACAGTTTATGGAAGGTCATCTCCGTGCCATCCACAAATCTGCAGGACACCACACAGAAAAGATATCCACAGATCAGGATGAGATGATTCAGGTTAGAACTCATTGACTTGAAATGTTTGTCATATTTATAAATTACCAGTGGTAGGGACACATACATTTCAAGTAATTCTGTTATTTAAAAAGGCAAGCTGAGAAATTTTATCTAAATATGGAATTGCCCAGCAGGGGATTCAGAATAAAGCACCACCATGGGTATCTCCATGGCCCAGAAATCCATTAGCATTGTTATTGTATGGATAGCTCCTTCCCACAATTCCAAGAGTTAATGCTGTTATCCAATTGTTCCAAAGAAGAAAGATATTTCCCCAAATCCTGAAGCTTTTGATCTGTGATGTTTTGGTCAGAGGTTTTTGGTGTGTTTTTTTTTTTGTAGAACATTAAAAGTGTGTTTTAATGAAGTAAAGAATAGCCAGTCCTTTTTGGAAAGCTAAATGATACAAACTGGATAAAACTTTAGACCTTTTTTTTCACCTGAAGGGAAAAAAAATCAAAATAACTCATTTTCTCTGTTCATTATTTTTAATAGTACACAGAAAAAGAGGTCACAGATAAAGAAATGAGCCATTTTAGAATCTGCCATCTGAAGGAACTGGTTCATGCTGATTGATGGCAAGGCCACCTCGGAAGAGAAGTTAACCGTACTCATCAATTGTCAGTGATCAGCCTCACTCCATTGCTTAGCTGGAGCCAGAAAGAGGCAAACCTCTGGCCTATTTCACTTTGAGGCATATTGCATTAACGTTGCAGTGATACAGAATACAAAGAGAGAGAAAACAAGTGGAATTTATAGTGGACAAAAATGAATGAGGCAGGTATTCTAAATTAATGGAACAGTTGAGAGATTTTTCGAGCTCTCTTATTTTTAGGATCAGGTTTGTAGCTCCAACACACACTCATACAAAACACACACAGGGAGTGAGAGAGAGAAAGAGAAAGAAAGAAAGAAAGAGAGAGAGATAGAGAGAGAGAGAGAGAGAGAGAGAGAGAGAGACAGAGAGACAGAGAGAGACAGAGAGAGACAGAGAGACAGAGACAGAGACAGAGAAAGAGACAGAGAGTGCGCTACATATTTTTCTACATGCCAACATTAGTCATTTCTACCCTATTAGTCATTTAATCTATTACAGACCTGGAAAACACATAAATGCACAAGAGCTTTCTACACCTGGTTGCCTGGAAGTGATTCTTAGGATCACTTGCCCCATTATACTTATTTACTTCTCCCTCATGGCTTAGAGCTAGCATTTAGCTTGGCTTTTGCTTGTTGTGTAGTGGAACATTAATACTGTGAAACAAGGCAACAGAGCATCAAAGCATCAAAATATATTGCTGTTATTAATGGGGTCAATATTATTATCTGCTACCATCACCATTCCAAGCTTCACTGTGCCTCTATAATCCTTACAGTAATGGAGAAGAAAATGGATTTTCCCACAAGTGGCATGATCTGAACTCTCCCTCTTGTCTCACAGTGTCTTGGTACCTTGCAATAAATCTGATTTGGATCTGATTTGGAACATGTACTCTGGAGTGAATGGGAGCACAAACGCAGCCATTAATGTGGCTGCCTCTGTTTCCAGGAATTGAGCAAAAGGCTGGTTTAATGAGACAAAGATAAGCACCTCACTCACCTCCTAGATGCACCTCTTCCAAATTAAATTTGAAACACTGCACCACCCTACTAAAGTACATAACTTTTACACAAATGGTTGGCTCTGGCAGAAATTGGAAATAGTTGCAGTTAGATAGGTTATATTCTTCTTTGTCTATTAAAGCTATAGAACAGGTTGCTTGCTTATTTGTGGTGATGTAGTGAATTTGTCATTGAGGATCACCAAAGCTTTCATTTTCATAACCTTCAGCACCATACATGTGGATTCCACAACCTTCTCAGTACTGTGGAAAGCATAGCTTCACAATTTTCATCTTGAACTATTCATTTTACTAAATCCCTTCATATCATACTACCTTGTCACAATCGTTTGAGTTACATTAGGTAGATTTGGTGGTCTCTGAGTTTGGTTGTTTTCTTGCAGACATTTCATTACCCAAACTAAATAACATCATCAGCACTGATGTTACCTAGTTTTGGTAATGAAAAGTCTACAAGAAAACAAAGAAACTAAAAGAGATAACAGATACAGAACTTGCTAGAATAATAGAGATGAAAGGCACCTTAGAAATCTTTTAGTCCAACCCCCTGGTCAAGCAGGAAACCCTGCATCACTTCAGACAAATGGTTGTCCAATCTCTCCTTAAAAAATTCCAGTGTTGGAGCATTCCCAATTTCTGGAGGCAGGTTGTTCCACTGATTAATTGTTCTGTCAAGAAATTTATTCTCAGTTCTAGGTTGCTTCTCTCCTTGATTAGTTTCCATCTATTGCTTCTTGACCCCTCATTTCAACCCTGCACTACAAATATTCTCCTTTGTTGGTTAAAAAAAACCCGCAAGTTACAGGTGTAACATGATGTAACACAGTTTTCATTAAATATGACAAAATACTTACCATTTTACCAAGAAGGGGAGAGAGAAACAGTCACACTTGGCTTTTACAGTTTGGTGACCAGGAATGTGGCAGTGTTATGCCACCATCACCAGGATGCAAGGGTCAAATTTTCAGTACTTTTCGAAGTTTTTGTTTTGTAGGGAATTGTTAAGGATAGTAAAATAGATGTGGTAAACCAGCCTCCTACCATTAATTCATCAGGCATTTGCTGACTGCCTTCCTTTCCTCCACATCATAGAAATAAAGGCCCCAGAAGATGGGCTGTTGGCCAAATCTACTTGTGCTATTGAAGTCTCTCAAGGGCTTGTGCTTCAACTCTCCTCTGGTATAGTAAGATTTAGACTTTTAGAGGGATGATTTGCTTTGTCAGCCAGCAGTGAACTACTTATCCTTACTCCTTGATGCTTGTTGTTTGGTTTGTCTTTTGTCCCACAACAATAGTGAGAGCCAGTGCTAAAAGTGATTTGTCTATCTCTTCCTTCTGTTTCCAAAAAGGGATAGTTGGATCTAAAAGTAGAAAGCTTCTTTTGTTCATGTGAGACATTGAGAGAGAAAAGAAAAATGAAATGAAATGCTGTTTTGCATGCTAGCAGCGCCTTGCAATACTTTCATAATAAATTGAGGAAACAATATTTCAAGGAAATGGAAGAATTCTGTGTATGTATTGACATATAAGAGGCAATCACTGCTGTATAATCTTGTTAAAAAGCTTGGCTCAGCAACAATAAAAATGATTAGAATTATTGGCATGTTTCTGCTGATAATGAATACACAGGACTCTCATCTCAGAACAAAGACATATCGAAATTGGTGTATGTGTGTGTGTTTGTGGGTGTGTGGGTGTGTGTGGGTGACCTATGTTAATAAAAACATGTATGGAAATATACTCCCCTCTCACTTATGGTCTCAGGAGCAAACCGAATACATTTGAATTGCAAGGAATTATATCTTGCTTTCGTGATAAATTAAAATGGCAACTGTAACTCTGAACAAAGTTATACTGAGGATGATTGAAATAGAGGAATATGGTGGTACTCAAATATTCAAAGATACAATGCAGAAGATCTGTTTTTTTAAAATTATGCTAGCTTGCAGAATTGAAAATAATGTATTTGTTAAAAAGAGGAATTCTAATTGAATGTGATGGGGAAAAAACAAGAACAGCACCCTGATGGTGGAGCAATTTATACAAAAAGCTTAGCAGAGGCTAAAAAACAATTTGTCATGGCTGCTTCAATTTGGATTATTGAAAGGAGTGTTCAGTTGGAGTCAAAAGTTTAGATCAGTGTTTCCTGGTTAGAGAATTCTGGAAGTTGAAGTCTGTAGAAATGAAATTTGTTGAGGCTGAGAAAAACAGATCTAGATCATCCCTTCCAACTGCACTTTATGGAGCTTTGTGGAAAAGTGGTTTCTAACAGTTGCCAGAATTCAGCATAACTGATTATTGATAAGTGACACTGAAAAGATTTGTAAAGGAGGTATCGGACAATATCTTTGGGTTGGCCATCAGATAACTTTGTTAGAAGTGTTTGAGAAGAATTGTAAGGAAGGTAAGGAGGCATTCCAAGACAAAAATGTTACATTAAAAGTTAACAGTCATTGGAAAATTAAAATTTTGATTATCTTCTAATGAAACAAGGCTCTGAATTAGAATGTCAAAAGGAGGAGAAGCTGCCCGTCTACTTTGGTGCTTAGCGTGGCTACTGGCAATGACCTGGGGCTGGAAGAGATAGCATCAAGAACATAAGAGAAGGGGATTAAGAATAAACATTCTTCTGTAGTTACCAGGTAAAGGTGCAGAGATTAGCATGCAGCTATTGTTATCAACTGTCTATGATCCTCTAGATCAGGGGTGGGCAACCTTGACCCTTTTATGACTTGTGTACTTCAACTCCCATGGCTGGCTCAGGAATTCTGGGAGTTGAAGTCCACAAGTCATAAAAGGACCAAGGTTCCTCATCCCTGCTCTAGATTAACAAAAGGTATTGAGCACAAATACCTTGTATTTAATCATGATTAGGATAGATCTGAATAAATACTTTATCAGAATCTTAATGAAATAGAGCAGATGAAGTACTGATGGGAATTCCAGGTTTCTGGAACTGCACTGGTTGATATTTGCCTTCCAACTGCAATTCAGTGTGTTGGCTGTCACTTTTAAAGCCATCGGTGGCTCAGAGTCTGAATGTCTCTGGGAATGCTTACTCCGAGGGGCTTCTGCCCAACCGAAAGAACCCAGTATATCAGGCTTGCTCTGGGACCTCCCTTTTTAATGGATTATTACCTATAAATCCCATGGCATCAAGACTTTTTGGTTATAGTCCTGTTTTTAAATATGTTTAATATGTTTACCTCCTATGTCTCCACCTTGTAGTGTTTTACAAAAACCAGGGTAAGAACCAGTTTGGTGTAGTAATTAAAGGTCCCGTATTAGAAAGATGGACTTCTAGTTGTGTTTTAGGCAAGAAAACCAACTGGGTGACTTTGAGCCAATCACACTGTCTCAGTTATAAGACAAAGGCAATGATGAACCATTTTGAAAAAACTTACCAAAAAAAAAAGATTTACTCAAAGGCACAAAAGTGAATGAATGTTCTTGGGCATTATGAATGTTCTGAGGTATCCATAAACATGCTTTCTTTCAAATCTAAGTATAATGAGTAAATGATAATACTGCTGCATTTCTTTCCCTGTTTGTCTTTAAGGCACAATATTGGAAATCATAAACAAACTGAATGCTATGAGACTTTGTTTATTATAGTCATTTCTCAGAAAGAGGAGAGAAAAAAAAGTTATCCATTTTCAGCAATAAGTAGAAAAAAAACCTCTCTTGATTCTTCTTTGGATGTGGTTTTTATTAGAAGTTTATTTCCTTTTTTTAATTTTATTTAAAGGGAAAACACTTCTGAGAATTAAAGCAGAAGTTTGTATTCTCAGACAATGTTATCTAGGAAGGCATATAAGTTTGTTTTTAAAGAAAGGAAAAAAAACCCTTATATATGACTCTCCCTCTTCAGAACAAGTATATGTGAAGAGAACTACACTATACTGCAAGTTCCTTGAACAGTATGACTGTTTAGTACAAATGGCTACGATAAATTTGGAAGTGCGTTAAGAAAGCAACTCTTCTTAAGTAGAAAAAGCCTCATGTGATATTCACATATATATAAACTCACTCTCATTAATGTTTGTTGCAGTAGCATTTGAAGGAGGAATCCAAACAAGCAAAATTTTGGGTGTGGTGTTACAACCCAAGTCCCATTTCTTTCATAAATACATCTACCTTACAAAAGGATCATGATTGGATCCGGATAACATATCTGATAATTTCCATATTTGCAATTCTTCCCTTTTCTTTTAAAAATATGAGGGGAAAAAAATCTGTTGATACCAGGAGAAGCTTTGTGATACTCAGAACTCTTGAATGCCTTTTTGAATGTGCCTCAAGCAAACTACCTCATTTTAAAAATTATTTCAGTAGAAAAAGAATATCTGTAGCTCAGGGTTGAACTATGAGTTTGTCCTGATATCAGAGCATAGTTGGATGTTTTGCAGACATTTTAATATCCTATGTTTGCAAATGCCATATTCATTCACACTGAAGATTTTACCTTGTTGGGTTAAAATTTAGCAATAAAATCTAGGAATTTGAATGTGACATTGCAAGCATAAAGGCTTCATATTGTATGTCTTGTTATAAGGGTCTCTTGTAAGGCTTCATATTGTATGTCTTGTTACAAGGATGTCTTTGAGGTGTAATAAACTCACGTACTTCTCCCCATACTCCCCATACTTCTGATACAAGTATTGTAAGAAAATACCTCTTTTTTATTTTGAGCCAATCTTGAAATCACCCTCCAAACCAGCCTAGAATCCATGCCTATGAACATCCAACCACCCTACTTTGAAATATGATTCCTATTGATATTTCAGAGTCCTGGGATATGCATCCATACAACGGTACACATGAAGCCATCCAGTATGCAATTGTTGAAGAAAATATCTTCATCAGGGTCCAGTCCAAGCTGGGAATAAAACACATGGCGACTGCTTTAGAAAAAAAGGTTGTAGTTTATTGAAGAGGAGAGCCAGACAGAAAGATGGCTCTGGAAAAAAAATGACTACATATAGTAGGGAGTGGGTTTTTATACCTTATTGGGCTTTTGTTTGGAGTTGTTCCTGTGGCATGAACTTTGACCTGAGTCTGGGTGTGCCCTTCTGGTTTTCTGATGGTGGTGGGTTAATCCTATTATGTCCCAAAGGTCATATCCTGGGGCTGGGGCTGATGACTGTTGGCTTTTTTGTGTGAGGGATTGTTTATTCTAGGGATCTTTCTTACTAAACCCAGCTTCCTGACTCTAATCTTTCTGACAAGATTATCACATCTGCATTTTTGCAGACTTGGTTTCTGTTTGGGGCAGAGAGACTTGTGTGTGTGTGGGGGGGAGGAGTTGGCTTCTGCCTTTAAAATCCTTTGGGGAAATATATTCTGCCTTTTTAATATTTACCAAAATATTTCTTTCTCTGGATTCTTCCTACACTATGGTTCCCAATGCACAGTCATGTATCAGAGAACAAACCATTTGAAGTGCACCATCATGGCCACTTGCATATCACGTATTTATGTGCATGTTCATCAGACGGTAAACAAAACTCACATTGTACAATGTAATATGCAAGGTAATGAGATGTCAGTGTGCTTTAACCTAGTATGTTACTGAGGATTTCCTACAACCTATAGTAGTGCACAGAAAAATTGAGTTATCTAAGAAAATAAGAAATGTCTTCATGTATCTCTATTTCCCATGTTTTAAATGTACGCTATTGAAAGCAAATGTGAAGCTACACTTTTGCTATCTAACATGCCACTGTGATTGAACAAAAACTCCACAGCATCTTTTTGTTTAATTAAACACTTTCTCAAGGGATTGTTGCTGATAATAATCTTGTGTAAATAAAAACAACTTCAAAATGAGCTAGAAAATTGGAGAGCTCTTTTTAATTCCTTCGGTACTTTGTACCTCTGTGAATAACTCAGCTGGTGCTCAATGGCTCACATTGCAAAGATGCAATGATAGATAGATAGATAGATAGATAGATAGATAGATAGATAGATAGATAGATAGATAGATAGATAGAATCCTTGTTTGCAATTAAAATTAATGTAATTATTGGATTTCTGGGAAAAAGAAAAAAAAACATACTGGACTGGTACTCTGAACAAACAAAAGTCACAAAAAGCAAGCTTTGCTGACCACGTAACTAGAGTTTGTACAGAAGCAAAACTCTAATACTTGATCAGATAAATTAAAAAGAAAATTCTTTTTATTTTACTGGTTATGTAGAAGGGATGGGAGAAGCACCTCCTCCATTAGAAAGAAGATGGTGAAGAATATGTAGTGTAGCTCTTCAGAAAATAGGACAGCTTACAATACTTAAATGCAAACAAATTTCTAACCTTAAAGGCATATCAATGAATGTATGCAAGGGAAATGGAGAAGGTTGGGTGAACTTAAAAGACAGTATAGTATTTTTATGTAATTTGATTTTTTCCCCCAGTGATGACAGCAAGGAGTCCTTTAGTTAGACCGGAATAAGATTAGTTTGGTTTGGAATAAATTTATGACAAAATGAAGTAAGGACAAAGCATATGCCGAAAGAAGTTTTCAATTGCACACTTACCTCCAATTTGGAATATGTGATTTTGGCATCCCGCTATAATTTCAGTGATTACATCCTGGTAGAATTTTCATGTCCAAAACAACTATCTATTTTTACATATAGATATAATGTCCATTTTATGGGGATTGACATTAAATTAATTGAATGAATTCATGTTAGTGCTAGACAGAGATAGCTCACAAATTATTTCAACCAGTTCCAATTCAATCTAATGAAAGGAAAAATAACTTTTCCGAACTTATTGTAGCTTGCATCGTACATTGTACATGTACTGGTGTTTTCCTTGCACATATCAAGTTAATCAAGGAATATGAATTAATGCCCTTTTGCTGCATACTTATCAATAGTGGTCTCTATTCTCCTTGGTTTTTTCCACTTCAATTTAATACCAAGGGGTGCCAACATGAAATAATTCCTCTGATGGTCTTCTTTTTTTTGTTTTTTAAGGAGCCATCCTACTATGACTGCAGAGAAGTACATTTCCTTTGAGAAACTGATTGAATACTTCACTTACTTCTGGCAAAATTCAAAGAAATCACACCCCTATTTCTCTGCTTACAATTTCGTTTACAAATTGAAACATTTGCTCTGCACTCTACATTAGACAAGTTAGGCATGTGATAGGCCTTAAACAGCTACCACTTACATGAACAAATGTTCTTAAATGTGAAGGGATTATGGTTTGGCATCAGAAGGATTTTGTATTTTAACTCATCTCCTACAGTTGGGAAGGACATCTTTGATACCTGATAAAACCAATGAAAGTAGAAAATAATAATTTTTAACTACCTGCAAATCAATCCAGGTATGATTTGTTTGAAAGGAAGCAAGCAAGTCTTCTCCCCTAGTAGTTTCTAACACATTTGATTGTGTTCCTAATCAACAGACACTATGAAGTTATTCCATCCGTATCTCCAATGTGAGTACCAAAATATATATTTTCCAAGCAATGAAAAAACACAGAATAGTCAGAGATTCTCTTCCCAGATTCCAGCAATGAAACAAGGCAACTGCCTAAGCACAGGTAGCCCTCAACTTACAACAGTTCATTTAGCGACCATTCAAACTTACAACGGCAATGAAAAAAGTGACTTATGACAGTTTTTTTCACAGTTACTATCTCTGCAGCATCCTTATAATCATGTGATCAAATTTCAGATCCTTGGCAACTGGTTCATATTTATGACTGTTGCTGTGTCCCAAGGTCATGTGATCACCTCTTGCAACTTTCTTACAAGCAAAGTCAATGGGGAAGCCAGACTCACTTAACAACCAAGTTACTAACTTACTGGTACCAACTGCAGTGATTAATAATCATAATAATAAAGTTGGAAGGGACCTTGGAGGTCATCTAGTCCAACCCCCTGCTCAGGCAGGAAACCCTATACCATTTCAGACAAATGACTGTCCAGTCTCTTCTTAAAAACTTCCAATGTTGGAGCATTCACATCTTCTGGAGGCAGGTTGTTCCACTGATTAATTGTTCTAACTGTCAGGAAGTTTCTCCTTAGTTCTAGGTTGCTTCTCTCCTTGACTAGTTTCCATCCATTGCTTCTTGTCCTGCCTTCAGGTGCTTTGGAGAATAGCTTGACTCCCTCTTCTTTGTGGCAACCCCTGAGATACTGGAACACTGCTATCATGTCACTCCTCGTCCTTCTCTTCATTAAACTAGACATACCCAATTCCAACAACCATTCCTGATATGTTTTAGCTTCCAGTCCCCCAATCATCTTTGTTGCTCTTCACTGTACTCTTTCTAGAATCTCAACATCTTTTTTATATTGTGGTGACCAATCTGTGGCAAAACATCCGTAAAATGGGAGAAAACTCACTTGACAAATGTCTCACTTAAGAACAGAAATTTTGGGCTCAGAAAGTCGAGGACCACCTGTAGTTTTTGTCTGAAACTTCTCAGAGATTGAGAAAGTACCCACATAAAACACACACAAATAGCACTGTAGTTACTTTGGTCTCCCAATTATTGCTTTCTCCCCTTACATGGTTAAATATGGAAAACAAACAAACAAACAAACCAAAACCCTTTGGGCTTGAGGTGGCTAGCATGAAAGCCAAACAATCCATTATAATTTAAGGCCCAAGCTGTTTCAGTATTAGGACGTACTCCCAACCCTATGGCAAGTGCCAACAGAGAAGTAGACAGAAATGTGAAATCTGGGAATGTTTCATCTCGTTGCTCGCCAATAGTTCACAGATGTCAATGAAGGTCTTATTAATAAGAACAATGATTAGTCAACACTTCCAGATTTAGGAACTGTAAAAACTGTCTCTTACTCAGAAATTTAGAGAGCATATAGCTGGTTAGAACAAAACGAAGTGAAGAAGGATGAACCATTAAAAACAAGCACATTACACACTTGCTGCAGTTTAGACCCTGAAATACTGGCAAGATAATTGCTTTAACATGGTTTTAAGGGGGGGGGGAAGTCTCCTTAAGCATAACCTTGCATTTTTTTTTGTTTCTTCCTTTAATAGCAGCTACAACTCTTATAAATAGTCATAAAAATGACGATGGCAAGGGTAGTTACAAGGTTAACAAATGAAGCTCATGTAGTCTCTGTAAGTCTGATATAGTCAGACTTATTCCCAGTTTAATGTAAATAGGGAAGTTCTGGGAGGGCATATGCTAATTTGTAGGGAGAAAATTATAAAGATTAACACTAACATGTTTATATTTTATTTGCATAGTAATTTTCCTCAGGGTATGATCTACATATTACTAAAACTCTCATTGTTATGACCTCTAACTGAGCAAAACACTGCATCATAGATCAACAATTTTTGAGCCAAAGTACTTCAAATAGGCTAACGTACAGAATGTGTCCAAAATCTGGGACACACAGCTCTTGATGGAATGAAATTTGGGGACGTTGTGGTTGGTTCAATGCTACTGTCTGTTGTTGCACTGCTAGGCTGCTGCTGCATTCATCACGGTTTCATTTTCAATATTCTGTGACAGTTTCTCAACCAGTTTTGTAATTCATCATTCCATCCTGTGCCCAGCATAGCCAATTTCCTGCCCACTGTGAAGGGAAGGGAAGTCATGTGATTGTTATTTCCAACACTCTGTGACAGGTTCTCCCAAGGAAAGTCAGTGGGGAACACAGCAGGAAGTCAGAAGTCACCCCCCCACACACACACACATGCACACTGCTTTTTTTTTTTTGCTCATCCTTGTCCATTCTGTTTCTCTGTTGAAATAAGGGGATATCTCTAAAATGATGACCGAAAAGGGTGACATGTGTAGTATATTATTTCTATCCCACCATTTTAAACCACCACAGTTGTAGCAGGCTAGATAGTTTCAGAGACAATGATTAGCTAAGGACCTGCCTGTGAATTCTATGAATCTCAACCTCTCGAATCAGAATTCTCTAAATATATTATGCTATGTTTTTGCCCGCTATTAGAAGCATATAGATTCTTGCATCTCCCTACAAAGTTTCTTTGCACATTAGAAAGAGTGATTTTTTTTTAGAAATCAGTAGAAAGAGCCTCATTATCCAGGAGTTTAACTGGAAAAAGAAGAAATAATTCAGACATGCTATGCTTCCTATAACTTAAAGTCTGCTTCAATTTTCTAGACGTTTGAATGTACGCTACCAATAGGAAGGAAAGATTACAATACAACTGCTTTATTGAATAGTGTGGGAAGATTTCAGTCTATATTTAATTGAATGCCAAAGTAGTGGTGATGGGATTATATGTCTTAGCACTATGTGTAAGTCAGACCACTATTCCTTTTTCAACAAACTATGAGTAGAATCAGGGCTTTTTTCCTCATAGAACTCTCAGAACGGAGTTCCGGCACCTTTTTTGAATGGAACCTTGTAGGGTAGGCAAGGCGGGTTGTATGACACGTGTGAGTTCCAGCACCTTTTTCTTTTACAAAGAAAGCACTGAGTAGAATAGACTACACCTTATTGAATATTGAATTCAGTGTTATCTCTCAATCAATCCATAGTTCCTTTGAGTACCTGGAAAATAGAGAGTCTCCTAGTGTAATTTTTCTATGGAATTTAATAAACTCAGGAGATGAGAAGACCATAATGAAAGACAGTTTCCATTCATATGCCTTTCCACTATCTCCTAAGATGTACCTACAATTCAACTTCATCCATCAGAAAGTCACTAAAGATGTTTTATTTTTGAAATATATTTCCATAGCAATTTATTTTTTCTATCAAACTGAATAAAAATGATATAAGAAATGTTTGACATATCCTAGTTGTACTGGTCTGGGTTTTTTCATTGCTAAACATGAAGAACTGTTTGCCTCTCCCTTCCTCCCTCTCTCTCTGTCTTTCAAGATAAAATATTCAAAGTCCTCTAGATGGGTGGACTAATCTCTCACTTTTGATTTTCCCCAGAAGTTCATGTTAATCTCAGTTTGTTTCTTCATGAATCAGGAGAAACAAATTTATAAACCAGGAAATCAAAAATTGTAGAAATTGAAAACTGATGATGTAGTACAAAACCACAAATTGTGGCCAAGAGGCACTTTGCAATTCTTAATATAACAGAAGAATAGCATTATTACATGTGCTGGAAGCAATCGTATTAAATGACTTTAATTATTTTTTATTAAAAGTCAAATTTATTTTTTTCTAGCCTTGTCATTTTTTTATGAGTGTGACTCAAAACTCAAAAAACATGGCCCACAGCCCAAAAGATTTGCACATTGTAAAGTGGTATGATCTCAAGCAAACGTCTCTGTGTTATTATCCATGTGAAAACTTCTTTCTTGTATAGCAACTTCCAAATCCTTATTACAAAGAACTTTATGAATGTTTCATAGGCTTCCTATGGCATGTGTGACAGCTCAAAGCAAAGAAAGAATGGACTAAGCATCCAGTTCTAACCTCTCTCTCTCTCTCTCTCTCTCTCTCTCTCTCTCTCTCTCTCTCTCCCTCTCCCTCTCCCTCTCCCTCTCCCTCTCCCTCTCCCTCTCTCTCTCTCTCTTATCTTCACATGTGTAAACAGAACACCTGAAGAGGAACCATGCTGGTGTTTGCTTGAAGATGATATGGCAACCAGTGTCATCTAAAATCATCTTTGTTAAAGTCTTGGATCTCATTGAAATTTCTGTACAAGTAGTCCTCGATTTATGACCACAATTGAGTCTACAATTTATGTTACTAAGTGAGAAATTTGTTCAGTGAGTTTTGTCCCATTTTATGACTTTTCTTGCCACATTTGTTAAGTGAATCACTGCAGTGGTCACATTAGTAACACGGTTATTAAGTGAATCTAGCTTCCCCATTGACTTTGCTGGTCAGAAGGTAGCAAAAGATGGTCACATGACCCCAGGACACTGCAACTGTCATAAATATGAACCAGTTGTCAAGCATCTGTATGTAAATCACTTGACCATGGGGAAGCTACAACGGTCATCAGTGTGAAAAATGGCCATAAGTCACTTTTTTTCAGTGCTGTTGTAAGTTTGAACGGTCATTAGGACTAACTGTAGTTCCATTCATATCCATATAATACAGCTTTCCTTCAGACTGACTGGTTGGAAAAAGGCTAATCAGGTTGTATAAATGGTTGCCTTATTTCCCAATTTTGGGGCCTTCATATAAATGTTTGAATTAAACTAAATCTGACAAAATTAAAAAATGCTACTAGATTTCTCTTTGGGAAAAGTTGGAGGATAAATGCACTAGCATGGAGTATGTGGGAAAGATTATTTCATGCTAATTATGATGTATTTATGGGGATAAATATTGGTTGAAAATGTATTTGTGAGGAGAAATAAGGGGCAGATATTTACTCCCTTTCTGGGCATAGCTGACTTGTGTGTTCCCATGGAAATACAGCCAAGGTCTCTCCTAAAGAAGCTGTTGATTACAGTTTGAATGTCATTTGCATTCATGATTAAGGAGAATTATAAAATAGAGGTACAGATTTTTTTAAATAAAATAAGAGGATAAAATGTCTTTCAGTCAATGTTCCTTGGTTGTTTTAATTTAATAAAAAGGAGAGGTGTTAGAATTCCTTGAAGTTTTATAAAATGGTTGGGTGGCTGCTGCAATGCCGTTTACTTGAATCTGAATGGAGATCAAGTAAATGATCAGATTCCTATTAGATGAAACAAACAGGCGGATCATCTTCTGTTTTCCCAGTATCCTGATCAACACGCATTAATAATACAACTTTCAGAATTGAAATTCATGTATAGAGAAGTTCCTTTCTAATTATTACTGAGCCATGTTATTGCCTGAGCATTAAATTGTCTTTGTTAAAGAACGGAGTTTGTCTTCTCATTGAAGGGCTCTGTCTGGTCCTCCTTCTGCCTGACATTTTGGTTGTCTTGGTAACTTTGGTAATTTTAACAGTATTTATTCTTTTTAAACTAGATATTTTACTGCCTATATATTGCTCAGTAAAGTTAGTTTCTTTTACAATGAGAACTTCTTGTTCTCCCAATGCCCTATCTGCTGTTCATTGTAGGTTGAGGGAAAAATAATGGATTCTGAAATGCCAAGGCAGAAAAGTACTCACTTTAAGATTGTTCGTGTTCAGAAAGAGCCATGGAGACACACACATACATATACACAAACACACATACAGGTATACATTTGTCACAGTTTAAGAGTTTAAACATAATCTGGTTCAATTGTATTGGATAAGACAAGTTCGCACAGTTGGGTTCAGCTAAGGACAAATGATCACAAAGAATAAGAAAAGCCAGAGTCAGCTGCGAGAGGAATTTCACATTACAACAACAACAACAACAACAACAACAACAACAACAACAACAACAACAATAATAATAATAATAATAATAATAATAATAATAATAATAATAATAATAATAATAATATTGAGGAGAGGCAGCTTTGTCAAATATTATTGATGGTTCTCAAATTTCCTTTAAGTTATTATGTGTGGAACTGATTATCCATCTATCCATCCATCCAGGTCAATTTGCTCTTTTTCCTAAATGTAAAAATGTAAACTGACTTGGGGGAAAATGCATATTAATGTCATATAATTGGGAATATGGTATGCAGTCCAATACAATTATTTTGCATTAGCTTATGAGACATAAGTGACTTGCTTCCCAAACTTAATGCCAATCACAACAACACCTTAAATCAGTGGAGCTTCCAAATTATGTTTAGCTGATTCTTTCCAGATCTCCACAGTACCAAAACACACTCAAAACTCTGGAAAATCTTGACTGCTAATGAGTTGCCTTGGGCACACTATAAAGCTAGAACAGATGGCTTCTCAAATTCAAATCCAGAACTTTCACCACTAGGCCACACTGACTCTGAATTCTACAGCCTTTCGTTTTTCACTACAGTGTGAAGAGAATTGCCACATCAGAAAAAAAACAAAAATATTTGACGGAAAAGAAAGGCAAAGGTGCCTTTTGGGAGACAAAGCTATATTTCCCACATTTAATTTTTGCCAAGAAGTATTATCCTCTTAGAATTACACCGTTCAATCAAATCTTAAGGCTGCAGGCAGAAACATATTACGATGTAAGAATTCTTCTGAGCAGTTTTTAAAATGCAAGTCTCTTTCCTGAAAATGAAAAGATAATGGGACTCATTCATCTTTGTAACGAGAGACCTTGGGGAGATGGAATATACAAGATAAATGAAAATAACAATACTAAAAATAGCAATTATCATTTCAGGTAGATATTTCAAAGATAAGGTCAATATTAATCTATATCTTATACAAAAATGTATTCATATTCATAATTTAAGATAGTAAAATGTACATGTCTCTGAAATAAAATAACATATATATGATGACATGAAGCTCCCAGAAGATTAGCAGGAAAAAGAAAACTTTAAAAGTAATAATAATTTTTTAAAAAACAGCAGAGAGAAGCAGTTGTCCCAGATTTAATGTACAGAACTCTTTAAGGTCTATGATGAGTGGTGTCTTCAGCTAAAATTCCACTGCAGACTTACATAATGTCATATACTGAATGAAAAATCTCTTCCCTCTGGTTAATCTAACTAATTTATTTTTGTTTTTTCCTTCAACTACTATGTCAAATAATTGAAGTTTTTTTGCAACTATGTGTTAATCCTAAATTGCATTAACAGGGATTCAGTCAAGATCATGTGAGGTACTAATACCACTCTATAAAGCCTTAGTAAGACCACACCTAGAATACTGCAACCAATTTTGGTCACCACACTTTACAAAAGATGTTGAGACTCTAGAAAAAGTGCAGAGAAGAGCAACAAAGATGATTAGGACACTGGAGGCTAAACAATATAAAGAACGGTTGCAGGAACTGGGCATGACTAGTTTAGTGAAGAGAAGGACCAGGGGGAGACATGATAGCATGTTCCAATAATTGAGGAGCTGTCACAGAGAGGAGAGGATTGACCTATTTTCCAAAGCACCTGAAGGCCAGATAAGGAATAACAGATTGAAACTGATCAAGGAGAAATTCAATCTGGAACTAAACAGAACTTTCCTGACAGTGAGAACAATCAACCAATCAACCGATGTTGTTGGTGCTTCATCACTGGAGGCTTTCAAGAAGAGACTGTACTGCCATCTGTCAGAAATGGTGTAGGGATTCCTGCTTGGGAAGACCTTCCAACTCTGTTATTCTATTCTATTCTATTCTATTCTATTCTATTCTATTCTATTCTATTCTATTCTATTCTATTCTATTCTATTCTATTCTATTCTATTCTATTCTATTCTATTCTACGCTACGCCAACTGTTCCACTTATCAATCAACTAGTGGTACAAAAGATTTAGAGCAGGTGTGTCCAACCTGCAGCCAGTGGCCCACATACAGCCCTGGACAGCTAGTAATGCAGCCCCACAAGATTGTAAACTTTTAACATACTTATGTGATTTATATACATTAACTATATTGTATATTTCATATAGTACACAGCCCAAGACAATTCTTCTTCATTTCAGTAAGGCCCAGGGATTCATGATTTAGAGGGATTTGGGAGGTTTTGTTGTTGTTGCTTGACTGCCATTGAATCAGAGCCATTGGATTTGTTGCTGAAAAGACAGACAATCCAAATAGGTTTACTTTTGGGATTGATATGGGAAATATTAATCACTCTAAAAACCCTGTGGGAAGAAAGTGAGAAAACAGGTTTTCTCTGTGAACAGTGGCTCTAAGACAGGCATGTCAAACTCGCGACGTCACATGACGTCGCTCGACGTATCACAACTTTTCCACCATTGCTGGCAATGGGGAGGGCACAGTTTCGTCATGATGCATCCGGCCCACGGGCCGAAAGTTTGACATGCCTGTTCTAAGAAGTTAAAGGTCCACTACCGAACTATACAGAACTATACAAAACTACAGAAACACAATAGCCAGTTTCTTTCTATTACACTTTCAGTGACATGCATCATGCTAGAAAATTCCAAGGGTTAGTCAGTGCCAAAGATTCAGCTCTCTAGATGGACTACTCAACCATTTCTTCTGAAAATATTTTTTAGCAAAAAGTGATTGCAGAAACCAGAGTTCTCTCTTAGCCACACCAGTACTGCAGAAGGGACACTAAGCCCAAAGATTGGATAGAAAGGAGAAATCCAGAGATCTCTTGATTGCTGGTCCAAGCATGTCATTTCAAATCTCCTCCACCAGGTAGTATGGGTTGTCCAAGATGGGTACCTAAAGCTGTCTTTGGCCTGCTTCTGCTGCTGATGAGATACAGGTACTGACATGAACTCATGTCTTAGAGATAGTTAATGGACTATCTTCATGCTAGGGCAAGGAGGTTGCATGATTGTGGTCTTAGAAGAAATTAGAGATAGCCACAAGTAATGAGGAAAAGATATCAGGCACTTGATACTGTAGTACCTATAACAGGGGTTCTCAAACTTGGCCCTTTTATGATTTGTGGACTTCAACTCCCAGAATTCCTCAGCCAGCGTGCCTGGCTAAGGAATTCTGGGAGTTGAAGTCCACAAGTTATAAAAGGGCCAAGTTTGAAGACCCCTGTCCATAATGACAAAAGATTAGATTAAGAAGAATGAAAAATGCAGTCATTAGGTTGTGTCTTATATCCAGTGCTGGATGGAAATGCACAAATCGTATAGTTTGCATTGTGACATCACAACACAACACACTTTTCCTTTAACCACATCCACTGCAGAACATAAGGAAAGGAAAGGTAGAGTGTGAGAAATGATTTGCTGGATTTTCCCTTCTCATCAACCTTTAGAAGTTGTGTAAAGAATTGAACTTAATTATTGATCCAGTTTCTTTGTATTTATATAGGAATAAGTTTTGGGTCAGAGGGAGTTAGCGTGTACACATTGGTTTGAGAAGCAGATTCCTGTTGATCTTACATAGCTGTATAATGATCACATGTCTTTAAGCTGCTTCTTAGTAAAATATAAGCAAATCCATGGAAATTCCAGTCAGAGGTTTGTTTGGACTAAAAAGGGACAGAAGATTGAGGAATGAGAAAAACCCATCCCCTGTTGGAAATTTTGGGCAGTATGTTTATTTAAAATGAATTGCAGAGAAGGTGAAAGAAACCCAGGTCAGTACCATCTTCAGTGATACAGCAGGTGCTACATAAATAAATATACAGGCAAAACTACAAAAACAATAAACAAGAAAAAAAACCCGGAGCTCTCACAAAAATTAGTCTAAGAATAAAAATGCCCATCTAAGTGGCTGAAAGAGGAGCCTCTTGCTTAAAACTTAAACAAATAACTGTCAAGGGTTAGTAGTATAGCACATGCTGTCCAAATATTCATTGAATTGAATGGTCTAACCTGCCAACCATACCTACCATACCTGTTTGGCAACCAGTAAAGGCCAAGGATAGCAATAGAAAGCTCGCCAATAGATAAAGTACTTCTGGAAAAAAATGAGCAATTTTTTTGTTCTTCAAAAAATGAATATTAAGCCAATTTGTGTGATTCTGTCTTAGCAGAATCAGTACAAAGGAGATTTAACTGTGTTAGTGAATGATTGGGATAAGTGTGCTTGTAGTGAAAATATGTCCAGCATGTTTTTGGAAGCAGGAAATCATACTTAGGTTTCTTAGAAGTAAATATCACTGAACCCTATAGAAGTTCCTTCTGAGTAGAAATTCACTTCCTGTACTATACAGGTAGTCCTCAATTTACGACCACAATCGAACCCAACATTTCCTCAATCTTCTGCCCCTTTAGTCCAAACAAACCTCTGACTGGAATTTCCATGGACTTGCTTATATTTTACTAAGAAGCAGCTTAAAGACATGTGATCATTATACAGCTATGTAAGATCAACAGGATGGAAAAAGTGGATTGATTATATCCAGAACAAATATGGGACCAAAAAGTTTCACTTAGCATTTGAATAAGTTTTTTTTTCTTTTTTTTCTTTTTTATGTGATATTAGTATTGCTTGTAGTCATGTCATATGAGCTAGAGTGAGATAGACTTAATAGTTTATTGTTGTTAACATACGGTTGTTTATGATTATTTTTTGCTTTTATACCTTGTATTTAGCTCTGGGAAGTCAGGGAGGGGGGAGGGGGGAAGGGGGGAGGGTTAGGGAGGGTTAGGAAGGGTTGGGTGGAGGGAGGGGGGGAGGGATTGTTAAGGATAAAATGTATTGTAAAACTTTTCAATAAAAAAAAGATCAACAGGATTCTGCTTCTCAAACCAATGTGTACACACTAACAAATGAGACATTTGTTCAGTGAGTTTTGCCCCCATTGTACGACCTATCTTTCCACCATTGTTAAGTGAATCACTGAAGCTGATAAGTTAGGAACCCAGTTGTTAAGTGAATCTGGCTTCCCTATTGACTTTGCTTGTCAGAAGGTCGGAAAATGGGGATCACATGACCTTGGGACACAGCAACGGTCATAAATATGAACCAGTTGCCAAGCATTTGAATTTTGATCACATGATCATGGGGATGCTGCAAAGGACGTAACTGTGAAAACTCACATTTTTCAGTGCCATTGTAACTAAATGAGCTGTTATAAGTTGACTATTACCTGTGTACAGATGTTTTCAACATTCCAGTGCAATCTCTAAAGCAAGCATCTCCTAAAATGTGATAATGTAAGAGTTTTCAAATAGCCAAATGTCATGCAGTGAAGTACCCTCTATAATCAGTTGTGGTTTGTGCACAGACCTCTCATGTAATTTTTCTCCCAGAATTCATAAACTTAATTGCCTGTTTTGCTGGCGCACATAAGAACAATATACCTTTGGAAATTGGGGAGGTACATAAAGTTAATAGACTAGATTAAAGCGTATGGTTGTAGCTTGCTGGCAAGCTGCAGAAGGTCCCAAGTTAATTACAGCAGTTTTAGCAAGATTTTCTTTTTCTTTTTGTAAAAAGTGGTAGAGAACTGCTGCTACTTAGTGCTGGCAATGCTCAGACAGAGAGGATCATTATTGCACTTCGGGAACGAGAATTTCCTGTATCTCTTCATTTCCAAGTTTATGGCATCTAACTGGAATGTCATGGACAGGTCATCATGTAGGAGCACAAGACCACATTTCCCCAGGTCCATGATGACTTATAAATCCATTCACACAGCACACTATTGTTGTTTAATTTTCTTCGTGCCTATGATATGAAAGCAAACACATCTTATACATACGTGTATAAAAGTGCTAATTATTAGTATATAATTTTACAAAAGGGGAAAGTTATTACAGTTAACACAGCACAAAAGAGATGCAGTAATAGCACTGTTTTTATAAAGCCTTAGTAAAGCCACACCTGAAATACTGCATCCACTTTTACAAAAAAGGATTTTGAGATTTTGGAAAAAGTGCGAAGAGGAGCAACTAAGATGATTAAAGGCCTGGAGACAAAAACATATGAAGAAAGGTTGCAGGAATTGGGTATGGACAGTCTAGAGAAAAGAAGGACTAGGGGTGACATGATAGCAGGATTCCAGTATTTGAGGGGCTGCCACAAAGAAGAGGGGGTAAACTTATTTTCCAAAGCACCAGAAGGCAAGACAAACAATGGATGAAAACTAATCAAAGTGAGAAGCAACCTGGAATTAAGGAGAAGCTTCCTAACAGTGAGACCAATTAATCAGTGGAACAGCTTGCCTTCAGAAGCTGTAGGGACTTCATCACTGGAGGTTTTAAAGAAAAGACTGGAAATCCACCTGTCTGAAATGGTATAGGGTCTCCTGCTTGAGTTGGGGGGGGGGGGTTAGACTAGAAGATATCCAAGATCCCTTCCAGCTCTATTCTGATTAATAACTTCTGTACTGCCTTTCTTTCTGCTGTGTCATTCTCTTAAAATATGTGTATTGATTTAAGGGCTACTTATTACTAGAATTTATTCATTCAATCAATCAATCAATCACATTAGTATAGCTGCCTATCTCACACTGTGATCTTGGAGGCATATATAATAATAATAAAAAGTGTACGAAAACTGCTAAAACAATCAATTTGAATTAAAAATAAAAACAAAAAGGCAGTAAAACCTACAACGTCCTTCAATTAAGTCTCATATAACTATCTAACAGGTGCTTCTCTATCATGGGATTCCAAAGCTAGTTAACAAAACCATATTTTAAGGACTTTCTGAAAAGCCTCACATCAAGAGAAATAATAAAGAAGACTGTCTTTATAACATACTGTATAACTCAAGGAGATATGCATAATGCTTTAGTCTTCTTTCTTCACCATAGCAACGATCCTTTGACCTGGCTTTTACATTTAAGGGAGGATTACAATTCACATGCTTGCAGGTACCAGTCCAGTATTTAATTCCAACATCAAACTGACTTGTGTCTCTTGATATGAGATTCAGTCTATAAATATACAATCCATAGTAAATAGCATCAAACAGAATGAAATCTTGTACACCACTTAGCGTAAAACAGTGGATCCAATTCATTTCCCTCAAGAATTTTCTTTAAACTTCCTCTTTAACCTCCTCATTGCAGCAATTTTACATTCCCTGTTGTGTGGCTCTTTAAATAACGTTTAGTAACAGAGTTTGAAGTTTTTCCTCTTTTGATAATGCAAGGGACGTGGTGGCTCAGTGGGTTAGGACACTGAGCTTGTTGATCAGAAGGTCGGCAGTTTGGCGGGTCGAATCCCGAGTGCCGCGTAACAGAGTGAGCGCCTGTTACTCGTCCCAGCTTCTGCCAACCCAGCAGTTCGAAAGCACGTCAAAATGCAAGTAGAAAAATAGGGACCACTACAGTGGGAAGGTCACAGCGTTCCATGCGCCTTTGGCGTCTAGTCATGCTGGCCACATGACCATGGAGACGTCCTCGGACAAGCGCTGGCTCTTCAGCTTTGAAACGGAGATGAGCACTGGCCCCTAGAGTCGGAAACGACTAGCACGCGTGTGCAGGGGAACCTTTACCTTTACCTAACAGAGTTTGAAGTTTTTCCTCTGTTGATAATGCTGCAGTGACCATTTATACAGTATGTGTTTGAATGGACCTGGATGTAAGAATAATTCACATGGTTGCTGGAAGACCTGGATGACCCTTTTAACCTTCTGTAAAGTTTTTTTCATTGCCTTTCCAGGACACTTCCTGGTATTTACCCATTTAGTGGTAATTCACAATCTGGGGGTCCTCTAGAATTCACAGTTCCTTCTCCACAGGTAGGGCAGCATCTGCGGTAGGAGAACTTTCTCACAATTACTTATGATCCAGCTGCATCCATTCCTAGAACAGAAGGTGCAGCTTATATTCATTATCCCTTAGTCACTTTTTATTTGACTGGTGTAGTAAGCTCTATGTAGGAGTGGCCTTGAGGAACATTTTGAAGCTTCAACTGGTACAGTCATTTAAGGAATTATGGAAGTATGGCAATACAGCCAAATAACTGCTTTGGGAGTGCATTATTTGCCTTCTGGGTGTGATTCAAGATGAAGGAAATCACTTTTAAGGTGGCCCTGAGTTATTTAAGGGAGAACTTCATCTGTATTCATCTGTCTATCCAATTACAATAGGATCAACTCCATCAAGGTTCTTCTTTACAAGACTCAAGAGAAGTCTTTATAAGACCACAAATTCTTTACAAGAAACTCAGCATTGATTTTTCTTTTTTCTTTTTATAGCTGCCCTCAATGTTGGAATTCCCTCCTATCCAGATTTGGGCAGCTCCATCCATACTGGACTTTAAGAACACCATTAAGACCAACTGGTTCTATCTAGCACAGGATGAGGCCAAGTTATGATTGGAGATTGGGTTTAGGAGCATAAAAATGTTGTATTTTCTGGGGTTTTTTTAAGCATTTCATTTTAACATTTGATTTCCTTTTAATTTTATTTTAATATTTGGAGTCATTTTCACTTAGTTTATGCATGTTATTTTATGATAAAACTGGCCAGCAAATGAAGTAAATAATAAAACTGATGCTGCAAAATATCTGCTTATTAAAAAAACCCCTCCAAAACTGTAAAGGTTTATGCAATGTTTAGAATTATTGCTTTCCCCAGATGTTTAGGTCTTTTTCTGCATTTTACTAGCATTTTTCACCTTATATTTCATGTTGAAAAATGTTACATTGAGGGAAGATGCAATTCCTTATTTCATTTCCTTATTTATCTACCCAGTTAGAAAATTAGTTAATGTTTTAGAGGAGATTATGATTGATTTATGAAGTGCCATTAAGTCATGTTAGATTGTCTCAGAATGATCTGATTGCCACTTGGCCATTTATAGCTCTTGTTTGTACACTCACTGCTATCATAATCAAATCCATCCCCATTGCAGCTGGCCATCCTCTTCCTCTTTTCCTTCAACTTTTCCAAGAATTATGGATTTCTTAAGGGAACAGGATGTCTGCATGTTATGTCCAAAATACGATTTTTGTGAAGTTTGGTCATTAGCACTTTGAGAATTCTGGCTGTATTTATTCCTGACTGCCCAGTGCATCAATATTTCATCAATATAGTTACTTCAAACTGCCTGTTTCACAGGGAGAAGGATGTGTTAGGATTAAACAAAAACAGAAAGTCAGAAACAAATAACTCTATTTTTTGTTGGAATAGACCCATCATGGGATTTGAATATCCCCAAAAGAAAGTTATGAAGGGCCACAGATCTCTGCTGTAACACTATCTCCCATTTTAACAGTTTGCCAGATTTTTGCAGCCACATCTAGTACTGTAGGTTAACAATGCTGTGTAAACAAAGCAACTGCCTTGCATTATGTTTACAAATAAATGAAATCAACCAGTAGTGGATATTGTTTGTTCTTCTTAAAGATTTCACATGGTTCTTAGATTTCCCCCCCCCCTCATTTGTCACCAACATTCAATGAGGAGGTGTTTTAGTGTTAAACTGGGTGAAAGCAGACTGTACAGCTAATTAATTAAAAAAGAAGAAAGCTAAATTATGATAGGGTTCACAGATTAATAACATCAGGGGAAAGATTTTCAAGATCTGTAATTGTAATTCATATCAGGTTAAACCGCAGAAATATTTTAGAATTCATCTTTCACCTTTTATATGTCACCTAGTCCTTCTTTTCAAATGCCACACACAGTGATGACATAAAATTGCTTTCACAGAATGGTTGTTATAACTGGTTCAAATAACTACACTATTAAGAGGATGAACTGGGTAAAAGTGGCCAACTATCTTGAATTATAATAGCAATAGCACTTACACTTTTATACAGCCCATAGTGCTTTACAGCATTAGTTTTACAATCTAGCTTTTAAACACAGCCCTTGGTCCAAATAAGCCCTTTCTCTCTTTTGCTAGGTCAGTTAAGTGATATGTTTATATTTATAATATGTAATGAAATAACTTTAAAATAGTTGCAAGAAATTTGTTATCATGGATTACTTGAGAGACATGCTTAATCCCATTTAATCCCATTTATATCCCACCCTTCTCCGAAGACTCAGGGCGGCTTACAATCTAAAGCACAAATCAATGTGCTTAGCAACAGCCTTCATTCTACGTATATGCCTGCTTATTAGGGCTTTTTAAACCATTTAAACCATTTTAAAATGGTTTAAAATTCCAGACTGAAAAACCTGTGGAGTCCTTGATGCTCTCTGAGCTTGGTTGTTTTCTTGCAGATATTTCATTACCAAACTATGTAGCACTATTAATGCTAGCACTGATATTATTACCTAGTTTGGCAATGAAACATCTGCAAGAAAATAAACAAGCTCAGAGAGCACCAAGGATCCTCATTTCAACCCTGAGCTACAAATATTCTCCTTTATTATTACTGAAAATAACCACTCTCTGTGTGTGTTTGTGTGTCATATATATATATGAAAACACCTTTGGAGAAATGTATTGCTTTTACAATTAAGCAGAGGTGAAAAATCTCCTCTTCCAATTTTAAGAAACAGTAGAAGGACAATTTGCTTTGTCCAAACCCCTGACTTCATACAGTACATCACAATCAGCTTATTTATCTGGAATATATAAATCCATATATATTGATGGAATGCTAAAAGAATAATATATAACAAGCTCTGTAAAAAGCTATTTACACATTTGATTTTCATTTTCAGATAGTTTCACAGTCTGTTCTTTTTCTTATCTGATAGTGTTTTAACTACAAAACAAACATTTTGAATAAAAAAGGTCAATTGTTTATTTTGAACACGGTGAAGGAAAAATTAGATAAAAAGGTGTAATCCACACTCACACCTAGGAAGTCAGACCCATTACCTTCCACTAACATTGATACAAAATAGATGGCAGACTCAGTCGGGTGTCAAGAGCTGAATCTCCCAGTCAGAATTGACATGAAATGCCAACTCCATTTCAACATTCTGCTTCCTGATTGTGTAAGGTCATGGAGGACATTTTGCTATTTGCACATTGGGTGAACTCTGAAGGGGAAAAAAGGAAGACATTTGGAGGTACCCTGTGGAACATCTAAGATCTGGTACTTAATAGTCCTCCAATGGGTCTCTCGTCAAACATTAGGCCCTTCTGCCACTGCGTCTCTTATCTACTGCTTTCTGGATTGTCCTATGGGGATTGCAGGGGAACAGAAACCTGGAATTTAGCTCCAGCTGCATTCCCAGAATTTCCTTCAGCAGTTTATTGAGGGTCTACATTAGTTATTTATGTGAAGTAGCCCAAAGGGTTGTTAGACACCTGCAGTTGTAACATGGAAGATGACTATGATGCTCATTTATATAGGTAGTCCTCGAATTATGACTGTAATAGAGCCTTGCCCATCAAGGTTATAAGTTGTGATGTTCGTAAATTGGGTCACTCAAATGGTCATCCCAATTTTATAATCTTTTTTTATGGTTGTTAAGCAAGCAGTGCAGTCCTTAAGCAAACCAATGATTCTCTATGGACTAATTTTGCTGAAAACTAGAAATATATGCCAGTTTTTGGTAAAACTGTTATAAAACCTGGTCACATAAACAAGGGAAGCTGCACACTGCCATAAATGCAGGCCAATTTCAGAACACCAGACTAGATTGTAGTCAATGGAACCTGGAATCTGAGTTTTAGGTACCTCCAGGGAGGTCTGTCATAACTTCAAGCAATCGCCAAGTGACCTGTCATAAATCGAGGACTACCTGTATTTCTTGTAGACAAGAAATCATAGAGAAAAACACGACTGTGATCTCAGTAAAGGATAATATTTATAGCTCAGGGTTAGTGCATTCATGATTTTACCTAGTTTGAGTAATGAAACTTCTTCAAGAAAACAGCCAAGCTCAGAGAGCACCAAGGATCCCCTCACTATCATGTTTTAAAACATGGTTTTTCAACCGGTGGTACACGTACCACTAATGGTACATGAGCACCTGGCTGGTGGTACGCGGCATCGCCTGCCTCCCTGCCTCCCCCCGCCGCCTCCTCCCCCCCGCCACCCCCACGCTCTGCTCCTTCCTAGCTCACTTGCTGCCGGAAAGCAAACTGCTTGGCAGTGGCCTGCAGGAACCCTACAGAGGATGCGTGGAGGGGCAGAGCGAGACCCTGCCCTCCCCAGGGACTTGTGCAGCAACCGGATTGACTTCTGATTGGCACTTCTTTGGGGCACACATGGCCGGGAAGGCACGTCGGAGTCCCACTGGTAAGGCGATCGGCCCGCTCCTCCCCCATTGCCCGCCAGCCCCGGGACAGCCCCACATGAGTGCCTCGCCAGCCGCCGAACCCTGCCTTTTGAGTAAGAGTGGCCTTGCCCTGCTTGTCCTTGGGTCATGTGACCAGAATTTGCAAACTTCTGACATGCAAAGTCAATGGGAAAGTCATTGGGAAAGCCAGTTTCACTTAACCATGTTACTAACTGAACAATTCAATCAGAATAGAGCTGGAAGGAACCTTGGAGGTCATCTAGTCCAACCCCCTGCTCAAGCAGGAGACCCTATACCATTTCAGACAAATGACTGTCCAGTCTCCTCTTTAAACCTCCAGCGACGAAGCACCCACACCTTCTGAAGGGAAGCCGTTCCTTTGGTTAATTGCTCTCACTCTTAGGAAGTATCTCCTTAATTCCAGGTTGCTTCTCTCCTTGATTAGTTTCCATCCATTGTTTCTTGTCTTGCCTTCTGGTGCTTTTGGGTAATTGCAACGATTCACTTAACAGTGGCAAGAAAAGCTACAAAATGGAGCAAAACTCACTTAACAAATGTTTCACTTAGCAACCTAAGTTTTGGGCTCAATTGTGGTTGTAAGTTGAAGGCTACTTGTACTGGACATCCATGTCCAGTATTTATGCTGGAAAAGGGTTTCTTTCTTTTGTCGTACAACAGTGCTGAGTGGGGACTGTCCTCTTACAGTCAGGAGTACAGCAGTCACGCTGTGAAACAGAGCTCTAAGATCCTGTGTAATCAGAGAAAACTGTAACGATTCCCTTGATTTTATTCATGGCTCCAGCCATTCCTTCTGACAATGCTAGGTGATAACAAGCAACGTGAAGTGCCAAGTCAATTCAGTAAAAGTCTCTGTTCAAGGGAAAATTTATAAGTAGATAATTAAATGAAAGGCTCTTAATCTTTAAAAAAAAGAAAAGAAAAACCAAACAACTGTTATCCTGAAAGCAAATTATATATGGTAATTCACCAGACAAGCAAAGTGGGAGCAAGTAGCTATTATTTAGCACAGATGTACTTGCTCTGCTCAAAGTCTTACCTTATTCTGTACTAGTGCAGCGATTTTGATAGAGATGGTAGGTACATCAGTGTGGAAAATTCAATCTCTCCAACCTAACAATCTGAATTCAAATACTGAATCAGCCAACCCAATTGGCTGGCCACTTTTCTACAGTGAAAAGGAAGCTTTGTCTGTTTCTTAAAGTTATTTCAATGCCCAGGTCAAAAGTGGGTAACTACCATGATCCAGCAATTTGAAGGGAAGTGCTCCTTCAGCAATAGGTGCTGCTTTGAATGGATGTTTCAATGAAAGCATGCCCATTTGAAGCTCTTTTGTAGCTACATGCAAAAATAATTATTGAATACATTAACTAACATTGTCTATCATGGAAAACCTTCTTGATACAACCCAAAGCAAATGACAGGTTGGAGAAATTTCATATTGGAAAACTCAAAGGCACAGATACAGATTGGGCAAGACCTGGCTTAAAAACAGTAACTGTGAGAGGGACCTTGGAGTCCTAGTAGAAAATCATTTAACCATGAGACAGCAGTGTGCAACAGCAGCCAAAAAAGCTAATACAATCCTGGGGTGTATCACTTTACTGACAAAGGTCAATACAGGGAGTGCAGAATTATTAGGCAAGTTGTATTTTTGAGGATTAATTTTATTATTGAACAACAACCATGTTCTCAATGAACCCAAAAAACTCATTAATATCAAAGCTGAATATTTTTGGAAGTAGTTTTTAGTTTGTTTTTAGTTATAGCTATTTTAGGGGGATATCTGTGTGTGCAGGTGACTATTACTGTGCATAATTATTAGGCAACTTAACAAAAAACAAATATATACCCATTTCAATTATTTATTTTTACCAGTGAAACCAATATAACATCTCAACATTCACAAATATACATTTCTGACATTCAAAAACATAACAAAAACAAATCAGTGACCAATATAGCCACCTTTCTTTGCAAGGACACTCAAAAGCCTGCCATCCATGGATTCTGTCAGTGTTTTGATCTGTTCACCATCAACATTGCGTGCAGCAGCAACCACAGCCTCCCAGACACTGTTCAGAGAGGTGTACTGTTTTCCCTCCTTGTAAATCTCACATTTGATGATGGACCACAGGTTCTCAATGGGGTTCAGATCAGGTGAACAAGGAGGCCATGTCATTAGATTTCCTTCTTTTATACCCTTTCTTGCCAGCCACGCTGTGGAGTACTTGGACGTGTGTGATGGAGCATTGTCCTGCATGAAAATCATGTTTTTCTTGCAGACTTCTTCCTGTACCACTGCTTGAAGAAGGTGTCTTCCAGAAACTGGCAGTAGGACTGGGAGTTGAGCTTGACTCCATCCTCAACCCGAAAAGGCCCCACAAGCTCATCTTTGATGATACCAGCCCAAACCAGTACTCCACCTCCACCTTGCTGGCGTCTGAGTCGGACTGGAGCTCTCTGCCCTTTACCAATCCAGCCACGGGCCCATCCATCTGGCCCATCAAGACTCACTCTCATTTCATCAGTCCATAAAACCTTAGAAAAATCAGTCTTGAGATATTTCTTGGCCCAGTCTTGACGTTTCAGCTTGTGTGTCTTGTTCAGTGGTGGTCGTCTTTCAGCCTTTCTTACCTTGGCCATGTCTCTGAGTATTGCACACCTTGTGCTTTTGGGCACTCCAGTGATGTTGCAGCTCTGAAATATGGCCAAACTGGTGGCAAGTGGCATCTTGGCAGCTGCACGCTTGACTTTTCTCAGTTCATGGGCAGTTATTTTGCGCCTTGGTTTCTCCACACGCTTCTTGCGACCCTGTTGACTATTTTGAATGAAACGCTTGATTGTTCGATGATCACGCTTCAGAAGCTTTGCAATTTTAAGAGTGCTGCATCCCTCTGCAAGATATCTCACTATTTTTGACTTTTCTGAGCCTGTCAAGTCCTTCTTTTGACCCATTTTGCCAAAGGAAAGGAAGTTGCCTAATAATTATGCACACCTGATACAGGGTGTTGTTGTCATTAGACCACACCCCTTCTCATTACAGAGATGCACATCACCTAATATGCTTAATTGGTAGTAGGCTTTCGAGCCTATACAGCTTGGAGTAAGACAACATGCATAAAGAGGATGATGTGGTCAAAATACTCATTTGCCTAATAATTCTGCACTCCCTGTATAGTCACAGCTACGGTTTTCCCAGTAGTAATGCATGGCTGTGAGAATTAGACCATAAGGAAGGCTGAGCAATGAAGAATTGATGCTTTTGAATTGTGTTGTTGGAGAAGACTCTTCGAGATTCCCTTGGACTGCAAGGAGATCAAATTAGTCAATCCCAAAGGAAATTAAACTTGACTGTTCTTTGGAAGTATAAATACTAAAGATGAAGCTCAAATACTTTGGCCACCAAATGAGGAGAGAAGACTCTTTGGAAAAGACTCTGAGGCTAGGAAAGATTGAAGACCAAGAAAGAAGGTGATGGCAGAGGATGAGATGGTTACATAGTATCATTGATGCAATGAACATGAATTTGGGCAAACTCTGGGAGACAGTGGAGGACCTGGCATGTTCTGATCCATGAGGTTGCAAAGAGTTGGGCACAACTTAGTGACTGAACAACAAAGGTATGTATGTATGTCAGTGTATCTTTGTCATACCATCCTAGCAGCCTATTTTGTTCATAGCTCTTTTGACTTCCTTGATTGGTCAGTGCTACAGCTTTACATAAGGGCAAATAAATCTATTTTCCAACCCGTTCATTTCTGCATGTGTTCAACAACAAGACTATTCAGTCTTCCAGTTCTACTGTAAAATGACCTGTGTGGGTTTAAAAGTTAAGCAAGCTGGGCCATCCAGGAAATTCTGTGGCTATAGGCTAGATGGGAAGTTAGAAGCCATCTTTATATAACATAGTGACAGATGACTTCTATACAGGTAGTTCTCAGCTTATGACCACAATTGAGCTCAGAATTTTGGTCTTAAGTCATTGCAGTAATTAAGCAAAACACTATGTAACTTGACTTGATTTTATGACTGTTTTACAATGGTAATTAAACAAGTCACTGAAGTCATTAAGTAAATCAACAAAGTTCTTAAGAGACCCATGTGGTCATTAAGCAAATCCAACATATCTATACTGTTATCAAGAAAATTGAAGGGATGGATTCAGCAACTTACTAGAAACGAAGTTCAGCTTCAGAGCATCTTTCTTGAAAAACAAGTCTAGAAAATATAGTTCTGCCTACATTTCCAGGTTATTTAAATATAAATAATGGTTCATAATATAACAACTCTGAACAGACAATACAATTGTTCTAATCACATATTCTTATACGATTGTTTTGAACAGCATAATAGAATATTCAACAGCATAGCAAGAAATGACATATATTGTTTTCTTGTTGCTATTATTTTCTCTACTTGAATATAGGACGGAGAAAGTAAATAGATACAATGGATGATAGATAGATAGATAGATAGATAGATAGATAGATAGATAGATAGATAGATAGATAGATAGATGGGATTCAGCCAGTTCGCACCAGTTCGGCAGAACCAGTAGCTATTTTTTTTGTTGCCCAGGCCCAGATAGGACTTCTGGAAGTGGCATCCACACAGAGAACCAGTTGTTCACATATTTGAATCACACCAATGGATGGATGGATGGATGGATGGTGGAAGGATGGATAGATAAATAGATAGATAGATTGATAGATAGATAGATAGATAGATAGATAGATAGATAGATAGATAGATAGATAGATAGGTAGATAGATAGGTAGATAGATAGATAGACAGACAGATGGAATTAGAGTCTGTTACAATCACAAACCGCTAATCAAAATAAAACATTAAAAATAAAAGCAGAATAAAAGCAGAATAAGAATATTTCATTGGTGGTAAGTTCATCAGTGGGACCTCAGGGTGCGTTTAATTTTACAGGTGCTACAACAGTTTAGCTACATTCAGAGAAACCACATCATATCAATTTGATAACAACAATGTACATAAAAAGAAATGTTTTTTTTTCCCAAGTGGGTCCTGGAAAAGCAAAACAGGACATGAACTGCAATTTTAATGTCCCCTTGACCATACAAGTCTTAGCTTATAGGAAATGTTTTTACCTTGACATTCCAAAACGGCTTAGTGTTGAAGGGTGCTAAAATTAGTGCCCTTCAGAATTTGGAGATTGTTATATGATGTAAATATCCTGCTCATTTGGAAGGAGGGTTATTTCTATTTCTATGAGGTAGGTTAGCAATTGGCTTTGAGACAGCGAACATATTTTACAGTTGAGTGGGGCCAAAGCCTGAGGCACCAGTCTGAAAATTTTTATCTACAGAGCCTTTATGACTCTGTTTGGAATGGTCTTCAGTTTTGTTCTGCTTAATTACTTTAGTTTTTATTTTCTTGTGTTTGGTAAGTCAGCTTGAAATTATTTACTGAGTTATAATTAGCCTATGAATTATAAATGTAATGTAAGCTACTTTCCATTTCATCTTTCTTATTCTTAAGCAGTCTATCTGAAAAAAAACAACAATCTTTGTAGACGAAATAAGTCAGTTCACTAAGTAGGTGAAGGATATTAATCAAGACCTGAAGTTTACGGAACTTGTAGAGAGGCAATTGCTAATAGATAAAATTTTATCAGTATGATTCTGAAACATACATTAGGGAAATAATGAATAGACCTTACTATTAGGAGCAGAATTGCAAGTATGTGGACATTGCTACTATTTTATAAATATGAAGCAATGGCTTTGAATAGTGATCTTCTTCATTTTAAACCAGGGCTTTTCAACCTTTTCACCCATTGTACCACTTTTTAGGATAAGGCAATGTCCGAGTACCACCAGTCGCCCAGCAAGGTGTCAAAAACTTGGCCAAAAAAAAGAAAAAAGAAATTCGCTTAGTGACTGTTCAAAGTTACGACGGCACTGAAAAAAGTGACTTATGACCATTTTTCACATCTATGACTGTTGCAGCATCCCCAGGGTCATGTGTTTTACATTCAGATGCTTGGCAACCAATTCATATTTATGATCATCACATTGTTCCAGGGTCATGTGATCGCTTTTTGCAACCTTGTGACAAGCATTTAACCACCATGTTACTAATTTAATCTCTTTCTCTCCCTCTCTCTCTCCCTCCCTTTCTTTCTCTCCTTCTTTCTCTCTCTCTCTTCCTCCTTCTCTCTCCTTCTCTCCCTCTCTTTCTCTCTTACTCTCCCTCTCTTTTTTCTCTCTCTCTCTCCCTTTCTTTCTCTCTCCTTCTCTCTCTCTCCCTCCCTCTCTCTATTTCTCTCTCTCCCTCTTTCTCCCTCTTTCTCTTCCTCTTTCATTCGCTCTGTCTACAGTATTTCTCTCCCTCTCTCCCATTGTCCCTTCCTTCCTTCTTTTCTTCCTTTCTTCCTTCCCTCCCTCTTTGTCCTTTCTTTCTTCCCTCCCTCCCATTGTCATTTCCTTCCTTCCTTCCTTCCTTCCTTCCTTCCTTCCTTCCTTCCTTCCTTCCTTCCTTCCTCCCTCCCTCCCTCCCTCCCTCCCTTCCTTCTCCATTTTTACCAAGAAACCTGATGCCCACTTAACTCTTTATGAAACACCTGAGGAAAGTTAGGGAAGATCTATCAACGATACTCAGTGGTTGCCAGCTCATTTAATAAGCTTTATTCCAGCAACAGAAACACCTCGCATTCGCTCGCAGTCGATCCATGCACGCCAACAATGCTGCTGTGGACCGCCCTTCACACGGGATGGATGGAAGACACACCAAAGCGCCCTTCACCCCGCTGCCTCCTGCAGATGCAGCCAGAGTCCCGGGTGAGGGGGAGATCCGGGGCTGAGGCACACTTGGGGAAGCACATGGCAGCAAATCACAATCAGCTGCTCTTGGGGGATGGAGGCACAAAGCTGGCCAAACAGGGCTCGAAGTGGTTGACTGTCCCGGACCACAGCTGCACTTCCACCTTTCCAAGGCAGCCCCCACAGACAGAGTGCAGTGCAGGGAAGATGAGCCAAAGCTTGTCCCAGAGCCTCCCACTGCTGGAAGCCTGCGGCGGTGACATAATGGGGCTTGCAAAAAGTGGGGCGGGTGGCAGCGGCTGCTCACGGCACTGCACAAAAGCAAACAGGGCAAAAGCAAGCAGGGGGAGCCTTCCGCTGCTGGAAGCCTGCTTGCAAAAAGTGGGGTGGGCGGCAGCAGCTGCTCACGGTGCTGCCCAAAAGCAAGCAAGGCAAGGCCGCTATCAAGCCCTGGGCACAACAATGAACTGGATGTGGGGGGGAAATCCGTGCAGCAGCCTGGTTACCTGGCCTACCAGCAGCTCATTGCTCTGCCAAAGACGCACCAAAGCCAGGGAAGACGCACCAAAGCCAGCCGCTCATTGCTCTGCCAATCAGCTGGTTTGCTGCACGGATTCTTCCCCCCACACCCACCGAGTTGATTGTCGAGCCCGGGGCTTGATAGCGGCCTTGCTCTGCTTGCTTTTGGACAGCACCGTGAGCAGCTGCTGCCGCCCACCCCACTTTTTGCAAGCCCCATTATGCTGCTGTTGCAGGCTTCTGGCAGCGGAGGCTTCGGGACGAGCTTTGGTGCATCTTCCCTGCGCTGTGCTCTGTCAGTGGCTCAAATCTGGAGTCTCAGCCTCCCAGCTGATCGGCAAACAGGGCAAGGCCACTCCTGCTCGAAAGGCAGGGTTTGGTGGCTGGTGAGGCACTTGTGTGGGGCTCTCCAGGGGCTGGTGGGCAATGGGAGAGGAGCGGGCTGATTGCCTTACCAGTACCTGGGACTCTGATGTGCCTTCCCAGCCATGTGTGCCCCGAAGAAGCACCAATCAGAAGTCAATCCGGTTGCTGCACAAGTCCTTGGGGAGGGCGGGGTCTTGCTCTGCACCTGCATGCACCCTCTGTAGGGTTCCTGCAGGCCGCTGCCAAGCAGCATGCTTTCCGGCAGGAAGTGAGCTGGGAAGGAGCAGAGCGCGGGGGTGCCGGTGGGGAGGAGGCAGCGGGGTAGAGGTGGGGGGGAGGCAGGCGACGCCATGTACCACCAGCCAGGTGCTCGTGTACCACTAGTGGTACGCATACCACCGGTTGAAAAGCCATGCTCTATGTGGATGCCGGTACCAAAAATCTATTCTGGGCCTGGGCAACAAAAAAATAGCTACCGGTTCTGCCAAAGTGGTACGACCTGGCTGAATCCCACCACGGACCTACACTATTATTCTGTTTTAAACTGTCACGTCTAAAACCTGGCAGCATTTTTTTCTTCCCGAGACATTCTGCCTTAACCATTAATTCCAGTGCAGTCCAGGACTCAATGCATGAGTCATTTGGTATTTGATTTACAGCTGTGCATTCCTCCAGCTGTGCTTCCTTAGCTGCCTGAGACATGCAACAGACTCTGACAGCAGCCGCTGGTTCACATCTACTTTTTATTTGCATCAGTGTGAAATAGCAGCTTGTGACATGAATAAAACATGCTTCATCTTTGCCCTACTCTGCCAGGAGAAAGCATCTCACTGATTTATTTCTGATAGTTTTGCTTTCTTCCTAAATAAGACACCCTAATTCATTTTTTCCCCTCAATATTTGCCCGTCACATACTTCAGGGTTAAACAGCCTTTTTTTCTAGAGGTGATGCCATTGTGTCATTTGTCAGAATGTTCTCTTTTAATGGATATATGGTTCTACATAAACGCACATGAACAGGAGACTTACAGAAAAGAATGTTGCTAAAAGTTATATTTGAAATACTTACGAAGCTGGGGAAAAACAATAATAATAAAGACACTGAAAGTTTTCAACTCAGAAAGTTCAGACTAGCCCAGCAGCTGTTGATACAGTTCTACTTATGAATTATTGAGTCTGTCATTTGTACTTCTATAACTGTCTAGTTGGTACAGAAACCAAAGGGACAGACTTCAACGGATAGTTAGGACTGCAGAAAAACAACAACAACAAAAAAAACCACTTGCAACCAACCTGCTTTCCATTGAGAGTATATATATTTCCCGGGACAGAAGGAAGGATGAGAAAACATCTACAGACCCCTCAAATCCTGGACATAAACTGTTTAAACTCCTCCCCTTGGGACACTGCTATAGGGCATTGCATGAAAAAACAACAACTAGACACATACACAATTTTTTCCCCTCGTGTCATCACTCTGCAGAACATATAATTCCCACAGCTCTATCTTATGTCTAAGTTTATTTACCCAAGTGGTATGGCTGTATTATTATTATTATTATGCTTTTCATGTTTCATTATCTTCTCTTATTGGCAGGGCTTTTTTGTCATAGAACGCACTTGAATGGAATTCCGGCACCTTTTTTCGACAGATTTTCCAGAGTTGAGTTCTTTTCCTATTGTTTCCCTTCCTGTCCTCATTTGTTTTTGAAAATGCCCCGCTGGTGGTACAGTGCAAGTGGGGTCCTCTCCGGTGCTGTCTGCCTCCTCTAGGAGGAGCCATGAGGCGCTGGAGCACCACAGTCAGAGCGTGGCTTGATTGGCTGGGTCAGACCATGTGGTGTGGAAGCCGATGGTGGTGCTGGTAGACACATAAACATGGAGGCCATCTTTCAAGAGAGGGTGAGTGAGCCTTTTGCCTTCCCTTACAGAAGGTGGGGTGTGTGTGAGGTTAAAAAGAGGCGAAAGGAAAGGAAAGAAAGGCAGCTGGCGTGGAAGCTTGCCTGATAGCAAAAGTTTGCTGTTAGTTCAAAGGCTGGGATATCTATAAAAATCTCTTTCTAGTATTTTATACTTTATATTCAAACTACAGAGGGGAAGCCAATGTCTTGTGATTTGGAGGTATTATTATTAATATTATATATTAATTATGTATTGGTCAGATATGAAGGTAGACCTACAGTATAAGGTTTAATCAGATCTATTTATTAACTTAAAGGTAAATTAAAAGTAGTCTGTTCACTGACAAAGTTTCAACTTTAATTTGTTTCAAATTAAAACTCCAAATGTAAATTGTTCCACCTTGTTTGACAACTTCTTAAAAATAATTCAACCTTTTACAAGCAACCAAATTTTGTTTTATTGGGCCAATTTCATTCCACATAGAAAGCTGACATTTCCACTCATTAAACTAAATGGGTATGCCAGTGGAAAATGTCCCAAAAGATTGATAAAATGGCTTCTTGTAATTTGAAGCTGCACAGTGCATGGTAACATTAATAGTATTAATCTACCTTGAACTAAATCCTAGTCTTTTAGATACACTAAAAATTGAAGGGTTTTTTTTTCAACTACAAAGGTAAACCATGTAGGGTAGGCAAGGTGGGTTGCATGACATGTGTGAGTTCCAGCACCTTTTTTATATACAAAAAAGCACTGCTTATTGGTATTATTAATAAGATTATTGTGACCCTGTTATTGTGGTTATTGTTACTTTGTTGTTTTACATGTCTACTGAGAGCTTATTGACTGGAGACAAATTCCTTGTGTGTCTTATCATACCCGGCCAATAAAGTATTTTCTATTTCTACGGATCTGGGCCAGGTAAATGGCCAATAATAAAGAATCACACTAAACAGAGACCATGCAGCTTTTCTTTTGGACTTTGAAAATGAAATCAATGTGAAAAGAGATCAAATAACTGAGAAGTATCCCTGGTTGGAAATTCCTGGCTAGTGCAGATTCTGCTGTGTATCCATTGAGAAGAATGGAGAGTCAACTGGGCGAAGACCTAAGCAAGATTCTCTCTTGAGCTCCCATTTGTTGCCGAGGATTCCACAATGAATATGAGCTTATCTGATATCAACAGTCCTGTGAAGCAGCTTTGCCTGAGCCATCTTTTTAATTTCTCATGATACACTGGAATGCCATTTCATAGAGACTTTAGGGAATGAAACTGAATGGCATTGCTGGATGTAGACAAACTAAAGCAAGCAGTTACAGACTGCTCTAGAGTTTTTCAGATACTGAGAAGGCAGGATGTAACAAATACTGTATCCCGAAGCTCCTTCCGGAAAATGTCAAGAAATGATCCAGACATTACAGTTGTTGTTGTTGTTTTAAAGAGAAACATGATATTTGTTTCCAGAAATGCATATTAGCAGATATGCTCATCATGGAAACAGAATACAATATTATTCCTTTCTAGACATATACTTAAGTCACATACATTAATGGGGGTGCAATGTCTCAGGGGTTAAAGATGCTGAGCTTGCCAGCTGGAAAGCTGAGAGTCCAGGTTCCAGAGCTAAGCTCCGTGCAGTAAGGTAAGCTCCCAATACTTGCCTCATCTCCTGCCAACTTAGCTTCTTTTTAAAAATCTCCAGTGATGGAGCACCCATCTTTCGGTGCACATGCGATTTCTTTCCTGGCTGCCATATCATATCTATAAAGTTACTGGTATTATTAAATGTGGGCTTGAGTTTCTGGACAGTAGATATTTATAGCCTTGTCTGTTAAAGTTTGACAGGCAAAGTGGAACAAAGATACAGGAAAAGAAAGATTTGGAAAGATATAGAGAATGGCAATAGAATAGAATAGAATAGAATAGAATAGAATAGAATAGAATAGAATAGAATAGAATAGAATAGAATAGAATAGAATAGAATAGAATAGAATAGAATAGAATAGAATAGAATAGAATAGAATAGAATAGAATAGGAGCTGGAAGGGACCTTGGATCTTTTATGACTCATGGACTTCAACTCCCAGAATTCTATGCTACGCTGGCTCAGGAATTCTGGGAGTTGAAGTCCATGAGTCATAAAAGAGCCGAGGTTGCCTACCCCTGGGCTAGCCTCTTCTTAAAAATCTCCAATGATGGAGCACCGACAATTTCTGGGGGCAAGCTGTTCCACTAGTTAATTGTCCTCATTTTCAGGAAGTTTTTCCTTAATTCCAGGTTGCTTCTCTCTTTCATCAGTTTCCAATCACTGTTTCTTTTCCTGTCCTCTGGAGCTTTGGAGAATAAAGTGACCCCCTCTTCTTTGTGGCAGCCCCTGAAATACTATTACTTCTTTTCTTTAGACTAGCCAAACCCAAGTCCTGCAGCTGTTCTTCATATGTTTTTGTCTCCAGGCCTTTGATCATCTTAGTTCCTCTTCTCTGAATTTTTTTCCAAACTTTCAACATCTTTTTTGTGATATGGTCACCAAAATTGGCTGCAGTATTCCAGATGTGGTTTTATAAAGTGGTACTGATACTTCACATGATCTTGATTCTATGCCTCTGTTTATACACCCCAGGATTGTACTAGCTTTTTTTGGCTGCTGTTGCACACTGCTGTCTCATGGTTAAATGATTTTCTACTAGGACTCCAAGGTCCCTCTCACAGTTACTGTTTTTAAGCCAGGTCTTGCCCAATCTGTATCTGTGCCTTTGAGTTTTCCAATATGAAATTTCTCCAACCTGTCATTTGCTTTGGGTTGTATCAAGAAAGTTTTCCATGATAGACAATGTTAGTTAATGCATTCAATAATTATTTTTGCCTGTAGCTACAAAAGAGCTTCAAATGGGCATGCTTTCATTGAAACATCCATTCAAAGCAGCACCTATTGCTGAAGGAGCACTTCCCTTCAAATTGCTGGATCATGGTAGTTACCCACTTTTGACCTGGGCATTGAAATAACTTTAAGAAACAGACAAAGCTTCCTTTTCACTGTAGAAAAGTGGCCAGCCAATTGGGTTGGCTGATTCAGTATTTGAATTCAGATTGTTAGGTTGGAGAGATTGAATTTTCCACACTGATGTACCTACCATCTCTATCAAAATCGCTGCACTAGTACAGAATAAGGTAAGACTTTGAGCAGAGCAAGTACATCTGTGCTAAATAATAGCTACTTGCTCCCACTTTGCTTGTCTGGTGAATTACCATATATAATTTGCTTTCAGGATAACAGTTGTTTGGTTTTTCTTTTCTTTTTTTTAAAGATTAAGAGCCTTTCATTTAATTATCTACTTATAAATTTTCCCTTGAACAGAGACTTTTACTGAATTGACTTGGCACTTCACGTTGCTTGTTATCACCTAGCATTGTCAGAAGGAATGGCTGGAGCCATGAATAAAATCAAGGGAATCGTTACAGTTTTCTCTGATTACACAGGATCTTAGAGCTCTGTTTCACAGCGTGACTGCTGTACTCCTGACTGTAAGAGGACAGTCCCCTCTCAGCACTGTTGTATGACAAAAGAAATAAACCCTTTTCCAGCATAAATACTGGACATGGATGTCCAGTACAGGTAGCCTTCAACTTACAACCACAATTGAGCCCAAAACTTAGGTTGCTAAGTGAAACATTTGTTAAGTGAGTTTTGCTCCATTTTGTAGCTTTTCTTGCCACTGTTAAGTGAATCGTTGCAATTACCCAAAAGCACCAGAAGGCAAGACAAGAAACAATGGATGGAAACTAATCAAGGAGAGAAGCAACCTGGAATTAAGGAGATACTTCCTAAGAGTGAGAGCAATTAACCAAAGGAACGGCTTCCCTTCAGAAGGTGTGGGTGCTTCATCGCTGGAGGTTTAAAGAGGAGACTGGACAGTCATTTGTCTGAAATGGTATAGGGTCTCCTGCTTGAGCAGGGGGTTGGACAAGATGACCTCCAAGGTTCCTTCCAGCTCTATTCTGATTGAATTGTTCAGTTAGCAACATGGTTAAGTGAATCTGGCTTTCCCAATGACTTTCCCATTGACTTTGCATGTCAGAAGTTTGCAAATTCTGGTCACATGACCCAAGGACACTCGCAACTTGGGAGTTCTCCTAGATTCACAGCTTTGTTTAGAAGATCATATAGTAACTGTGAATAGGGGGGCCTTCGCCCAGGTGCGCCTGGTGCGCCAGTTACGGCCCTATCTAGACTGTGATGCCTTGCGTACAGTCACTCATGCGCTCGTGACCTCTCGGTTAGACTACTGCAACGCCCTCTACATGGGGCTCCCCTTGAGGACCACTCAGAGGCTCCAACTGGTGCAGAATGCAGCCGCACAAGTTGTGTTGGGGGTCTCCCGATACTCCCACATTACACCTCTGCTCCGTGAGCTGCATTGGCTTCCGGTTGCCTTCCGGGTGAGATTCAAGGTGCTGGTTATGACCTACAAAGCCCTACATGGCATGGGTCCAGAGTACCTTAGGGAGCACCTGCGGCCGGCATCAACTTCCCTCCGCCCAGTGCGCTCTCACAGAGAGGGCCTCCTCAGGGTGCCGCCGCTCAAAGAATGCCGTCTGGTGACCCCCAGGGGGAGGGCGTTCTCTGTGGGTGAGCCTGACCTGTGGAACCGTTTACCGGTAGAGCTCCGGATGGCTCCCGACCTTCGCTTCTTCCGACGCGACCTAAAAACCTATTTGTTTGAACAAGCCGGCCTGGTCTGATGGGTTTTGTTTTAATTATTGTTTTAATGTAATTTATTTTCTGCATTTGGGCACTAGGGTTTAATTTGTTTTTAATTTCTGTATTTTGGGTATTTTGGTATTTATGTCCCTGTTCACCGCCCTGAGTCCTTCGGGAGAAGGGCGGTATACAAATCAAATCAAATCAAATCAAATAAATAAATAAATAAATAAATAATAAATAAATAAATAAATAAACTGTCATAAATGTGAAACAGAGGGCAAGCATCTGAATTTTTATCTCATGGCCAAGAGGATGCTGCAATGGTTGTAAGTGTGAAAAACAGTCGCAACTCACTTTTTCCAGTGCTGTTGTAACTTTGAACGGTCACTATATCAACTCTTGTAAGTGAAGGATTTATTTAGTTTTCCAGGGTGGCTAAGAGAATAACTAATAAGACCAAAGGCTGGATGTAGGACTGGTGTCTCCTTTCCATTTTTGTTCATTTTATTAACATCAAATCTTGGAAGTAGCATATGGCTATTATGATTAGTAGAAATTAATATCTTTGCTGCAAATTTATCCACCTTATGTTTTAGACTATTAATTTGGTGACCTGAAATAATTTTCAGGTGTGTTAAAACAAAGGTTTCCATGCTTTAATTAGTAATATGTTAATACTTTTGTGAGATGTGAAGACTTCTTGTGAATGATTTGGAAAAGGGCACAAAATATTAATTGTATTGTTGTCATATACAGTAGGCAAGGTTCATATTTGCCACATTTTATTGCTGTAAATGTAACTAGTAGTGCACCCCTTGAGATCTTAAATTGCCTCCCATAATTCTCCATGCTAAGCCATCTGAAATTGGTTAGAGAGTAAATACAGATGTATTGGATTTGTATTGAATACCATAGCTACTTTTGTGGTTGTGTATATGAGAGAGAGAGAGAGAGAGAGAGAGAGAGAGAGAGAGAGAGAGAGAGAAGCATATAATGGTCATAGATCAGGGGTCTTCAAACTTGGCCCTTTTGTGACTTGTGAACTTCAACTCTCAGAATTCCTCAGCCAGGCATGCTGGCTGAGAAATTCTGAGAGTTGAAGTCCACAAGTCATAAAAGGGCCACGTTTGAAGACCCCTGTCATAGATGGAATATGATGGCATTAGCTCATCTTCAGAAACACATATAAAGAAATTTAGTATTTCTGATACCGGGCTACAGAAAAAGTACATAACCTTGGCGATAGGTAACTTTTATCTGCCAGGACTTCGTCATGCTGAACACTGTGAAAGTAAAACACATGACTTCTGATCTGGAAAACTGGTTACAGATGGCCCTCGACTTACAACAAGTTCATTTAGTGACCAACTGAAGTTACGACGGCACTGAAAAAAGTACCGTATGACCAATTTTCACACTTACAACCATTGCAGCATCCCCGGGGTCATGCGATCAAAATTCGGATGCTTGGCAACTAACTCATATTTACGATGGTTGCAATGTCCTGGAGTCATGTGATCACAACTTTTTGTGACAAGCAAAGTCAGCGGGGAAGCCAGATTGACTGAACAACCCTATTACTAGCTGAACAGCTGCAATGATTCACTTAATAAATGTGGCAAGAAAGGAGGTAAAATGGGGCAAAACTCACTTAACAAATGTCTCTCTTAGCAACAGAAATTTTGCGCTCAATTGTGGTCATAAGTCTACCTGTACTGTTCACAAATTTTATTTTTGTGGGCACATTGTATTGAGGTGCATTTATTTATTTTAATCCTGCATTTATCACTTTTATAAATAACTCAAGGCAGTAAATACTGTATACCTAATCCTTCTTCCTCCTTCCTATTTTCCCTACAACAACAACAACCCTTTGAGGTGGGTTGAACTCAAACTGTCTGGCCCAGAGTCACTCACCTGGGTTTCATGTCTAAAGTGAGACTAGAAATCACAGTCTCTTGGTTTCTAGCATGGTGCCTTAACCACTAGACCACACAGGCTGTTTAATCTCTGTCATGTCAAGTGACATCTATGGTTTTCAAATAGCAAAATCTTCCCTTGTAACTGAAGGGACTTCAATTCAATCCTCCCCACATTTTTACTAAGCATTCATAGTTGCTGCGTTCTTCAAAGAGAGCAAAGCATCCTCCTCTTGCAATACTAGAAAATGAGTCTGGGATAAAGTTTGTAGCTTTTCTATTACTTAATGCTTTATTACTTTAAATCAGAGTTTGAAAGTACAATAAGTCCTGAAGGTCTTGTGAAATCTATTGGCAACCTTTAACAGTCTCACCTTAGGCCCCTCTATTTCAGAGAAGACTGAACAGGAAGTGTTAACAATTACTTATAAGAGTGTCATGGAAGAACTAGGTTAAACATAGCTAATTTCAGCTCCATGTCCTCATTCATATTGACCTCATAATGTTCAGGATGAGAGGATTAAATGGCAAGCATCTTCCAGTTGTGGAGAGGCTCTTACAGAATAGAATTTTAACCTCGTGTCCAGTTAATAGCTGTTCCTAAAACATCTTAGCCTGCTGACTCAGAGAAATAGTATCTTACCTTTGTATTTCCTACACTGCTGTTCGCCAACCTGGTACCCTAATTCCAGAAGATATTCCACATTAGATTTTAAGGATAAAATATGCCCGTGCCCCAAGCTCAGTCTTTCAATTTCCTTCCAAGTTGGTACTGCTAAGTTTTGGTGAACAAGCAAACAAATTCCTCTGCAATCAGTACTTTCCAATTTGAGATAGTGGATTTCAACTTTTAAAATTCTCAGCCGTGTCCATGCTGGCTAGAGTATGCTGAAGAGCACCCGTGACCAAAAAAATTATTATAAAAAGTGGATATTGTGTTATCCTACAATAATCTAAAGTAAAGTAAAGGTAAAGTTTCGCCCACATATGCATGCTAGTTGTTTCTGACTCTAGGGGCCGGTGTTCATCTCCGTTTCAAAGCCGAAGAGCCAGCGCTTGTCCAAGGACGTCTTCTGTGGTTATGTGGTCGGCATGACTAAATGCCAATGGCGCATGGAACGCTGTTACCTTCCCACCGTAGTGGTCCCTATTTTTCTACTTGCATTTTTACGTCCTTTTGAACTGCTAGGGCCCCAAGCTCAGTCTTTCAATTTCCTTCCAAGTTGGCATTGCTAAGTTTTGGTGACCAAGCAAACAAATTCCTCTGCAATCAGTACTTTCCAATTTGAGATATTGGATTTCAACTTTTAAAATTCTCAGCCATGTCCATGCTGGCTAGAGTATTCTGAAGAGCACCCATGACCAAAAAAATTATGATAAAAAGTGGATATTGTTTTATCCTATGATAATCCAAAGTAAAGTAAAGGTAAAGTTTCGCCCGCATATGCGTGCTAGTTGTTTCTGACTCTAGGGGCCGGTGCTCATCTCCGTTTCAAAGCCAAAGAGCCAGCGTTTGTCCGAGGACGTCTTACGTGGTTATGTGGCTGGCATGACTAGATGCCAAAGGCGCATGGAACGCTGTTATCTTCCCACTGTAGTGGTCCCTATTTTTCTACTTGCATTTTTACGTGCTTTCGAACTGCTAGGTTGGCAGAAGCTGGGACGAGTAACGGGCGCTCACTCTGTTACGCGGCACTCGGGATTTGACCCGCCAAACTGCCGACCTTCTCATCGACAAGCTCAGCAATCTAACCCACTGAGCCACCGTGATAATCTACATGATGGGAAATGGGGAAAGCAAGACAATAGTATGGAACTAAAAATGCATAGCATAGTTGCAAGTTGGAGCATCAGCAACAAAACAAAAGGTGATGTATAAACATTCAGATGGAAATGCCATCATCCAGGGTAGCCTCCAGAGACTGTGCCATTCATTTTAAGAGTTGCTTGACATTCAGTTCTCATTCTAGTAAAGCGTATTAGTGTAAGGAACATTAATCATACTGTGAGTAGAGTCTTCTCTCCTACTAGGTACACGCTGACTTCGGCATTAATTTTTCCACAACCTAGCCTAAGGCTCTGGATGAACAAATTACTCTGATTACTTAGATATCAGCAAGCTTCATTATGAATGCATATTTGGGGAGATGTGTCTGTAGTACTGTTCTGTAAATGCAGACTGATCCATGAAAAGTAACCAGGCTTTCTGGTAATTTTTGTGCTCATCATGACTGATGATGGGGAAAATGTCTCTATTTCAGTACTTGTTTCAGATATTCCAATTGGTAAAACTTTTTTTTAAAAAAAATATCCTTTGAAGAATCAGACAATGTGCAAGCAGAATAGTTTAACTTAGGTTATGTATTAAGTCACCATTCAAACATTACGATGGGGAGATTATTTATGTTAATTGAAACAACTACACAAATGCGAGCAATGAAAAATATATCATTTAAAAATTATTTCACACCAACAATTTCTAATGAATTTGGTGAAATCTCCAAATTCCTGCATTTTTTTCTACATTTCTACACTCATCTATTTTATTGAAAATAAGTGGGATTTTCCTATAGGTCATGGTTCCTATTTTACTGGACAAGTTAAATCCAGCCAGTTCAATTGCTAGTAAACTGGAATACTAAAATAAAACTAACCATATTAAATCAGTCACAACTCTCCTGCTCCTGAAATAAAATAGTTGGCTTCTTGCAGGCAGTCACAAATATAAAAAAGCACCAGCCTTTTCTCCATACATCCAGTATTTTAAGAAATATTCATATTTAATATATTTATATCCTATAAGGAAATTAGGAATTATCAGTGCGTATGGATTGTTATTTTTTAAATACTTGTATTGCTTTTTTTAAAAAAAATAATAAAAAAACAATGCAAACTCAGAAAGAGAAATAAAAATAGAAACAGAAAATGCAAGAGAAAAAGGAAAAACAGGAGAAAAAGGGGGAAAAATAAAATCAGAAAAAGAAATATTTAAAGAAATGGCATCTCATCATTAGTACAATCAAACTGTAGGGCTGTTGTAACTGGAACTAAAAAAAAAAGAGAGAGAAAACTGTGTAGCCTAACTGCTGCTATTTTGCTTCGGTAATCAGCATTTGCATCAGGGAGAAATTTCACGTAAGTGTGGGAAACACGTACATGGATGTACTGAGAGGGAACAAGGGAGCAGGAATCATTGATGTTTATTGTCTTCCTTATATGGTAATAACTCTATTGGCAGGGGTCCGGAGTACCTCAGGGATCACGTGCTGCCAGCATCAACTTCCCTCCGCCCTGTGCGTTCCCACAGAGAGGGCCTCCTCAGGGTGCCACCGGTCAGAGAATGTCATCTGGTGGCCCCCAGGGGGAGGTCCTTCTCTGTGGGCGCCCCGGAGCTATGGAATCGGTTGCCGGTCAAGCTCTGGATGGCGCCCGACCTTCGCTCCTTCCGACGCGATCTGAAGACGCACTTATTCGAACAAGCCAGCCTGGCCTGATGGGGGGATGGGTTTGGGATTTTATTGTTGTTTTTAATATATGTATTTACTGTTTTTGTTTGGGCATTGTATTTAATTCTTTTTTAACTTTTGTATTTTTATATACTTGCCCTGTTCACCGCCCTGAGTGCGGTATATAAATAAAATAATAATAATAATAATAATAATAATAATAATAATAATAATAATAATAATAATAATAATAATAATAATAATTGTTGTGGTTGTTGTTGTTGTTGTTGTTGTCTAATGTTGATTGGCTAACAAAGTTTATACAGTGATGCCATTAACTTTCTAAGGTGTGGCATATCTGAACCCAATCACTTCCAGTGTTACAGATTGTGACACACCCAGTTACTTTACTTGATCGAATAAAAGTACTGTCTCTTTAAGAAGCCTCTTCCTGAGTTTCCTGATTGATGATTATGGTGTCTCAGGTTTGATTAAGGGCCAGGAACCTTACAAAACTTAGTTATTCTTCACATCCTGAAAGATTTCATGCAAGTATTTCTTTTTCCCACAACCCATTCTTTATCTATATGCAAATCCATAAATTATTAATATTTTAGTCTTGATTAATGGGTATGGGTTATTGAAGGAAGAGGAAAGCAGAAAACTAGGGAAAGGGTAGAATTTAATCTTAACAGCTATCAAGTAACTTGTTGGAATCCTGAACTCTATACATACGGTCCATATAAGTCCACACAATAACATTTTGTTAAATATTCTATACAATTTTGCCTAACAGATGAAAAGAAAAATCTGACATTTGAATTAATATTTAGATTATTTCCACTGATGAAAAAGGCATTGTGTGTCCTCACACAGAAAGGTGGAATATAAATAAAATCAACTACTGTAGTAACTTACAATATTTGGACAATATCATTGTGTGTGGATATATGTGTGTGAGAGAGATAATGTCTATTAAAAATGTATTAAATATCTTAAAAGACTAGTGATACATGAATTTAATCTGGGAAATGTAATTAATCCTAATGTATCCCATCTGGTTCGTGCATAAATATATAGCTTAAAAAGCTGTATTTATTTTTGGATGGAACTTTTCCAAATATTTTTGTATCAAAATGGATCCTAGTCTGCATTATATTCTAGGAAGCATAATTTACACTGCTCACATTAAAATGCAGTCCAAACAAAATACTAGACCTATCCCAGTAAATTCTCCATACTGCCCTTCATTCCAATGCAATATTGTGCATCCCTTGTACAATATATCAGCAAAATGAACACATTTATTATACAATATATACGTGTACAGCTGAAAAGCAAAACATCAGAAACAGTTTATTATCTCCAACACCAAAAGCACCATTCTGAAAATTTTCCCCATCCCATAAAACTGAGAATAGACCTATACTGTTAGAGTGCAGATCCCACAGTGTTGATCTTAAAGTCCCCTTTGTTCAATGGTACTTTAAAATGGCCAACAGAATCCTATTTACTACGCTGCACATTATACTAAGTGCCATAATTAAAAAACAAACAAACTATAATATAGAGTCCATCTTCCACTTTCCAAGTAGGAAAAGACAATCTGCTTTCTGTTCCTCATCTATAGGGCCAGAAGGAGTGCAAAAAAAAGGAACGAGAAGTTTCTAGAAGTCCTTTAAGCTACCATCTAGAACAAGGAAGTATTTACATAGAAAAAAAAGGTAAAGGAGTCCCTGCAGATTTTACTCTGGTAGTCGTTGCCTACTATAGGGAGGCAATGCTTATCTCTGTTTCAAGGCCATTGAGCCAGCTCTGTCTGAAGACATTTCCATACTCACGTTGCCAACATGGCGTCATGAAGCACTGTTACCTTCTGCCTGAAGTGGGACCTGTTTATTTACTCACATGTGCAGGCTTTCAAACTGCTAGGTTGGCAGGAACTGGGGTAAATATGGGAGCTGACTCTCTTGCATGGTACTTGGGTCTCAAACCTGGGCTGCCAGCTTTCCAGCTGACAAGCTCAGCATCTTAATACCACTGAGACGCTGCCCCACCCCAATTACATTGAAATAAACTTCTTAAAAAACAGTTACTACTTAAGCAGTATCTTTCTTGGTGTCCTAGTCGTTGGCTAATCCCTTTGCTCACTTGAACTGTCTCTTTGATCCATAGGTATAGACCAGGAGTGTCAAACTGCCGGCCTGCAGGCCAGTTGCATCATATGAAGGCAGTTGCATCATATGAAGGCTCCGGCAGTGTGAAAAAGGTTGTGATACATCGTGACACGTCATGTGATGCAACGAGTTTGACACCCGTGGTACAGACTAAGTGAGGCTGGTTACCATTATATTGTAGGGTTACAACGACATTACAAAAGAACGTAAAAAACTGTTGGAGCAGGCTATAAGCCCATCTTTTCTAGCAATTTGTGTCAGTCGTCAAACAGATGCTTGATCAGAATTCACAAGTCTGGAAAAAGATTATAGACCCCTTTCATTGTCATTCCCCAGCACCAGATATTTAAGGCAGTCTGCATGTGATTGGGGATTGCCTTTCAGTAAGTGTTCACACTGTTTTTTCTCCATCCCCTGATCTCTGTTTTGGAAGTTCTGGATTTTCCATGGTATTTTCATGTCTCTGGAAAGTGTAGAGCTTTTCATTCGCTTCTTATTTAAACCAGACTCCAGTTTAAACTACTGGTGCTAACAATGTGCAGTATTTATATTAATCAAAATTTTATAGCTGCCTATTTCACAAAAAGTGACTCTGGGAGGTACAGTATGCAATATTCTACCATAGAAGAAAAGGCAACTAGTTGTACACCAATGTGTCTTGTGTTTGTTTCAGTATGCACCACTACTATTTTGGTTGTCGCTCTTGTTTCAGTGTGATCTGAACTATCTTTTATTTTATTTTTGTCCTGAATTTCCTTGAAGCTTTTTTTGTCTTTATTAACCTAACTTTTTTGAGAGGGATATTTATTTAATCCTTTTTTAACTTTTGTATTTTTATTTATATGCCCTGTTCACCGCCCTGAGTCCTTCGGGAGAAGGGCAGTATAAAAATTCAATAAAATATTAATATAAATATATACAGATTATTTAATTTAAAAGGTTTAGAAGAACAATATGTGGAATACTTTATCTAGAAGACAGTATGTTAAATGGAAATGAGGGAAATGATGAAATTGTTGGAATGACAGGGGAAAGAGAAAGGAACAGGTAATAGTTATATTTGAGAGAGAACATTCTCTTTTTAAGCAAAAGAAGTAGAAAATATTTCACTGAAACACAACATGAAATCAGCGCAAATAGGCTTGTGGAAAATATATAGTGACAAACTAAATATGATTCTATTTACTTGCCTTTTACTTGGAAAGTTTTTCAGATAGTAGACACAGCTCAACTAGTTTCAGATTTTCGGAAAGAAAGATTGAAAAGAAACTTGTCTCAGACATATTGCATAGATGTTGTGTAATAAACCAATTTCAGTAGTTCAATGTTTCACAACTTTGACAACTATGTGGACTTCAATTCCCAGCATCCTCCACTCACCATGCTATCCTCCAAACTCTACATTAGGTTGTCCATTCTATCATCTATACTCCAATTACAGCAATTTCTTGAAATTAAGAAGCAAAGTAGGACCACTCTATCAGTCTGAGAGATTAACCACTTTTAAATCCTCATGTCCATGAAAATTCCTTCTGATCAGTAGAACTCTTTTGCAACTATGGACTAGCAGTTGATTATTGGTTTTCATATGCTAATAGCTTCTTCTGTTTTGCGAGTTTTCATATTAAAGATTGATCTTTGTTAAGATACCCTAGAAACTATTCAAGTCCTTTAAACAAACACCAAATACACAAACGATTTGCAACTGAAATTGCTCTTGGTCTCCCGGGAATCTTTTGTTTCAGATTTTAAACCTATGCAATATGATTTACTTTGCTGAATTAAGTGGCTGTGCTTCTAAGGCTATACAGAAAGAATAAGTAAGTTTGGATTTTTTTAAAAAATCATACTGTTATTTTATTACCTGCACTTTGATAAAATGTCAGTCCAGTGCTTAAACCTAAGATGTTGAATGATAATTTGATTAGACCTATCAATTTTCATTTTGATAGCTGTATGAGGGAGTGACATTGGGATTGCTGTCTGCTTTTTTGAAAAGTAGCTGTAGACAGTGGGAGAAAAGCAGGTGGGTATAGCAGAAAGATGAAAGCAAATGGTATATAGACAAGGAAGTGAAGGTGATGTCTGGAGATTGGCATCTATGAGGAGCTGTATGGTGCAGTGGTCAGAATACAGTATTGCAGGCAAACTTTGCTCACAGTCTGGAGTTTGATTCTGACAAGGTTGACTCAACCTTCCATCCTTCCATGGTCGGTAAAATGAGTATCTAGATCGTAGGGGCAATATGGTGATATTGTAAACTGCTCAGACAGTGCTGTAAAGCACTATGAGGCAGTATATAAGTCTAAGTGCTATTGCTATAGTGCTATTGCTATTAGAAGCAGGCAAGAGACTGCTAAGACCACATACTGTGGTGAACAGCATATCCTGATGAGAGTCTTGCCTGGAAATTGGAGCTCTGTTGGATGCTTAATAGCAAGCCAAAAAAGGAAACAACCACACTGATGCAGCATCTCATCCCAATTAGTGTAAGAACGGTTGGAAAAAGGCAAAAGTTGTATGCTACTTTGAGATTTTTGTTTGAATTAAGTATCAACAGACTGAGTACTAAAGACATACAGTAGTTATGTGGCAACATCATCATAAAGTCCTAGAATGGTGGGGCTGACACAGAGCAATAGCCTGTTGTTGGGAAGGTGTGTGCTGCAATAATGTTTTGTGTACAGATTTGCTACACTGTGTTGTGTCAAGGCCTTGGAGAGCAAAGGACCCTCACAAGCTGGAGAAACTCCCATGCTTTTTTTTTTCCTTGCCTGAATTAAAAAAGAAAAGATCTTTTGAGATCTTACAAATATATTGTCCTGATCATGTGCCTTACTTGGTGCTACCTGATTTTGGTTTTTTTGCTGTCTCCACAGTGCTGGATTCTTTCCAAGTGTGTCCCTTCTACCCATTTGGTTCATTCTAACCTTCATCAAGTATTTACAGGATGTTATACAATTTGGTGATGGTGGGGAAACTTCCTTTTAAAGGAAAAAAATAAGTTTGGAGAAATTCTGATGGGTGAACTGTTGTGTCCTTGTATTATTTATGAAGTACCTGAGGGAAATTCAAACAGTTTTTTTTACATTGACTTCTCCAAGGATTCTCCTGCTGGGGGAAAAAACGTAGAACTCATCCTCCTAATCTCTTTGTTCACAAATTTGGTGTATAATTAAACCTAAAATAATAAATGTGCACAATTCTAGTCTTAACAGGGGGTAACACTTGTCAAACTTTATCTGGGCTCAGTCCTGGTTAGAGTTTGAATCAGGATTTGAATCAGGGACTTCCGGGACTTCCAAAAAGAGAAACTGAAAACATTCCAAAAGAATGCAAAGCCAAATCACTTCTGCATTTTTTTTCCCAGGATCTAGACCTCCCCCCCCCCCAGTTAGGTCCATAAAGTCATCAGAAATCCACCTCAATTCAAAGAAAACTTTACTACATTTCCTCCCAAAGGTGCTTTTCAAAACGTAACTGGACTTTCTTTGTTCTTTCCTTGAAGATGTTTCACTTCTCATTCAAGAAGTTCCTTCAGTTCTTCAGACAGAAGGAAGAAGCTTCTTGGATGGGAAGCGAAACATCTTCAAAGAAAAAAAAACCCACCAAGAAGGTCCATCTGCCTTTTGAAAAGCACCTTTGGGACAACGATGACTATAGTTGACTCAGAATCTCCACAGACATTTATTACTTTTCCTTATGATTGTCTATCTTTCCTAGTTCAATTTTTCTATCCATATATTTATCTTTGGTTATGTAGCTAAGCCACTAGAAGTCTTTATTTCACAACTTTCCATGTAATCTGAGCCCTCACAATTGGTCTTTGCAACAATTGGTCTTTGCAAGAAAGAGCCTTGGTGGAGCAGTGGGCTAATGCCTCCTTAAGTAACACCAGCTGCCTGCAATTAGTGCAGGTTCGCATCCCACCAGGCTCAAGGTTGACTCAGCCTTCCATCCTTCCGAGGTAGGTAAAATGAGGACCCAGATTGTTGGGGGCAATTAAGCTGACTTTGTAATGATGCCGCTTGGGAGGGGTGTGAAAGCCCTAATAAGCAGGCATATACATAGAATGAAGGCTACTGCTAAGTTTGTAAGCCGCCCTGAGTCTTCGGAGAAGGGCGGGATATAAATGGAATTAAAAAAAATACTGAGAAGAATGAACAGGGTTTGTTTGTTTGTTTTTTTAACATACAAGACAATATTAGTTGGCCTCTGTCCAGTCAATATAAGAGGGGCCCATGTCTACTGTATTAGACCTTAAGCAAAAGAGAGAAGCAACACTATAGAGACCACTATAATTTTTAGAGTATGTTTGGAACCACGAAAAACTGTATAGAAATCACCAAGCATGCAAAGAAACACAGGTTAAAAGCCACACACCCATACAAAGCACCAAAACACAGCAACTTCTTCTTTGCAAGATTCATTCATTCATTCAACTTCTATGGCTCTCCATCTCAACATAATGCTTCTGGTTGGCTAACCGCAGTTTAAAACAAAAGCAACAGCCAAATGAAATACATAACTGGCAGCCAAGATATAAACAACAGTCAAATGACAATTAAAATGACCATCTCACTGGCTGTAACACTCTAATTCTCAGGCCTGAGAACACAAACACATCTGCAAAGCCTTGTAGTGTTTCACAATTTCCCTTCACGCAGAGCACATTGATTTGTGCTTTAGATCGTAAGCCGCCCTGAGTCTTTGGAGAAGGGTGGGATATAAATGGGATTAAAAAAAATAATCCAAATTTATACACATTTGATCCATCTCTTCAGCTCATTTTCCCCAGCTGCTTACTTCAATCTTCATCTACATCACATTGAAAATAGAGAGTTTGCACTTGTGTTAACTTTGCTTTTTTTATTGTTCCAGTGGCTGCAGATGGTTATTTTATCCATCTGAATATTGCATTTCATTTACGGATTTTCTCATGCATAAATACAGTTTTCTTCCACTGCAGCAAGTTTTTTTTTTGTTTCTCAATGATAGGATGACAATAATCTAGGCCAGGGGTGTCAAACTCGCAACGTCATGTGATGCGTTGTGACTTATTGTGACTTTTTTGCCATTGCCGGCAATGTGGTGGGTGTGGTTTTGCTATGATGCATCTGGCCCACAGGCCAGCAGTTCTAGGCAATGATAATTTGGGAGGAGGAAAGATTTCACATACAATAGGTAGAGACTTAACTATATTTATTACGGGCAAGAAATCAAATTTATAAAGGGACATTTAGGAGTGGAGCTACAATGATTTATGACTGGCCCACTTGACTTTTCTTATTAGCTATAAGTCTAGACTGTTCTCTGGGAGGCAATCTTGATTTTTTGGCACCAGCATCTACTTTGAAGGTGGCTCTAATTTAGAAACCTAGGCTATTTATGCTGTGGGAATTTTTTTCACTACTCTTGGCAGATATTAAAGAAATCACATTTGAAAGGTTTTCTTGAGCACACACAAAAATGTAGGTTACATCTTGATAAGTAGATCATAGAAGATACTAATTTAACTTTGGAAATCTTCAAGAATGTCATTTTAGTGTGTGCCTCTGAAGACAGCAGACAGTGCTTCTCTGCTACTGACTTATATTTTTCTTATTCCTGGTCCCTCTTCTGATACTTTTATAATGATCCAGTGTCACAAGTTGACTATCTTCATAGATTCCAGGGAATCCAGTAGAAGCAGTGGTTCTCAACCTTTTCTTCACCTCGGACCCCGTTTAAATACCTTTTGTGGCCATGGACCATGGCCATGGACCACCAAGACTTAACTCAAGATTTAAATCATAACATTTCTTCAAGTCTTGGTGGACCCCCTGTAATGACATCACAGCCCTTCAGTGGTCTTTGGACCACAGGTTGAGAACCATTGCGGTACCGTATATGAGATGACAGGAGTCGAGGGAGGTTTTCTAAGAAATCTGCAGAAGAACAAAAATCAGACAAGGACAACAAGGGTGTCCAAGGATTACAACAAAACTTTCTAAGTCTGTGGTTTCAATAAATAGCATAATTTCAAATCTCAAGAACAGTTGCTTTGCCTTTTAATGCTAATGAAGATACTTAGAGACCTTCTGCGCTGATTCATTCTCTAGCCACAATATGTAATAAAACCCCAAGACCTCACAGCAGTGCTAATGAGATAACAATTCAGTGAAATACAAGGGTTAGTAGAGTAAGCTGCACAACCAATGGTATCCTTCACACCCCCATCTGCCTCAGTCACCTGATGAGGAGAAAGATATGACACTATTCCTTTCCTCTGATCCTGGTCCCCGTTTGTTCATTGTAAACACCACAGTGTTCTAAGCTTCTCCTTGCCACTAACCATATTGTGAAGTATGCGAATGATACAACAGTTGTGGGCCTATTCAAGATGACAATGAGGATGCTTACCGCAAGCAGGTAGAGGGTTTGGTGAACTGGTGTAAGAAAAACAGCCTAGTTTTAAATGTTGGAAAAACTAAAGAGATTATTGTCAATTTCAGAAAAGGCAGGCACAGCCACACTCCTCTACTGTATGTATTAATGATTTATCTGTGGGGATGGTTAGCAGCATCAAATTTCTGGTTGTGCAGCTAATGAGTAGGCTGGCTTGGTCGCTCAACAGTGAGACACTGCATTTTCTGTGTCTCATGAGAAAAGTACATCTTCCTTCCCTTGTCCTTACCACTTTCTACAGAGAGATGACCGAAAGCATCCTGTCATATTGCATTACTGTCTGGTTTGGAAGCATCACTGCTTCAGGCAGGAAGGCGGTGGAGAGAGTGGTGAGGATGGCACAAAAGATTATTGGCAGTTCACTCCCTTCTGTTACAGGACATAGCATATAAGCATTGCTTGAGCAGGGTCCACAGGATTGTCTGGGACACAACACAATCTCTTCATGACCTGTTTTCCTTGTTACTTTCTGGGAGGAGGCTTCATGGTATCTGAAGCAGAACATCCAGATTCAGTCACAGTTTTGTTCCATACTGTATTAAACTTGTGAATTTTGATAACATGGAGACATTAGTTGCATTTTTCTACATCTTGATGGGAGTTCAACAACTGTTCTACTACAGATACAGTAAGAGCCTTAATTTCATAATGCACTGATGTTAATATAACATACAGACCTGCTTTCATTCCAAAAAAGACAGTATGGGTAATCCTCAATGTATAACCACAATTGTGCTCCAAATTTCCATTGCTAAGCAAGACACCTGTTAAGTGAGTTGCACCCCACTTTATGACTTTTGTTTGCAATAGTTGTTAAACAAATCACTGCATTTGTTAAATAAATCATGTGGTTGTTAAGCTACTCTGGCTTCCCCCACTGATTTGCTTGCCAGAACCCAACTGGGAAAGTTACAAATGGTGATCACATGATTCTGGGACAGTGCAACATGGCAGTTGCCAAGTGCCCAATTTTGATCATGTGACCAGGGGGATGCTGCAACAGTTGTAAGTGTGAAAACCAGTCATAACTCACTTTTTCCCAGTGCTGTTGTAGCTGCAAATAGTCACTAAATGAATGGTTGTAAGTTGAGGATTACTTGTAAAAATGACAAACTCATGAAGGATCTTCTCAAAGTTTCTAGGAAATTAAGAAGGTCATTAAGGGGTAGACAAACTTTAAGAGCCAAAGGCCAATAGCCTCAATCTCCAAATGGGCAAATCACCAACTTTAAGTTAAATTAATCAGAGACTGGATTTAAAATTACAAATTGCTAGCAACTACATCTCAGGATGTAGGTGCTTTCTAATATTTGAAGATTTCTACCAAAGCAGAGCAACTGGAGTTCAAGAAAATAGAATGCCTTGCTAAGAATTTAATAAAGCCAGAATGAACTTTTATCTCTTCCAAACTGAAGATATGAGTTTATATACTAGAGATTAAAGGATTCTGTTACTATTGCAAGACAGATGTCTTTCAGGCTCAGCTATGAAATTAAAGAGGAAGCAGCCTGAACTGTTATAAATTTAGCCTGAGGAAGTCTTACATGAAATAGCCTGGCATGTTTGCTTTATTTAGAAAGGCTGTTTTGTTGAAAGAAAAATCTTTCCGTATACGTGATTGCTTATTTTTTTTATTTGCTCTGACATTTATTTACTTAGCTTGCAGGTCAGTTGTTTCAGGTCCAAGAAGTAAAAAGATAATTGATTTTTGAAGAATGTTCATTAACTTGCACTTTAACTGCCCAATACATAGTTTATGTGGTCACTTACACTCTAATTTAGTCTTGTTTACTGTTTACTCATAGCTGTGTGTTCTTCTGTTACATTTTGTATTAGCAGTTTGGATAATGATATGTCACCACCACTTTCCTTATTATCAATTGCTATGCCAAAATAACAGTAACAGTCAAGGCAGCCTTTAAAATATATTCAATGGAGGGTGGATCACATATGACAATTTTTTTAAAAATCACTAATGTGCCTAAATACATTGCAGAAGTACATCTTTTTTATCATCATAAGAACACAACCATTGTTTCACATAGACCAGGGGTGTCAAACTCAATTTCATTGAGGGCCACATCAGCATTGAGGTTGCCCTCAAGGGGCCAGGTGGGTATGGCCAGGGTGGGCGTGGCCTACTGGGTGGGTGTGGCTAGAGTGCATATGGCCTGCTGGGTGGGCATGGCCAGCTCTACATCGTTCGCATCAAGGGTGCCTATGGGGGCCTGGGCAGGAGTGGGACAGATCTGAGGGTCTCTGGCAGAAGGAGAGTCTCTGGGCCAGGGCCAAGGCAGTGGGGGCCATTCCCTCACTGTTTCCAGGATGGCTTCGCGGGCCACATGAAACCACTTTGTGGGCCGAATCCGGCCCCCGGGCCTTGTGTTTGACATGTCTGACATAGACCCATGGTTATCTAATAATGGAATATGAAAGCAATGGTTCATTTCTCATGGCATTTTTTTTACCAAAATCAGGGGTTTTTTTATAACAAAAATGAGCATGATACAAATGAATAGTGTTTCTTCTTGCTGCCTAGATCCCACTGATTCTTTGTAATCTCACAGCGTAGAAGAAGCAAATACCGCATATCTCCTGCTAATTCATTCTCAACTTATAGGATAGGAACAGGCTGAGGATAAACCAAACATAGAATAGCTTTGTCCCTTGCTATTTTAGGGAACCCAAAAGGTATCAGCGAAGATGAATCTAAATAATTTCAAGTGCTTAGCTATTATGGTGATCACACAGAAAAAGATGGATGTGGAGACCAAAACCACTGATTTTCTGATGGCTTTCTTTTGCTTCATAAATTGCGGATTCTTAGTGATTAGTTCAAAAACTAAAGAAAAAAAGAGTGGATTTCAGTCCTTTAAAATTCAAGATATGGAAACTTACATACATGCATATAGCAAAGATATAAATGCCCTAGACCAGACATGTCAAACTCATGACATTACGTGATGTTGCGCAACCAGTTGGACCTTTTTCTCCATTGCCGGCAATGGGGTGGGTGCGGTTTTGAGATGATGCGTCCAGCCTGCGGATTGGCAGTTTGACACCCCTGCCCTAGATGTATTAACATTATCGTACCTAGTCAGCTCCAGCAATAATGCCAAGGCCTCAATTCCTATATGATTCTATGATCAATAATACTAAATGTGTGGCTAGTTTTTTTTTCCTCCAGTACTTTCTGGTTACGTATAAGCCAGGGCTTTTTTTCTCATTGAACGCTCAGAACGGAGTTCCAGCACCTTTTTTGGATGGAACCTTGTAGGGTAGGCAAGGCGGGTTGTATGACATGTGTGAGTTCCGGCACCTTTTTCTTTTACAAAAAAAGCACTGCGTATAACAGTTTGAAAGCTAGAATGGACAAACATTATAACAGAATAACAGAGTTGAAAGGGACCTTGTAGGTCATCTAGTCCAACCCCCTGCTCAAGCAGGAGACCCTGTACCATTTCTGACAAGTGGCTGTCCAGTCTCTTCTTGAAGGCCTCCAGTGATGAAGCACCCACAACATCTGAAGGCAAGCTGTTCCATTGGTTGATTGTTCTCACTGTCAGAAAATTTCTCCTTATTTCTAGGTTGAATTTCTCCTTGATCAATTTGTCCTAACATTGCTACTTGCTATGCATAATTTACAAATCAGCTAATTATGAGATTTAGAAGCAAGGTGCTGAATGATGTCTGTATAGCCTATTGTAATGAAAGATCCAAAGTGGACCTTTATTAACACAACTTGCCTTAATGTTGACAAATGGAAACAGAATAATTCTTACCAAATTCAATCCCAGCTATATGGATATACAGCAGCAACTTTCCTCAATCTGGTGACCTCCATATATTTTAAGACTATAATTTCCCTAATAAATAGGTAGCAGTCAAAAAAGAAAGGGATTTTTGAGAGATTATCCCAATTGAAGTGGACAAATGGACCCTGCCATAGTGTGGGAATAATGCTTGGAAGAAGATCTCAACTCATCTGGACATCAAATGAGGAAAACTGAAGTATCAGCAGTGGTGGGATTCAAATATGTGAACAACTGGTTCTCTGTGTGGACGCCACTTCCAGAAGTTCATTCTGGGCCTGAGCAACAAAAAATTAGCTACCGGTTCTGCCGAACTGGAGTGAACCGGCTGAATCCCCCCACTGAGTATAAGGATATAATCTTAGCAATGCAAAATTCAATCATGAACTCATAGCAATATTGTAATGATTCAGTCAGACACCCAAATAAAAGTTCTTATTAAAAATATAACATGTTTTGTATACATAAGCCTACAATCTTTAGTACAAATGTTTGGCAATATTGCTTTGTTTTATAACAAATTTTTCAAGAGGTTGGCTGAAATGCTTTATGAACTGCTTGTAGCTAATTTAATTATGTATTCCTTCAGGGAACATAGATTTTCAGCACCTTAAATTAATAATTTCATGCACACAAAAAAAGCATGATGCCTACATCCTGAAAGGTCAAAGGGAAAGAAATTTAGATGATTGTTTGATAAGGTCTCATACTTAATAAGATTATTCCAGTGAGGAGATACAGCCAGTAAGAAGGGTGGGAGGAAAACTTGTAGTGAGCAATATGGGCAGTTAATCAATAGCAAGCAAAAAAAAAACAACCCACCATAATTAAAGATGCTTTAAGCCAATTTCATGTTTTTAATTATTTATTTTGGCAGCAATCCTCAGAAGGAATCATTTCATAGCAAGCCAGGCTGAAGATATATATATTTTAAAAAAATATGAGAACTGAGATTCAGTTCTTCTGAGTGTATCACTTCATCTGCCAGAAGAATATCAAACCTCAACTGAATTCATGTTGCTATAGTCATTGACGTGACCATGACAACAGTGTGACATATCAGGGACCATATTCTCAAATGGATTCATTGCATCAATAGTATTAAACATTCTACACACTATTTCTATACACTGCATAACCTATCATTTCATAAGCAGAAGCTATATACTCACATGGCAATTATCAATATATCATTTAATACATAACCAGACATAATTTATATCTGTATAAATCTATGCATGTTTATAGCCTACATGTTTTTACTTTGTAACCTATCTTTAATTCTGCCAACTGCCAGCACTTCAATTATGACTATAATTTGGACTATGACTATGATAAATACATGCAAACACACAGAGAAACACAAATATACACGAAAACTAGTTTTTGAACATTATAAAATCATTTGATTTATAAAGATTACTTGGAAGTTCATTCTACTCCTGATTGTAATGTGACTTTTTATATTCTGCATTGTCCCAGGACAACACAAATAACTGACTGCAACTTTGATTATAGAATATAATTCAGCTTGTATGGCTTGGATAATTAGTTTGTTTTGATCTAGGGACTTAAAGTACATTTAGAAAAAGCTCTATAATTTAAGAAAGGTATTACAGTGGCACCTCACTATTCATTCTTAATAGGTTCCCAGAGGTACTATGAGTACAAAAATGATCAGTACCAAACATTTTTTCCCATAAGGCAGGGGTCTCCAAGCTATGGACCGTGGCCCGGGACTGGGCTGTGGGCTCTTGGCCAGCAGGCCATGGAAATGGTTGGCCAGTGCGCGCAGACAAGGGCGCACATTCCCCTCCACTCACACTACACCTGCAGCCCTGTTTGTGCATGGACACAGGTGCAAATGGGAATGCTAAAGTGGATTGTGTATCCACAGCCCATTTGTGCATGCGCCACTAGCCAGGGTGGTTTGCACAGCCCATTTGTGCATGTGTGAATCAGCCGCTAGCTGTTGTGGGGGGTGCGTGGCCATTTGTGCATGTGCACAGTGCCAGTGCATGCCTTATGCATGAATGGGGCTGCTAGTGCTGTGCTAGTGTGCGTGGCCCCATGCGCACGCATACATGCACACCAATTTTGAAGCTCCTTTCCTTCCCTCGGTCCTTGAGCCCAGAAAGGTTGGAGACTTCTACCATAAGAAATAATATAGTGAGTCACAAGAGAGTTAACACCAACAAGTTCTAGTTTCTGCATTGAGTACCAAACAAACAATGAGTACCAGGACAAAATTTTCATGTCAAAATGCATTGAGACCAAATTCGATGATTTTTCAAAGCAGTTGAATACCAAGATACCTTCTGCACTAGCATGGAATTCAGCTTTCATGACTGCAGAAATAACAGCTTAAGAGAGAGTATGACTATGATCCACCTGTCATCTATAGGTATTTTTCATAAAAATGCCTGCAGAATAACTTTCATCTTCTATCAATGTTCTTTTTTTTCAAATCAATTTAAAACTGAATTTATTGACAGACTAGGAATGGAGTAGGAAAATCATCACATTTTAATTTTTTCCCCAAATTCCAAATTACTGTTTCACTCAGTTTAATTAAATGTTGGATTAGACTGGTATGCATAATTTATAGGTATACCCAGATAAGAATATGAGCCTGCCTTTATTTTTTTTAAGAAAAATCAGTTTTGAACCTTTAGTACTTGGAGATTCATTGTATTTATAAACCTGTTCTCAAATTCAGGGTTTCCACTCCTATTAAATCATGGTTTGTTGATTTAAGCATCATATTAACCATTCATCAGGATTTACAAGACATAATAGGATGGACAGATCCACATTAAACAAATGCTCCATTATCAAAGTAACAAGCCAACTTCCCAAAAGAGGAGCTGTATTGAACTGCAGCAACCAGGACACCCGAAAAATGAAACAGAGAACCTACATATATTACACACACAAAAATGCATACGCACACTGTGCCTGACCATTCAACCCACTACAGCTTAGCCAACACAAGCTATAAAAAGGATAACAGTACCATATATCAAAAATAGCTCAAAAACGACCAACAGACTACTACAATCACACCACAGCACACAAACCAACAAAACCTCTTCACAGTCTTAAAATGGGTGACTAAAACCTCCAAAATAGGTAAATTAAAGATCTAGTATTCCAAGTAGGGAAACAAAAAACAAAAATTGTTTACAACAGCACTCCCCAACCTTTCTGGCACTGAGGAGTGATGGCAGGGAAGGGGAGAGGTGATGGTATCACACAAGCACACTGCTTGCACAAATGCAGTGTCACATGCTAGCCTGCTGCTTGTGCGCCCTGGTACTGGGCCATAGCCTAGGAGTTGGGGACTTCAGTCTACAAGATGCAGTGTAAGACAGTTAACAGCCACTCTTAGTACAGATAGGCAGAAGACTAGCAGAAAGCATTCAATTAGCAGCCAGAAGGCATTATTAAAATTTCTTAATCTCACAACACATGAAACATAATTTTATCTGGGAGATGAAATGCTGGATCAACATAAATCCAAAAATACTAGGGAACTCCATGAAGCTTGACATTCAGGGAAATCAGCCATCCATAAACACATAGAGACAAACCACATTTATACACCATTCAAAGAGACAGTATAAGTCTAAGAAGGAAACAAAAAGACAAAAAAAACATCCTCTCCAGCAATTTATACCTAAATAGGCCAGGATTAACACCAGGTAAAAATCAAACATAAAACAATACCCTCATCACAGAATTATCAAAAAGAGCCTCCATCCCTTCCTCCCATTGCCCCATCATTGACAGAGCAAACTACTGTATATAAACCAGGAGCAAACATGACAAAAGCACTAGCGCTGGTGACATCTTACCTAGTTGGATAATAGCAATAACACTTAGACTTATATACTGCTTCACAGTGCTTTGCAGCCCTCTCTAAGCAGTTTACAGAGTCAGCATATTTTCTCCAACAATCGGGGTCCTCATTTTACCAACGCTGGAAGGATGGAAGGCTGAATCAACCTTGAGCCGGTCAGGATTGAACTGCTGGCAGTCAGCAGAATTAGTCTGCAATACTAATTCTAACCACTGCACCACTACAACTCTTGTACAAATATTAATGAAACATCTGTAAGCAAGCAACCAAGTTCAGAGAGCACCAAGAATTCCATAATTCAACCCTGAGCTACACATATTCTCTTTATTAGCATAATATACACTTTGTTACTTTTGTAATATTTTCCAAAGGCTGTAGACATAGAAGATAGTTTGGAATGCTTATGATTCTCTCCCAGTCTCCATAGGCCCAGCCACAGCCAACCATGTTTTGAGGAGATTCAACACTAGGATTTCTTGACAAGCAGAGAAATATGACATTCTAGGCTGCCTAGTGGCTGGTTAAAACACACTATCATTTTAACTTCCAACGAAACCTTAAATATTGAAGGCATAAGATGTTTAAATCCTTGTTTCTGTAAATATGCTATACAGGATTTCACTACATACATACATACATACATACATACATACATACATGCATACATACATGCCTATTACTGTGACATTTTAAAGCTAATCAGCAGTTTTTAAGCACAATGGTAATTCAAAATGATAAGCAAACTAATTCAAGACTGGGTATAAGGAAAGACAATCTCCTCAGATTTAGTTTACACCAACACCATAGATTTATTGTATCTGTCCATGCCTTCCTACTTTGCAAATGTTGCTTTCACTTTTTTCCTCTCAAAAACAGCCCTCATTTTCATATCGCCAAGTGGGCAGAAGTATGCTCTTACAGTATATGCAGCCATTTTGTGTTTGTTTCAATAACAGGCCACAGGCCACATTCTGCTTGCAACAGGCCACATTCTACTACTTTTCTATTGGCATTTGGATATTTACCATAATATATAAGCTCATCTGCCCTCTCTCTTTGCATACAGTATATACTTCAATCTATTTTCTCCGATCTATGACTTGTTGCTTTATAAGATCTATCTAAACCCCACTTTTAGTATTTGCTAAGGAGACCACATATATTATTACATGTACTTCACTTCCATCACATACTGCTCTTATCACCTACAGCAACCAATTTTCAATTCCATATTTAAACACTGAGTATCATAATTCAAGCCTACTTTATTATACTCCTATAGATTTCCTCAAGGGACGCGGTGGCTCAGTGGGTTAGGCTGTTGAGCTTGTCGACCAGATGGTTGGCAGTTTGGTGGGTCGAATCCTGAGTGCCACGTAACAAAGTGAGTGACTGTTACTCTTCCCAGCTTCTGCCAACCTAGCAGTTCGAAAGCACATAAAAATGCAAGTAGAAAAATAGGGACCACTACGGTGGGAAGGTAACAGCATTCCATGCGCCTTTGGTGTCTAGTCATGCTGGCCACATGACCACGGAGACGTCCTCGGATAAGCACTGGCTCTTCGGCTTTGAAACGGAGATGAGCACCGGCCCCTAGAGTTGGAAATGACTAGCACGCATGTGCGGGGGAACCTTTATCTTTACCTTTAGACTTCCCACATTCACATATTTCTTTGCGTCCTGTTGAAAAGCAAATTCTCCCTTCCTGGCATGTTGTATTTCCCCAAATTAATTCACTGTCACCTCACATACTCTTTTAATCACAATTGTGTTGAATGACTTCCCAGGTATACTTCACAAACTATTCTCACCCATAGTATTGGCATATACTTATGTTATATTTCTCTTTCTGAAAACAGAAAAGAGCATTCCTCCAATTGTTAGAAACAGGCTCAGTTTTCACATACATTAAACAATTTGCACACACTCTGTAAACTAACTGCACCCATAATTTTAGCATTCATCCAATAACACTACCAACATTGATAGCATTTTTCAACTTTGTAAGTAAATTTATGACTTTTTTCATAGTTCCTTCTTGGATATTAACATTTATAGCACTCATTTCAATTCCACTACTTGACATATCCTCATATTTTCCATGTACAGTACCTCAGTGCTCAGCATTAATTGGTTCTGGGAGGTAAGATGAGTAGTAAAACGGATGAGTCCCGAAAACTATGTGACTTACCACATGACTCTTTGGTTAGGCCAGGAAAAGCTGTCCCCCTCTTCCTTTCACAGTGTGTTGAATACTAAACGAATGCCGAGTAGTAGGACATTTTCATTTCAAAATGTGTCGAGTAGCAAATTTGATGAATTTTGAAGCGGTTGAGTACTGAGATACCACTGTAAATGCCTAAGACATCCATCTCAGGATTTCTTCACTTCAGATTGATCCCCAATTGTTTTACCTACTTTTATACTTAATCCCATTAACTCTTTTGGAGATTCTTTATTGACTTCTCTTCTCAAAGTTTTATTTTCATTAAAACTGTTTTGCATTTTCTTTCCCTTTTTAAATGTTAACCATTCGTTATTCATATAAGCACAACTGAGTTTTGTTATATTTTGGTCAGCATGCCACAAATGTGACCAAATCCCAATTCCATCCATAGTTTAGATTTTCACATGCTTCTATGAAAGCTAGAATCTCTAATCCAACCTTACAAGGCAACATACAGTTTCCATTCATCCCTAAATAGAAGGTTTGTTTAGTGTACTGAGGATACACATTAAGGATACAGTTCATTAAAGATCATTATGGCAATGTTTTGTTAAACTTCATAACAATACTCCAGATGCACAAATTCATATCTGAGAGTGAAGGATCATCATTCTCTAATCTCAATTTTAAAAGTATAAAACTACATTAAATTCACATTGTTTTGCTTACATGAATTGCCATGCGTGCAAAAAGATATCTTTCCATTTCATCAAGAGGTAGGCATCATGGTGCCTTCCAGATGTCTTGAACTTTAATTCTAAATCTATGCACCCATCATGGCAATTGTAATTAATGAGTAGCTCAGAATATCAGTAGGCTACCAAGTTGTCTGTCCTGATAATCAGATTTCTCAAAGGTTGTCTCATTTGACCTCCTGCATCATTAGAATGGTCACAGGCGTCAAGCTTTCTGCTCAGGTTGGCTTCGTTTTAATATAATATTTGTCCTGATTTGTGTGTGTGTGTGTGTGTGTGTAAAAAAAACCCCAGAAAGTTCAGCATTCTGTATTCAAAGAAACAAAGACTAAAGAAATTGAGCCTTTTTATAAGGAGAAAAAGCCACTTAGTGTTATACAAACTCATATACATCAAGCACAGCCCCCTTTATTGTCATGCTTGCTCATTATTTGTGCAAAGGCCTTTATTTATTAACTTAATAAACAGATCTCCGAAGTCATTTTGGTTTGTAAGTGCAATTTATGTTGTTTGGCTCTCACAATAGAATTGATCTGGGGAAAAAAAAACCCGACATTTCTTTCTGTTATGGGTGTACTAAATAGAACAATCAGTAGGAGGCCATATTTCTTTATGCATAGAGACTTACCCATATGGGTGCTGCAGATTTCTTTAGATATCAGTATATTGATTACTTTAGTTAATGTGCTACAACATCAGCCAGTGAGCTCTGTGCTGAAATCAATTTACAATTGAGGCAGACAAGTTATTGTAGAAGAGCTAGTAGAACACAACTATGCTTTGTTAGAAAATGGGGGAAATGTAAAATATGATTATGGTGAGAAGATGTGGGGGTTCCAAGACTAATTAGTTTCTTTAAAACTGGCTTATTTTCTGCTGACAGTGACCCAGGAAGACAGTTGAATGAAAGTCTCACTTCAAGTGGCACATCAAAGGGAGCAGTAGACTGATGCAAACTTGCAATTTTGAGTGGATCAAAAAGTCACTCAGCTATGGAATGAGGGTTAAATATTAGTGGGATTAGGAATTGTGGCATGTATTTGTAGTAATAGGACTAAATCCTTGCCTGGATTTAGAATCTCAGTTAATACTCAAAGGTTTTCTAGGAAGTCTGTAGACTTTGGGTAAATCTTTGTACCTTCCAAAGTTCTTTTTTGTTTTACTTTCTATGTGAATTTGCCAAAATCATATGTTTTTCCCCACCAACTTTCAACAGTATTACTTTTGCATTAAGGATCAATCTCTACACCATGGTTTGGACCATATTTTCACCTGGCAGTAAATACTGACATTGAAGGAAGATTCTTGTGGAAAGGTAAACTTCTGAACAGGCCATGATTTTAACTCTCAATTTATTATATATTAGTTAATTCAAAGGTCATTTGCAAATCAGGACATATATCTATCCAGAAATATGTCTTTCTAAGAAATATGACTTTCTAAGAGTACTACAGAGGAATTACTGAGTCTGTCATTTGTACTTCTATAATTGTCTGGCTTGGTACAGCAACCAAACAGGACAGACTTCAAGGGACAATTAGGACTGCAGGAATACAATTGCAACCAACCTGCTTTCCATTGAGGACATACTGTATATATTTTATGGCTCAGAAGCAAGGCTGAAAAAAAAACATCTACAGACCCTCAAAACCCAGACATAAACTGTTTTAACTCCTCCATTTGGGACACTGCTATAGGGCATTGCATGCCAAAACAACTAGACACAGAGACATTTTTTCCCTTGTGTCATCACTCTGCAGAACACCTACTTCTCACAACACTGTCTCATGTCCAAGAATATTTACCCATGTGGTATGGGTGTATTATTATTATTCTCATCTTCTCTACTAACTTTTCTTATTTGTATCATTATTAGGATTATTATTACTCTGTTGTTTTGCATGTAAACTGAGAGATTCTGCACAAATTCCTTGCGTGTCTAATCACACTTGCGCAAATAATTTATTGGTTCTTAGTTCATTCCAGCACTTGTTTTCAAAAGCAGTATAAATGGTATTAATTTGCTTTAAAACACTAAATAAAGAATTCAGGTGATCCTATATAGATTTATTGCTGGATTGATTATTTACTAGGCATCCAGAAAGATTACCAGGCAGTTATTTATTCTACAATGATTAAATTTACACTACAACCACTGCTACTTAAATACTTGTCTGGCTTTGAAGCTGGAATTGAGTAGAATTAAAACTGCTGCTGGCTGACTCTTCTAACAACTCAGTGTCCCTGGGATCCCCTTTTTTAAGTCCTTCCAAATCTCAGAATAATATTAATAATATGGGAACTGAATCATCTGGCTAGGATCAGCAAATTGACAGAAAGAAAAGAAAAGAAACAATTAAGGATCAGATATTGTTTGTAGCAAATGTTTATATTGTTACAATAATTGTGATTAACTAAATCAATAACAATGGACAAATTTAAATACTAGAGCCTTCAGTCAAAGGCTGCTAAATTTGGCAGTTTCAATTTATAACCTTGGCATATACTTATAACAGCCATTCATCTGCATATGTTCACACTGCCCATTAATGAGGTAGACAATCTGCACAATATGTCATCATCAAAGCACTATCCAGCCCCAGCAGACATATTTATCCATTGATACTCAACTGCCACAGATTTCAATAAATCGACTTTAATCTGTGCATTTGTGCTATTTTCAGAGTTAATTTCCCCTCAGTATTTCAGTCATTCTTTAGTCCTAATTCTCTTCAACTTAATTTACCTTTAAATTTCAAACTTTTCATTCATATACATCATCCCGATATTTTTACATTTTATATATTATAAAAATATTATATTACTTATATCTCTTATTCCTCTTATTGTAAAGCCCCTTTATATCCGAAGTTATCTGTTCTTTTAATTCTTGCAAGTGGCTCACCATTAGTTGTCTGAAGTCAGTATATAAAGGAAGCCAATGTGACAGAATGACTACCAAGCTGGCTTAAAGAAATAGGGAACTCTGTTTCAAGTCTTTTCTCCTGAATCTCTATGTGACATTGATCCTATCACTCTCCAGCTAAAGTGTGCCAAAAGGATAGCTGTACAAATAAAATACCAGTCTGAATTTATGTCAGTATTACAGTGAAAGAAGACTCAGCTAAAATCTGCAATAACTAAAGCCATCATGTTAGTAGGTTCTTAAACTTGCACTATAATAGCAATATAACCCTATAGGAAGGTCAACTATCTCAGGAACCATGAAATAAAACTATTTTAACAGAATTGTTTTCTAAATTATTTGATTTACTGCAAGGAACCTTACCGAATCCATACCTCAGTTTGGATCATACATTGTGTAGCCATAGCACACAATATGTAAGACATTTCTAGCTGTGTATGTGGCATATAGGATGTAGAGGATCTTGAAAAATTGTGGTAGCTTCTGTGAATTTCTTATTTCTCTCTTGGATATTTCTTTAAGGAAGGAATCTCCAGTTTGAAATGTGGTTTATTCTAATCTTGCATGGCAACTCTAATTCTAGGTTTTAATAAATTTTCTGTGACATGATAGCAGGGGTTGGTCTTATTTTTCCAAAGCACCAGAAGGCAAGGTAAGAAACAATGGATGGAAACTAATCAAGGAGAGAAGCAACCTGGAATTAAGGACAAACTTCCTAACAGTGAGGACAATTAACCAGTGGGACAGCTTCCTTCAGATGTTGTAGGTGCTTCTTCATTGGAGGCTTTTAAGAAGAGGCTGGACAGCCATTTGTCTGGAATGGTATAGGGCAGGGGTAGGCAACCTCGGCTCTTTTATGACTCATGGACTTCAACTCCCAGAATTCCCGAGTCAGCTCAGGAATTCTGGGAGTTGAAGTCCATGAGTCATAAAAGAGCCGAGGTTGCCTACGCCTGGTATAGGGTCTCCTGCTTGAACTAGATTAGAAGGCCTCCAAGGGCCATTCCAGCTCTGTTCTGATTGATCGATTGCTCATACTTTGATGTTTTCTGTAAATCATAGGATATTAACAGTGCTAATGAGGAAAAAAAACAACACTCAGGATGTACAGTTTAACTTGTAATTCTGTGTTCGTGTTTGATTCTCAGATGTGTAAAGCACTCTGAAAAATTCTTCTAATCTTATCAGACGGTCCTTTCATTTTCCTCAGCATTCCTTGGATGCTTCTTTTGACTGGGAACCTAAATATCTGGTTCAACATTGATATTCCAGAGGCTTGAAAACCTGGCCATCTTGGAGTAAAGTGAATGGGATTCCTTGTTTGTGTTGTTTTAACTGGTTTTGTTGTTTGGATTACCAACTAATAATTATTCTATAGTTATTTTTATATTTGTTCTGGTTAACTTTTTAATATTTTTTGTTTTTGCTGTGAGTCACCCAGAGTGAGTTGGAGTCAGGAAGCATCTAAATTGAATTAATTAATTAATTAATTAATGAACGAATGAATGAACAAGGAAACAAAATCCAATGCACAGTAGGCTTTATCCACTGCTTGGATAAACATTTGTTGTCTAATTTTGTTTCTTTCCAGTAAATGCAAAGAAGGAATTAAGAAAGCTGAAGTGAATATGTGCACATATCCCACTGAGTAAGACTAAGAAATATTTATTGAATCTCCCACTGCATCCTTATCACCTTAACTGTCATTATGGGAACTGCATTGTTGCATAACTTAAGCTTCTGCAACACCAGTTCAAGTGCTCTGATTACATACTATAATCTGAAAATGATGGGATACATTCATCCACTACTGTAGCAGTGCATCTTAGCTTTTTTTTCCCTGCAGAAACGAAGCACCAACTTTTCTAACTAAATTATTTTTAAGCATAGCATGAAAAGAACAAGCCATTCCTTCTTGCTTGTGTTCTATAGCTTAGTAGCAGCCCTTTATTCTAGATCTTTCAAAATGTTCAGGTTGTAATTTAGCCATTTTTAATTTAATTCCAGCAAGAGCCATCTTCTGCAAACATCATCAGAACTGCAGCTTCTGTCCACAAAGTGTGTGTTTATTTGTGTGTGTTTGACTATTCACTTGCAATTATGGGGCAGTTGGTGCTTGCTGAATTAGGTTGTTTTCTTGCAGATATTTTATTACCAAACTAGGTAACATCATCAGTGCAATGATGATGTTACCTAGTTTGGTAAATAAACTTTTTCAAGAAAATAACCAAGTTCAGAAAGCACTAAAGGACCCCAGAGTTCAACCTTAAGCTATATATATTTTCTTCTGTTGATATCACATGCAATTTGCTGCTTTTCATGCTGCAATCAATTGTGCAGGCTATTTGGTTATTGTATGCATGACTTTCTTTGAGTTCAGATTCATTGTCTTAACACTGTTCTTTCCCAAATGGTACAATTATTTAAATTTATATTTAAACCACTAAGGTCATTTGTAAGACAGAGGCAGCCTCTCCTACATGATATGTGATGTATAGATTTATTTCATTTTGATCCTATGCTTTATCCAAATAGTTTGAAGGAAGAAGTTGGAAATGTAATTCTTCACCTTTGCTAATGCTGAGATCACTTGACAGAGTGTCCCTATGCCACCCACCATCTCTCTCTCTCTCTCTCTCTCTCTCTCTCTCTCTCTCTCTCTCTCTCTCTCTCTCTCTCTCTCTCTCTCTCTCATATCAAATGTTATTGCAATTGATGATAGAACATTTCAACATCATAACAACAGTGAGAAGAAAATGGGAAAAGGCAAAGTGGAGCAGTATAGGAGTTGAACTACAGCATATAAAAACAGTTTAGACTACAATGCAGCATATAGTTAGACAGGCAAAACGTAGTCCTACATAATACCCCCAAAGGCTATTCCTTCACCTTTTGGAATCAAATTCAAATAGCTTAATGTTAACTTACTTGTTAACTTTCATCCAAGAAGAACTGAATGAAAAAAAAAATAACATGAATGGGCTAATGAGTGAACACAAGTCAATGTGCAAAAAAGAAAAATAATCTTACGAAAAACTAATTAATCTACCTTACTGTGAAGTGAGTTACACTGAGACTCTTTCCAGCATTAGACTATCAATTTCATGGGTGGGCAACGATTTGAACTTAGTTTAAGCCTGTAAGTCTATTAGTATATCACATTTCACTACAAAAAAAAAAGATAAAGTGATCAGCAAAATAAGTTCATTTCATTTTACATTCACCTCTTTTGATCTAAGACACGGTTCAGTTTATATGAAACCTCATTGATTGCAGACTTTCTTGCTTTTTCTGTATGCAGCAAGGTAGATAAGTACTTGTACTTTTATTTTATCATTGAACAAGAAGAAATCATTCTCCAAAACTAGAATCTATATCAAGCATTTTGATTTCTGTTTTTAGCAGATGCACTGCTGATTTATTTGAATGGCTCTACAGACTTATCACACTCATTGAAGCCAAAAGACATTGTAACTGGTCAGAATCTCATGAGGTTGCCAAATCTCACAAGAGATTTGGTTTTCCCCCACTTAAATAGTTTATAAGGTCATGCAGTGTGACCTGGGTGGCCTATAAAAACCAATCAAAATAAAAACAACTATATGCACTGAAATCAATTTATTTATTTATTTATTTTATTACATTTATATACTGCCCTTTCCCGAAGGACTCAGGGCGGTTTACAGGGTAATTAAAAACCAAAATACAAAAGTTAAAAACAATTTTAAAAAAATTAAATTTGTCCCTGTATAAAATAAAACCCCAGTTAAAATAAGATTAATCCTCAGCCTGGGCCAGAGAGCTCGAAGAGCCAGGTCTTCAGGTCCCGGCGGAATGAACGGAGGTCGGGGGCAATCCTCAGCTCCACTGGCAGCTGGTTCCAAAGGGCAGGTGCCCCCACTGAGAAGGCCCTATCCCTGGGTGTCGTCTGCCGGCAATCTCTTACCGGTGGCACCCTGAGAAGACCCTCCCTGTGGGAGCGCACTGGACGAAGGGAACTTGATGCTGGCAGCAGGTGTTCCCTCAGATATCCCGGACCCAAGCCATGTAGGGCTTTATAGGTCATCACCAGCATCTTGAATCTCACCCGGAGGGCAACCGGAAGCCAATGCAGCTCGCGGAGTAGAGGTGTTACATGGGAGTATCGGGAGACCCCCATCACAGCTCGCGCGGCCGCATTCTGCACCAGCTGAAGCCTCCGAGTGATCCTCAAGGGCAACCCCATGTAGAGAGCGTTGCAGTAGTCCAAACGGGAGGTCACAAGCGCATGAGTGACTGTGCGTAGGGCATCTCGGTCCAGATAGGGTCGCAACTGGCGCACCAGGCGAACAAGGGACATGTATCCAATTCATAAGCTTTTCCCAATGGGATTTTTTTTTCTCATTCCAGCATCAGCACTAAAGGGAATAGACACATTTTTTAAGCTCTTTCTACAGACCAGTAGAATAGGCCAACCAAATAGTATTTGGAACGGATGTGTGGGGATGTCTTCTCAAAGATAGTCACTACTGCTATAAAGGCACATTGTCTAGATCCCATCATGTGGCATTGTTTCAAGAAGAGGACAAAAACTCACCTACCCTATTAGAGTAAATGGAACATGAAGTGGTCTCACAAATAACTTGATCCTAAGCAATATAGGACTTCATAGGTAATTACCAGGATCAGGATCTTGAATTAGTCCTAAAAACTGATAGGGATCCAGTGCAGCTCACAGAAAAACAGCGTTACATGAGTGAAACAAAATGCGCATATACCATTGCATTCTGGACTTATTGTAGATGGTTGAATTTTTTATTTTTTATTTTAATTCCATTTATTTATTTTAATTCCATTTATATCCCGCCCTTCTCCGAAGACTCAGGGCGGCTTACAAGCTTAGCAGTAGCCTTCATTCTATGTGTATGCCTGCTTATTAGGGCTTTCACACACACACCAAGCGGCATTATTACAAAGTCAGCTTAATTGCCCCCAACAATCTGGGTCCTCATTTTACCTACCTTGGAAGGATGGAAGGCTGAGTCAACCTTGAGCCTGGTGGGATGCGAACCTGCACTAATTGCAGGCAGCTGGTGTTACTTACTCTCTCCAATGGGGCTGCAGGGGCCGGGGACCCCTGACCCACCAGTGGGAGCAAAGATGACTCTTTGCTCCCATCTGATGACCTTTTTGGGGAACTGCCATGGCTGGCACAAAAACATCTAACAATTCCCCTTCTTGCCAGCCAATGACAGGGACCAGTGAATGTATGTGAGGGGGCGAGCAGGTGTCATAGACATGCATATACACGTTCAGAAGACCAAACACAAACGCTTACACAGAAGGTTGTGCCGGTCAATGGGTACAGGTTTGGTGAACAGGTCAGCTATCTGGTCAGTTGTATGACAATGCTCAACATGTATAAACCCCATTTTGGCAAGCTGCCTGACATTTTTATAGCGTATGTCTATGTGGCGGGACCTAGAGCCCACTGCATATGCATAAGAGTTTAGACTACCCAAATGTCATGAGTTCTTTAACATTCATTAAGCTCCATCTGGAGCCTAGCACTGATCCTGGCGCTTCCGCTGAGCCCTGACAGCCCTGCAGCTCCAGCCATCTCTCGCTCAGGCTTATGCGGTTCTGCTACCAGTTCAGCTCATTACCCTCCCCCGCTACCACTTTTCTAGGATGGTTGCGTACCACCTGCCAGGTACGTGACCATCCTGGTTGAAAAGCCCTGCTCTACACAATCCTTGTATGCATTTTTTTTTAAGAGATGTAAAATCCTCTCCCCTACAATTCAGACATACAGTAGGTGCAAAATTAGGAGGAAAAGGTTAGTCAGGAGAGAACCTGCATTATATTTTTATTATGAAAAACAACTAAATATTATATTTATTTATGGTATCAGTGAAAGGCAATGGAGACTACTTTATAAATATTTATATTTTTAAGAATTATGAAAGCTGCCATAACATTGACATATGGTTGAGACTGATCAACATTTTGATTATCCTCATGCTACTTTTGACAGCTTTTAAAACTAATTTGAACCACTCTGTTCACGATGCTAAGTCCCAATGCTAATTATTTAACTAACAAAGTGTTAAGATTAATTTTTTTTACAGAGCCACAGAACCTTGCAATCCTGTTCCATTATGTTAGTTTTCACTTTCTTCCAGATCTGATTTTTTTTCCCTCCCAAAATGTATTGCTCTCATTCCAGGTATGACAAACTTGTTCTTTCTGTTATAAACATTGACTATATTGTTACCCATCAACTGTCAATGTTGTGACAAACCGAACTGAAGCCATTTTCATTTTATCTTGGTTGCCATATATTTAGTTAGAAGAAGGAAAGGGGGGGGTGTAGCCAGTGGCGTAGCGTGGGTTGTCAGCACCCGGGGCAAGGTTGTCAGCACCCGCACCGCACCGCACGCCTGGCACCCCCCCTCCACAGTGGGCGGCGACCCGGCGGCTCGGATCGGATTCGCACAGCCAGCACTGCAGTGAGAGAGAGTGAGTGAGCCAGGCAGGGGCAGAGAGCTGCGACTGCGAGCGCGCCCCCCCAGATGTTGCACCCGGTGCAGCCGGCCCCCCCTGCACCCCCCACGCTACGCCACTGGGTGTAGCTTTCAGTTAGCCAAAACAATTCACATGTATGGGAACCAAGGTCATTGCTGATAACATTTTGGCTTGGTGGAGAACTGGGAGGAGTGCCTGCATTTTCTAATAATGTGTGAATGTGATTTATGACAGCAAATTGGGATGGGAATTGCAACTTGCAACTTTGTAACCAAGGGGACCTTTGTATGTGCCATTATGTTGTAGCCAAATAAGGATGTTCTTTAATGAAGAATTTCTTCCCTTGAAGTTCTTTTTAATGGTCTCATCTATTGGAACCATGACATCAACATTGCAACAGCTTTTGCCAGCATTATAAAAAACATGTTCTACCTCCCTACATAGAGTTATTAAGTGTGTGTGTGTGTGTGTGTGTGTGTGTGTGTGTGTGTGTGTAAATTCCTAGCAAGGTAATCTAAATAGTTAACATTTGACATATATATATATATATATATATATATATATATATATATATATATATATATATATATATATATATATATATATATAGCTCAAAAAATAAAGGGAACACAAGGTAAGATATCCTACTATTAAATACAGTACATTGTGTTGTTTAAGTGTATATGTATATGTATATGTATATGTATATGTATATGTATATGCCGAACAAAAGCAGCACAACTCACCAGTTCAGGTCTAAGGCTGGCAGCTGAGACCAGCCCTTCCACTCAAAACACACTCCTACCCAATCAGAACACAGCCCCCATTCAAAACACACCCCCACCCAATCAGAACACAGCCCCCATTCAAAACACACCCCCACCCAATCAGAACACAGCTAACCCCCCCACCCAATCAGAACACACCTCCACCCACAGAAGGATCTAATGACTGAAGGCTGAAAAATGCTCAGTGTAACAACTTCAGAAGAGACTGAGGAACTATTGCTTAAAAGTTTGTTCTATCAAAATGGCTTAATTAAGCATAAATTGTATCTCACTAAACTTTTGGAGTATTCTGAATCATACATTATAAGGATTGGAATGAGGCAATAGATAAAATTTACTATAGATATATTGCTGTGAGCATGCATAAGGTCTGATGGCTTGATTATATGCCATCAAGTTGGTCTCAATTCATAGCAACCACTTAAATTTTCTCCAGGATGATCTGATCCCAGCCTGCCCTTTAAGTCTTCAGTAACGAACCCTTTCTCAGTGTAATCAAATCTATTCAGTTTGCTGCTACTTGTCCTTTCTATATTTACAAGTATTATGGATGTCTCAATACACTGGTGTCTTTATATAAAGCTTCCAAAATATGAATATCCAAGCTTGACCATTTGTGCCTTATGTGAGAACTGTCTGTGATGCATGTGTGTTTTTTTTTCTTACAGTTTACAAAGACTTTAATTAGGCCAAAGCCGTAAAATTATATTGGTAAATGGTAAAACAAGATTATAATTAAGTATTTCAAAACAGGAAATTGAGTGAAAAACATGGCTTATAAAGATACCCAACAGTCCTCCTAACAGGCTAATTATCTTCAGTAGTGGGATGCTAGCCTACACCTCCATGTTTCTTCATCATGACAAAAGAAAAGAGAAAACATTTCCAAGCCTTATCCAAAAGAAAAATCACAAATCTTCTTCGTTATTTATGAAGAAAGATATATTTGATTATTGTACATTTTCTACTTGAACCATGTACATGTTGTTATATCATTGTGTGTATGTGTAGGTATGTATCTAATTATTGTACATTCATTTGAAGCATGTCTATGATATATACTATACTATACAGATCTGCTCAGTAATGATTTCAGCTCTCGTTAGAGGATGTGGAATTTGGATGGTGTACAGTTATAGGTGATTGGTGATTAATTGTGTGAGGCTACAATATACCAATATTAAAGTCTCAGTGTTCTCAAGACATTCTCAAGGGGAAATAAGTTTATATTAACTCAAACTTTTATGCTTCCACTAGACATTCTACAGAACTGTGTTTATCTGTACTAATTTCAGCTAAGTGTGCATAAAGTGTGTGTGTGTGTATCTTGTGTGGGCAACATTTAATCGTCCATGTAATGCCATATGCTATACTTAAAAAAATATAATAGACATAAAACCCAAAGAGACTAAAAGGGGATTTTGTACAAATCAATAGGAGAAAAAGACTCTATTGTGGTTGTCTATGGAGATTCTCAGTCATCGAAGTCATGGCTGTCCCACAGGTGCTTTTCCAAAGAGAAACTGGTCTTTCTTGGTTTTTTTCCTTTGAAATCTTTCACTTCTCATCCAAGAAGCTTCTTTAGTTCTGACTGAATTATGAACTGTCAAAACTGAAGAAGCTTCAGTTTCAAGGAACTCTCTTGTGGTTAAAATACCAATCTTACATAAACGTGATTGAGAACCTTTGTTCTTACATGCATGCAACAGAATCACATTTTCCTATGATTTCTTTAAAAATGATAAGTGTATCAAATTACTAAAGACAAATTTTAGGATTGGAGTGGCATTATGTAATTTGTAATTTGTAAGCTGTTTGAACAGTTAAACAATACCTACCTTTTTACCCTAAATGAATAAAGAAATGGACTTTTAATACTAATATCTAATCAAAGAACTTTTTATAGGCGGGGGAAAACAATCACAAAAAGCTTGCAGTATATATGTGTCAGTATTGTTTGCAATTAATCTAAATCAGACATTTAGCAATATTAATTTTATCTTTCTCCCTCCTATCTCTTCTGGCTCTGTTGGGGCTGAATTAGAACTGATAATGTTCTTTTTTTGGTGGTGTTAGTTCTGACCTTAGGCAGATATTTCAAAGCTAGTGTCGCATGACAGTTAATATTTTATGCATTAAAATTTAGTTATATCTTTCAAAAATAATCTGAATAATTCTGAGCACTGTTCCTCATTTATTTTAATGTTTATTATTAAAGTTTACTTTATTTCCTAAAGGAAGAAAAAGTAAAGAGGAAAATGAAAAAAAAAGTTCTAAAAATGTAAAATTAACAAGAAAAAGTTGGAAGAAAAATGGTTTCATTGATGTTTGCTTGTCTGATTATTACAAGATATCTGCATATAGTCTTATAAAAGAGATATGATTTGCATGTCTGCATATATTAAGTTCATAGCAAATCAGATGAACTTTTTGGAACCCTGGTCACCAATTATTTCTAGAATTGGCGAAAACTTTGAGAAAGAAGAGTTGATCTCATCAATATGACTGTCATTAATTCTGATTATTTATTTACATTTACATTTAGATTTGTTCAGATCCTCCTGTAACTTAAGCCTATCTTCCGGAGTCTTGGCTTTCGCTGCCAGCTTTGTGCCATCTAAAAATGTGATGAGTTCCCCATCTATCCCCTCATCCAAATCATTGATTCAGATGTTGAAAAGCACTGGGCCCAGAACAGAGCCCTGTTGAACCACTTACGCATTAAATACAAGTAGTGTTGGTTATTTTTTTATTTATTGAATTTTTTAAGCAGTTGCTCATTTTTTCCATATATTTAGATAATCATGTTTTGGTGCCTCTCTTGAATTGAGATTTTTTTTTACAGTGGGATGTTGTGAGAAAACGTTTAGATTTCAAATGTGGTTTTTGAAGAAAGATATTCTTTATTTTGCACTGCATGTTATCTAAGAGTGTCAAAAGCCACTGTACAAATATTTGTTTTTTTAAGTCTTGGGGCATTGTTTTATTGTCCATATCAAAATATGTTAAGAGTAATTAACAAGATGTTTCCAGACTGCTTAGTATCTAAAATTGTGATATTTCACTGATTTTATTAGAACCCTGTATAAAGCTGTATAAAGCTGTACATAAATGTTTTCTGGCTCCAGTAAAGCAAGGAGTATACAAAATGTTATATTTTCGCTTCTTTAGGCATTATGTGAGACGAAGTGTTGAAACAGCAAACAAGTTTATTAACTCAGAACAGAAGCAGCCCTAATACTGTTGGCCTCTAAGCAGCAACCAATAGGTTTAAAGTAAAGTGGTGCTCCAGTTGTTTTGGGCTTGCACCCAAGGAACCTATTACCTAATACATGTAAACATACAAATATGAACGTGTGATTTTTTTTTAACTTCAAAGAGCATTTTCTTGTCTCTAGGAAATTACAGATCCCATTATGGTGAACAAAGATGTCTAGGTTTACTTATAACATGCCCTGCTTACAACATCAGCTAGAACAGGGCATATCATATTGTTAGCCAAGGACCCATAGGAGCCTAAGCCTCCTTAGAGCATTGACAGTTGCCCATAGCAGCTGACAAAGTTTATCAGTGTGAAATTGCCACAGTTAACTCCCAACTCCAATTGGGTTTAACGGAAAGAAAAAAATAAAAGGACCTAAGTATTGAAATAGCGAATAAAGATATCTTTCTTTCTCTGTTGAATTCACAGAGGATATAAAGTATAATACTGATAACTGCAGGTTCTTTGCTCCATCTGAAGATATTTGTATGTGTGCCGACCTTCGTTCCTTCCGACGCGATCTGAAGACTTATTTGTTTGAACAAGCCGGCCTGGCCTGATGGGGGATGCGTTGGGATTTTATCATTGTTTTAAATATATTTACTTATTGTTTTAACTTGGGCATTTTGTTTAATTCTTTTTAACTTTTGTATCTTTGTACTTTTATATGTTGCCCTGTTCACCGTCCTGAGTCCTTTGGGAGAAGGGCGGTATACAAATAAAATTATTATTATTATTATTATTATTATTATTATTATTATTATTATTATTATTATTATTATTATTATTATTATTATTATTATTATTATTACATTTGCTTGCCTTTGCCACAGTCTTTCTATTTCTATTTGTAGGTCTTTGTATTTTGTTATATTCTTCAGTTCTTTCTCGTCTATTCTGCTGTCTCCAGGCATTGTCACATCCACTATCCAGACTTTTTTGTCTTTCTTATCGACAATTGTTAAGTCCAGCGTGTTAAGTTGCAGGTGCTTGTCTGTCTGAAATCTGAAGTCCCAGAGCAGTTTAACTTTATCATTTTCTATGACTTTCTCTATTTTATGATCCCACCAGTTCTTGCTTACAGGCAAATGGTATTTCTTGCAGATCTTCCAATGCACCATTGTTGCTTCTTTGTCATGCCGCTGCTTGTAGTCAGTCTGTGTGAACTTCTTGCAGCAGCTAACCAGGTGGTCCACTGTTTCTTCAGTTTCTTTGTATAGGTGGCACTTACTGTCTGTTGCTGTCTTCTCAATTTTGACTTTGTATGCATTTGTCTTGTGCAGCCAGAATTAGTCCCTTGGTCTCTTTTTATTATTATTATTATTATTATTATTATTATTATTATTATTATTATTATTATTATTATTATTATTATTATTATTCTTTAGGCACTGCCTATAAAAGAAATGGAAGTGAGAGAAACAGAAACTTGGCAGGGAGCTCCAGAATAGAGAGGCCACCATGGAAAAGGTGTGTTGGGTGGTGGCATCAAAATATGAAGATGGGGACTTCAACCCTGCAATGAAAGCCTTGCCCTTTACTGCAGATGTGACACACTTTAAAAAGGGAAAAGGCTACAATTACATGATTTCAGCCACATATTGTCTATAAACAAGTCCAGAAGAACCTATAAGAGTATGCTGATATAAATTACTCACCAGAGCAAAACCAAACTTATCTCACTTCCATTCATATCCTAAGCCATAAAGGAATGGATCCCAATAATCAGTTTCTTTCATAGCTACCTAGAATTGAGATGACACCTTCTGTCATAGCTTAATCAGTCTCTTAGATCATATGCCCATTTGGAAAGATTCTTTCCCAAAACTATTGCAAGGGTTTCAACAGGTTTGATATTTGTCTAGTTCTTAATTTAACAGTCTGCTGAAAATACGTTATTGTGAATGGGTCCTTCCCACTGTTCCTGTCATTCATATGGCCTTTGCCATTCCCCATTGGCATCTATCAACATAAATCCACTAAAATGCAATAAATTATTTTGTAAAACAATAGTCAGCAATAAAGTCACAGAATCAGCAGCAAAGTAAGGAAAATAATTCTTAATAAACCCAGATTAAACCAGCCATAGGATGATCCCTTTGAAATAACAGAAAGATTCCCAAGTATATTAATATTTTATTACCAAAGAATTTTGAAGTTCTATGATTATGAAAGATAGCTTAAAATATTATTAAAATATTAAATAAATAAATATGAAATATTAAAAGATAATATTACCTTCTTTCAGAAAGAATCACAACTGTTGTAATTAAAATAGTGGGAATTCATTACTGAACAAACCAATAATTATAAGACTAGCTTCAAGTGTGATTACTACAGGTAGTTCTCGAGTTACGACTACAATGGAGCCCAAAATTTATGCTACTATGTTTTAAGTGAGTTTGCCCCATTTTACAACTTTTCATGCCTAGGAAGAGTGAAAAGACTCTGGCTCAATCTGCATTTTAATTCACTAACTTGGTGGAAATTTAAGAAAAAGGTACATCTTGAAAAGCTTAGCTTTGGAATTAATATAAATGTAATTGGTCAAAATTTTAGGAATCAAAATAGTAAAATAAAAAGTTATGTAAAACAATCTCTGAAAATTCTTCTATTTGTGCTTAGAGAAACTAAAAGAAGCATAGGGGTATCTGTGAGGGGTGTGTGTGGAAGAAGTGAGAAATGAAAGAAAGTAAGATGGTGGCTACAGCTGCAACTTGAATATTTTGGACCTTCCTTATTCCTTCCCTTTAGTGGGTTAAAAAAAAATGACAGAACATTTTTTTCTTTTATCAAATACATTGGAACGTTTCTCAGCTATTCTCAGAAAAATACTAAGAGTAATTTCTGTACAATTACATTTTTATGAAGATGGAGAGAATATATGATTATTCTTATGCTAATAATGAACAGCTTTTGAAATTCTGACCGGTTTGCCAGTGTGGTTGATTGGTGTGGGTCAAAATGGTATTCTTCTTCTAAGTAATAAGCAGTTTTCATTTTCCAACTCTCACTGTCTGCTTTGTTACACCAAGAGATGAGTTCCTTATCCTAGATAAATAGGTTTTAGCTTACTGACCCTCAGTTGACTCAGACTATCTTTTGGCATCCACTTGTACCTCTAGATTAGAAGAAGTTAACCCAGCATGCTGACAATGGATATGCTACATCTCCAAAGCATCTCAGATCTGATTGCAAAATAATGAAAAGCCATTTAAGTCATTACATCCACATAAATTACTCAGTGCTCCCAATCTATAATTGCTAAACATTTTAAGCAGCATGGTTTCTAATCAAGGGGAGGGAAGAACATGAATCCTGGAGTGAAGGAAGAGAATTATAATTGAACACTATGCTATACAGTACATTTCACCAGCAGGCATGCTGTTCATTCTTATCCACTATAATATGCATTGTCTCATTTGATCATGTAATCAATGTGTTATAGTGATATCATTTAAAATAATACAGGCATTGACATCTTTAGGTGTTTATATGAGCTGGTGAAGACATATTTTTTTCTTCTAGGAGTTTTAAATGTTTTACCATTTTTATGATGTAAATGTTGCAAATAAAAAATATAGATGAGTTTTAATGAATTTCAGAGTCTGAAAAAAGCAGATAACGATTTGTATATAATTCATCATCATCATCATCACCATCATTATCATCATCATCATCATCATCATCATCATCATCATCATCATGATGAAATCTAGATGATGTCTCTCAAGAAGGCATACATAGTCCTCCTTGCCAGTGGTGGGATTCAAATATGTGAACAACCGGTTGTCTGTGTGGATGCCCCTTCCGGAAGTCCGTTCTGGGCCTGAGCAACAAAAAATTAGCTACCGGTTCTGCTGAACTGGTGCAAACCGGCTGAATCCCACCACATGCTCTCTCTCTAATTACAGAACTGGAACACTGGATTAAAGAGAAGCATCCTGAATGAATTTACTGTTAAATGGGGCACTAAAGGATACATGTTCAGTTTCCAACATTCTGTAATCTCTTCTCCCAACTCCCTTTTTTGCTTTCAGTAATCTGATTAATAAGATTCTATGAGAATCTAGCCTTTTGGATTGTGATTGGAATGTTCTGTGCACTGAACATATATCGACACTGTATGCACTATTTAGGGAATAGGGACCAGGATGGAGAAAAGAAAGGAAAGCAAGTCCTGTGGGAAAGGAGATGGCTATGTTTAGCCCAGAGGAAAGAAGATTAAGGAAGACATGACAGTGATCTTCAAGTATCTGAAAGCCTGTAATGCAGAGAATTATTTTATTCTGCTACTCCAAATGGCAGGATTAGACATATTGGTGGCAACTGTAAGGAAGCAGAGTTCAGTTACATTTTAGGAAATGTTTCCCAATGGCTAAAAGAGCAGTAAAACATTTCTTCTTGAGAGGTGATGGGCTATTTCAGCAGAAGCATGGAAGAACTCTTTGTTGGAGATGCTAAAAGTAGCATTCTGCACTGACTTCTTATACTGATCAGGGAAATGATTAAGCTGTTTAGGATTAAGTGATTCTCCTGAGCTTCATTTATTAAGTTATGATGTTCCCCCTTTTAGGAAGAGGAATATTGAACATCCTCTCTCCCCCACCAATTTTTGTTACAATAAAAAGCAACAACTACAACATCTACATTGATTTATAGAATCACTGGTTTTCCTATGTAGTTGTACTTAGTACATTTCTCAATTCCACAAAACTAAATGGAGGTGCAACTTATCTGATCTGATCAACATAATTTTCCCAAACTAATATAAGCAGAAAAGTTATCTTCATTAGTAATCAGAGTTTCCAAAAGTTGTCTTGTAGACCCTCCATTTCAAAATGATTTCCTAGTGCAGAAAAGCTAGCAAGACAAGTAGCAGGCAAAAGTTACAAAGCAAATAATAAGTTATAAAATAGAAAAGTGTATATGTACTCTGGACATTTAAACACAGAGCTGTGTTGGCTATGGCCAGCTATTGCTTATCTATATTGTCATGAAATATTGTTAAAGTTTAGAAGACATTTTAGGAGGAGTAGCTGTTCTTGGATAATTCTAGATCATGGAAGTTCATGTCCTGGCTTACTTTTGGTAGTTTTATCAGTCATACCTTGATCTTTGGCAAAGAGATTACATTCCATTCAGACATGACATGCTTACTTTAATAGTATTTTAAGCATTTCCTATGCCAGTTCAGAGGGAGGTTTTTCCACAGAACTTCCCCCCCTCCCAAAATATAAAGCTCTGTGAAATTTTTAATAGTGTTCTTGCATTTCCAATAATCAACTTTCACAATAAGACTTTATTAGGTTTCTGGTATACATAACAAAATCTGTTACTGCACTAAGCATAGTAAAGCACAGTCTTGGAACTGCTTGAAAAGCAGTTCAAAGGTCCATCTCATGAAGCTTTTTGCCCCTAGCCTAAAAACAACTAGCAACAATCCAAATTTTCATGGGATCTAGGCAGTTCATATTAGACTGGAGATTTTTAAAACGAGATTGGACAACCATTGGTCTGAAATGGTATAGGCTTTCCTGTTTGAGCAAGGGACTGGACTAGAAGACTTCCAAGGTTCTGTTCTATTCTATTCTATTCTATTCTATTCTATTCTATTCTATTCTATTCTATTCTATTCTATTCTATTCTATTCTATTCTATTCTATTCTATTCTATTCTATTCTATTCCATTCTTTTCCATATATTCTATTCTATTTTATTCTATTCTATTCTATTCTATTCTATTCTATTCTATTCTATTCTATTCTATTCTATTCTATTCTATTCTATTCTGTTCTGTTCCAAGGTCCCTTCCAACTCTGTTATCTGTTATTTATATTTCTTGCCTTATGTATCATTGTAGGAAACATTCATTTAGATCAGCTTTACCCTGTGGACCACAGTAGAATATGAAATGATAATTTCTGAGTGCTACTTGTCTTGGTAGGATGATATGTTTGGATAATGTTTTCTATTTGAAAGAGCCGCTTTTTGAGGGAGCACAATTTCTGACAGCAGAAACATAGCATGATGGAAAGGTCCGGCAAAAATTTAAATGACCTTTAGCCTTTATTAATATGTGACATTTCTTGAAAAATATTATTGGATTACCCATCAGAGAGCCATTTTTCAGATGTCTCCCTTGTCTCAGGACTTGCAGCAGGAACAACAAATGCAAGCTAAGAATGACAAAAGACATGAGACTTATGTAACAAGGCAACTGAAAGCAATTCAATTCTGAGGTTTTAAAAGGCAAATACCAATTCAAATACTCATTTGAAGTTTGAGATAGCACAAGATCACTGTTTATCGACTTATGGCTCATGATTTTTTTTTTAAAACCTGAACAGACTTACTGCAGCACAGTTACACAAACATATACACAAACTCTTGACCCATGGAATGATATTAACTCTCAAGTGTGTAATCGTGACTATCTTAATGTTAATATAGTTAGTATAGTTAAATGGATTGTGTTTGTACATGTTTGGGTGCTCTAATGAGTCTATTTACATCTCTCCATATGCCAAAGCTTTGGATGTAATCCATCGAATATTTGTTGTGCAATCTTCTACGTCTCCAAGGAAGCCTACATTAGCTGGTTTTTTCCTTTTTTAAAAAAAAATTCTGAAGCAAAATAATTTTTTATTATACTGTCCTGATTGAATATGGCAGAGTACCTGGGTGTAAAATACCTTTCTCAATCATTTCTTTTAAGCAAAAAAAAGATTTTGTACTTAAATACCCAGATAATTATTTTATGTAAATAAATGTTTTTACATAATGAACATAATTCTTATTGTTAAACATTTTTCTATCAAATTTATACCACTTCTATATCGTTATGATTGCAGCAGCAGATGATAACAACCAGAAAATAATCAAAGGGAGCAACCTAGAACTAAGGAGAAATTTCCTGAGAGTTAAAACAATTAATCATTGGAACAACCTGCCTCCAGAAGCTGTGAATGGTCCAACACTGGAAGTTTTTAAGAAGAGACTGGACAGCCATTTGTCTGAAATGGTATAAGGTTTCCTGCCTGAGCAGGGGGTTGACTAGATGAGCTCCAAGTTCCCTTCCAACATTGTTATTATTATTATTGTTATTATTAGCAAATATTTAATATGGAACTTTATTTCACTGCTAATTTAAATTTCCAGATCAAATCTCCGAAGCAATCCAAATTAGAATCAATTTAGAAGACAACATTCAGACTCCACTCAAAGATTTGACAAGCTTTTACATTATTGCACTTTTCCATAAATTGGCCTGAACACTGAATTAAATATATAGGATTGATAAATAGCCCAAAATAAAAAAATTAATTTATCAAAATTTATTGAGAAATTTGAATCATGGACATCACTGGCTGGATTTACATAAAGCAATACATGAACTTCCAGGGTTTTGGACTATACTGGGAAGAATTATATTCTCTATTCAGTCTTCATCTTCCAATGAAAATTTGTTTGTGAGCAATAGAGAACACAGTCATATTTACTTATGCCATTTCCATATATACTATAAAAGTATACTTTATTTCTTAAAGTATACTTCATTTTTCCTATTTAGGAAATTACTCCCTTTCTCTAGTAAATCTATCATGGAGAGAGGGTATCAAATATTGTTCCATTAGATGGTCATCACTCAGAACAGTCATATGAGATCTTCTCTAGTTATCTAGACCAGACATGTCAAACACAAGGCCCGGGGGCCAGATCCGGCCCACGAAGTGGTTTCATGTGGCCCCTGAAGCCATCCTGGAAACAGTGAGGGAACGGTCCCTGCTGCCTTGGCCCTGGCCCAGAGACCCTCCTTCTGCCAGAGACCCCCAGATCTGTCCCACTCCTGCCCAGGCCCCCATAGGCCCCCTTGATGCAAATGATGTAGAGCTAGCCATGCCCACCCAGTAGGCCATATGCACTCCAGCTGTGCCCACCCAGTAGGCTGTACCCACCCTGGCCATACCCACCTGGCCCATCGAGGGCAACCACAATGCTGATGTGGCCCTCAATGAAATTGAGTTTGACACCCCTGATCTAGACTGTCTTATAGATGACACTCAGCTATGATGTCCATAGGACTCCTGATGCTACTTATTTTATTGAACTATCCCAGGGCTATGTCTTCTTTGGTATTTCTACACTCCAGAAGTACATTTGATTTGTCGCAATGTGCCGAGTGTGTTCTCCTTTAAAAATAAATGTCAGATAAATATGGAATTACAATAGATTTCAATACCCAGTTTTCTTGAAGGAAGCTTCATCACACTCCATTGAATTAATGGACTATTATTGTGATAGGATGTATTTTATTTTAGGATAAAAACATAGAAAGTATTGATGGATAAAGTTAAAACTATAATTAAAACTGCTTCTCTGTGAAAATAAAGATTTAGTTGCCAACCAATAGGTAAAAATTTATCTTCCTGACAAAAAAGCAAAAAGGAAGTGGCTGTGTCTCTGGCAATAAAACAGTTAGATATTTAAGCAAGCTATGGGTGCAGTTTTTCAACCTTAATGATGCCTAATAACGTATGAAGGCCACCTCAGCTAAATAACTGGCACGGCTGTGACTTCATATTGTTATGAAGAAAGAGTAATACAGCTAAAACACTGAAATGGAGTTTGGACTTGACAAATGATTTTACTAACAATGGGAGGGAAAATAGAGAAATCAGAAGGAGTCAAATGTCTAGATGTAGGCAATCCACAATCAGCATCAAGCTCCCTTCGTCCAGCGCGCTCCCACAGGGAGGATCTTCTTAGGGTGCCACCGGTTAAAGATTGCCGGCAGGTAACACCCAGGGATAGGGCCTTCTCAGTGGGAGCGCCTGCCCTTTGGAACCAGCTGCCCGCGGAGCTTAGGACTGCCCCCGACCTCTGTTCATTCCGCCGGGACCTGAAGACCTGGCTCTTCGAGCTCTCTGGCCCAGGCTGAGAATTTTTACTTTTTAATTTTTAATATTTTAACTGGGGTTTTTATTTTCTCTCAGGGTTTCATTTAATCTTTCTAATTGTTTTAACTTTTGTTTTGATTTTCTTTTAAATACCCTGTAAACCGCCCTGAGTCCTTTGGGAAAGGGCGGTATATAAATCTAAATAAAATAAATAAATAAATAAATAAATAATCACTACCATCCTTCAAGCTAACATCAAGCATACTGAGGTCAAGAAGGTTAGAAGGGAATATCTCAGTCAAGAAGATCTTAAAGTTCACACTCACTGAAGGAAAAAAAAAACATTAAGTCAAAGATCACTTGGGCAATTCCAGTCATTACACAGATGGAATAGTGGACTGGATTCAAGCAGAACTAAAAGCTCTGGATAGCAAGAGCATAAAAATAATGACATCCATGCAGCATCATTGTTAGAATCCACTTACTGAGGAAAATAGATGGGTATGGAACATTAGAAGTACACCATCAATTGAAGAAGCAAAAAAGGTCACTGTAAGAATATCTGAAGGACAGTGGAGAAGATGCACTGAAACTGGTATATCATGAAAGCTTACTGAACTCTAGTGAGACAAAAGTGATGTGTAAGAAAGAACAAATAAAGAATAGAAAAGGCACATGATAAGGCAAAGTACATTAAAAAAAATAGCTGCCCAAACAGATAACAAGAAGATCTGGCAGGAAAGTGGAAGAAAGAGATAGAGGGACTAATTCTGGCTACACAAAACCAATCTTTAGGAATAAATGCATACAAAGCCAGAACTGAGAGGACAGCAACAGAAAATAAATGCCACCTCTGCAAAGAAGCTGAAGAAACAGTGGACCACTTATTAACTGCTGAATGACAGTCATACAGACTGACTACAAACAATGCCATGACAAAATACCATCAGTGGTGCATTGGAAGATTTGCAAGCAAGAAATTTGGGAACAGTGGAGCAGTGGGCTAATGCCTCCTTAAGTAACACCAGCTGCCTGAAATTAGTGCAGGTTCGAGTCCCACCAGGCTCAAGGTTGACTCAGCCTTCCATCCTTCCGAGGTAGGTAAAATGAGGACCCAGATTGTTGGGGGCAATTAAGCTGACTTTGTAATAATGTACTCAGCACCTTGATGAAAATGTTAAATAATTGTTAAGAAAGATTGCTGTCAGGGTTAAGCCCAGACATGAGAAGTGAGATCCAATTGAGTTCAGTGCTTTATTTGCTTATACCTAATGAACAGAATCTTGACCATCTAAAGCTGCAACTTTTTTTATCTACTAGATGTATCCTGACAGATTCTAGGGCTCATCAGTGGCGTAGCGTGGGTTGTCAGCACCCGGGGCAAGGCAAGTAATTTGCGCCCCCCTAACCTGTGGATTTTAGCACTCGAGTCTCTTCCACTAGATTAGTTAAAGAAACCCTTACCCCCCTAAGCACGTGTATTGTTTGTTATGAAAATACTGATGTAATTAAAGTAAAATGCATCTAATGCGCACCCCCCAGATGTTGCCGGACCCTCCTGCACCCCCCACGCTACGCCACTGGGGCTCATTCCCCATCCAGCTCTGGAATTGCAGTGTCTTAATCCAGGCCTTTTTCTGGGAAAGCTCTGTGTTGCCAAAACTCTCCCCCACTACTCCTGCAGGTATAAAATTACATTTGTTTACTACCGCTAAGTACTGATATGAAACAATGCAATGGAAACAGAAGGAAAGATCCACCGCCTATCACCTCAAATTAAGCATACTCGTTAAAGTTACAAAATGCAATCAGACACTTTGAGGCCTTTATTGAAATATCTTAATAGCCAAGCTACTTTTAAAGGTCTTCTGATTTCCCTTACCATGCTCTGACATATTTCTGCCAGTGCAGAAGTGGCAACCTATCTTGTGCCAGTAATCCATCATCAGATAGTTCACAGACTGTATAGCTCCCAGAAACCAAATCTGTCAAACCAAATCTGTTATACCACTCACTCATTTGCTTACCACCTTTTGTAATTAATTTTTCATGGAGTAGAAGGGCAATTCTTAAAGTTCCTTCCTGAATCTTCAAAGTTCAAGATGTTCTCAACAATATCATTTATTTATGCTATTTATAATCTCAGGTCAGTCTCAGTTGCAACTTTAGCTGGTTTACGAAAAGATTTATTATGAAGGTTAAAACAAACAAGAAAAAAACAAAATCATAAGATCACAAAGCTGCTAAAAAATAGACAGGTCTTAAGAAAACTCAATAGGTTAGGGCAGGTATGTCAAACTGCCGGCCCGTGGGCCAGCCATGTCATCCCGAAACTGCACCCACCCCATTGCCGGCAATGGGGGAAAAGTCACGATACGTTGCATGACATCATGTGACATCACAAGTTTGACATGCCTGGGTTAGGGGCTATGCAGACATCAGGAAGAATGCTGGTTTGGAGAGCAGAAACAGCCCAATAGTCCTGGCCCTGTGCTCAGTTGTTTTCTTGCGAACATTTCATTACCAAACTAGGTAATGTTATCAATGCTAGCAGGAGGTGGGGTTTGCTCTCTGTTTATATGCAAGTGGCTTGCCCTGTCAGTGTTGGTGGGAATATTCTTGGTGGTTCCTTTATTAGGCTTCTGTTTGTTTGTAAAGATATAGAAGAGATGAGTAGACACTGTTTCTTCTTTAATTTGTTCATCATGTTTTGGGGAGACTGCACCATTAGCCCAAGAAAACCAGAATGGGATAAAAAAAAAATCTGCACGATTAATCTGCTTACTGAAAAAAATCACAAAAGTATGCCTAATATTTCAGTGTGAAACTGTAAGCAGAAGAGTGTAGGAAGTTCAGCACCCCCTCCGACCAAGAATGAAATATTTTGGGGAATATTAAAAGATAGAATATTTCCCCTGAAGGAAAAATTGAGAAAAAAAAAACCCTAGACAGAAACAGCCCCAATCTTCCTTTCCTCGGGCAAAAACCTGAGGAGGCCAATCTTTAGAAATGGAGATATGGTAATCCATTCAAAAAACTAGGGCATACTATTCATAAGCAAAATGCCTTCAGCCCCCACAGTTGATGGGATTAATAATTTACATTCCCCCACCCAGCCCCAAGGACAGGACATGACTTCCCAGCCACAATGGGAGTCAGGCAACAATAATTAGAGTGTTGCCCAAAAGGGCACACTCAAGCATGGGTCAAAATACATTTCACAACAGGGCATATCAAACACAAAACCCCCAAAAGGTATAGAAACACACTCATTCTCAACTCCATTTTTGTCAGCTGTCCCAGAACTGCATGCTGTTGCTGGTTCTGCTCATCAATAAACAGGAACCTTTTTTCTTAAGCAGCCTCCATTTTATTCCCGGCTTGGAATTTTTCTTTCAACAAGAGTTAACAAGAAGGAGTAGGATATAAATAACTAACAGGCCATATTAAGAATGTAATTAATTTAAAAATAATCATAAGCTTTGAATAAATGAAATTATACTTCATAGTGTTATATTGGCATAGTGTTATATTTGAAAAGCACATACACACTATACATAAAAACCACCACAAAAGCTTAAGTTGTGATTAGCACTATTTTTCATAACTCCTCTGCTCACAATAATTAAAACGAGTTAATTCTGTTAGTCAGTCTAGCCCTTTGCTGTTCTGATTGTTCTCCTGTTCAAAAGCTGTGATAAAACAAAGTAATGCTATCATTGTCCCCTAATCTATCATTTGCAAATAGAACTCTGCTGCTATTCACATTGTTCCTGCAAGCAGAAACATTTTCCTTTGTTGCCTATGATTTATTCCATTCATTCCTTCTGATGTTCCATTGCTCTGCTAATCAGCTCAACCGAAGGTAGAGAGACTCTTAATACCTGCAGTGATCCAGCAGGAAGTGAAGTGGGAAGCAGTGGCGTAGCGTGGGTTGTCAGCACCCGGGGCAAGGCAAGTAATTTGCGCCCCCTAACCCGTGGATTTTAGCACTCGAGTCTCTTCCACTAGATTAAAGAAACCCTTATCCCCTAAGCACATGTATTGTTTGTTATGAAAATACTGATGTAATTAAAGTAAAATGCATCTAATGCGCCCCCCCAGATGTTGCGCCCGGTGCGGCCGGCCCCCCCTGCACCCCCCACGCTACGCCACTGGTGGGAAGTGAAGGGAGAGATGGAGGGACGAATGATCCAGACCACCTGGTGAGATGGAGCAAGGAACTACATTCATCCGGGCTGGCAGAAGTCTTCGTTTAAATCTCTCAGGTCTTACTTCAAACAAGTCTGACAAAGTACATTGTTAGTTTTCCAAAATATCAAATATGCACCTGGAAACTAGGGAATTTAAACCTCAGTCTATTTTTAACCATGTCAACTGCCCAGATAGTTGGCAGGGCATTGTGTTGCTAGACCATCTTTTTCCTTTTTCTTTCTTTCTTTTTTTTTTTGCCTCCTTACATTTCAGCTTTTTATGCAACAGGACTAATTATTCCAGTCCTTTGCCTGCTATGTAAGAAACAGAACTGCCTTCAGTTCCTTGTATGATATGGTTTACATATAAAGCCAAGTTGCATCTGGTTTTCTCTCTGATGACTAAATTCAGTTGCTATATCAATGCCCACATGGCAAATATGTTCACTCTTACAAACTAACATTTGGGAAAGTTTGTTTGGAAAAGGTCTCTGTATTGATCCTTGGAGAACACCAATGTCACATTTTGAAAGAGAATCTAGCTTTGGAATCTTAGCATGTTTTTCTTAAGGCACCACTGGAAAGTCTCAGATTATATCAGATATAACAATCTGACACATCTGACATTATGTCGGATGTGTCAGTCTAATTATAATATAGTACTATCAGTACAGTACAGTGCTACCATTATGATACAACTTGGGTAAAAAATGCATACAATTATGCATCTGTGTCCCATGCTGGGCATGGTTAGATGCTTGCTTGGTGTATGAGAGAAGTAACGGAGAGTTGGAGAGAAACTTTGACTCAGTACTAGTAATAAGGATAATAAGCTGGGGAGAGGTGATAATTTTGCCTCTGGTTGTGGTGGTCTAGTGTGGATAAGAGGATTTCTAGGAATTAGACCTTCATGACAAAACAATTAGACACAGAGTCAGTTTTTTTTCCTTGTGGCAATCACTCTGCTGAACATCTAATTTCTACCATTCTGTCTTATTTCTAAATATATTACTCATGTAGTATGGCTATATTACTTTTATCCTTCTCATCTGCTCCTCTACTTTGTCTATTGGTATCATTATTATGATTATTATCCTTTATTATGATGGTTATCATTATTACGTTGTTGTTTTTCATGTAAACTGAGAGTTTATGCACTGGAGACAAATTCCTTGTGTGTCTAATCACACTTGTCCAATAGGTTATTCTATTCTGAAGGAGAATATTTGTAGCTCGGGGTTGAAATGAGGGGTCCTTGGTGCTCTTTGAGATTGCTTTTTTCTTCTTCTTGCAGATGATATTTCATTACCCAGTCTAGGTAACATCATCAGGGACTAGAACTGATGATGTTACCTAGTTTGGGTAAAGAAACATCTGCAAGAAAACAACCAGGCTCAGAGTGCACCAATGACCCCTCATTTAGACCTTCTTCCAGAAGTTCAAGAGATCTCTGAGTGATGAGCTGAATATGCTTGTAGGGTTTTTATCTTCTGTAAGAGGCTCACTGATATGCATTCTAGTGCCATCCTTTGTTTTAAAAACCTAAAACAGGGTTCTTCAAACTTGGCCCTTTTATGACTTGTGGGCTTCAACTCCCAGAATTCCTCAGCCAGCTTGTCTGGGAGAGGAATTCTGGGAGTTCAAGTCCACAAGTCATAAAAGGGCCAAGTTTGAAGAACCCTGACCTAAAACTTTCTAAAACATCCTCTTTAAGATGTTTAGTTCTTTTCCTATGAGCCAGGAACTGTTAGGTTAGGCCAGGGGTAGGCAACCTCAGCTCTTTTATGACTCGTGGACTTCAACTCCCACAATTCCTGAGCCAGCCGCGGGGCTCAGGAATTCTGGGAGTTGAAGTCCACGAGTCATAAAAGAGCCGAGGTTGCCTACCCCTGGGTTAGGCAATTAGGCTGAGGAATGACAAGTCAATGAGCTCATCATACAGGTTACTATCCATGGTGAACTGCATCATTGTTTCAGATTTTGTTTGAAAGAAAGCTTTTCATCACAGCAGAGGTATGTCTGATATAGGTGTAAACACAGATGATGGTAAATGGTTTTGATACTCAATTTTGGCACTAACATTTTTTGACTTTTTTGTAAGCAGAAAGGCCATTTCTGAGATCACCATCTCTGCTGATCTCAAAAGTAAGCCATTTAAAGGGTTGTTTTTTTTTTTTAAAAAAAATCTTCTATTGTGTGCTTGGAAACTTGTCTGATCTTTGTAAATTAACCTAGGTTGACCTATGAAAGATGCAATTGCTTCAGAAGCAAAGAGTAATTATAATTACTTCACTATGTATTCAAGAAAGTTTCCCTTTTATATAAAATTACCCATACTGCAGCTATTCCTGAAGGGGTCATATAATCTTATTAAGTCTATGCCAGTACTGTCACTGTATTCAGCAAATCTTCAGTTATGCTGATCAAAGTGCTTATTTCTGAAAGAACTATTGTTTGATTTTTGCACTGCATCTGTATACAGAAATTACAAGGGGTGTGTGTGTTATTTAATCATTTTGAAGAATAAGGGGGAAAGTCCCCATTCTTCAAAATATCCCATATCCTGTCCTTCACATCCTTTTAGAAATAGAAATTCAATTTAGAGAATGAGCTGAGTGGTCAAAAATAAAGCTGTTTTTTTTGTTGTTGTTGTTTCTTGCATTTTTAGATCTATCAATTATTGACTGAGCATAAGGGACTAAGAATATATTCAAGCTTCTATAAGGTGCTACTCCTTTAGGAGCAGACAAGTCAAAGAGTAACCAAAATGACAAGAGGAATTCAACAGTTTTGAGTCAAGCCTAGCAACCTCTAAATGGGATCAGGAAGAGCATATAACTAAAAGTGGCATTGTTGTGAGTGTACTCTCTTTGTGACTTGATAGCCTCAGACATTTACAGATGCTCAGTTATTCTCAGCAGACATGGAAAGGCAGGGGGGAGAGAAATGTCATATAAATCCAATGGGAAGCCTAAGTCCCTGTCTTAATTGTGAGATAGAAAAATCTGAGTCTTTCAAACAGAAAAATGAAGAAATTAGGGAGAAGTTGCTGACAAATCATGGGGCAAACACTGTTTCTCAGAGACTTGGATTAGAGTTGGAATTTCTAAAAAAAATAAAGCTTTTGGTTTAAGGGGAAAAATACCCCTCCTATTTCTGTAGAAAGAACTATATATTCTGGCCACAATTTGCATGTTATGTTTTCTTTCTTTTATTCACTGTGAAGATCAGTATCTGTACAAATTCAGAAAACTGAGTTTCATCTGGAATCAAACTAAAGATTGTGTTGAAGGAAAAGTCTTCATTGTGGTTCAGTCCAAGCCGGGAATAAACAACATGGCGACTGCTTTAGGAAGAAAGTTGCAGTTTATTTAAGAGGAAAGCCAGACAGGAAGATGGCTCTGGAAGAAAACAGAGCAAGCACATGTATGGAGTGGGATTTTATACCCACTGGAGCCTTTTGTTTTGAGTTGTTCCTGTGGCATGAACTTTGACCTGAGTCTGAGTGTTCCCTTTGGCATCTGTGGGTTAATCCTATTATGTCCTGTCTTAGAGTTTGGGTGGGGTATCTAGATTTTAGGTGTCTTTGTCTTCTTAAGCTTCTAGCTGTGGGCCTCCAACTTCCTGGATTATTTATATCTGCATTTCTACAGAGCTGTTTTCTGCTTGTGGGAGGGAGACTTGGGGCTGTTAAGAAAACTGGACATGCTTTTCTGCCTCTTTAAGATCCTTTGAGGAAATATATTTTTCTGCCCTTTTAATATTTCCTTCCCTGGGGGATGCTTTCCACAATTGTATACAAGGCAATATTACGGGGGTTGTATCATAATGCTCTTGCATTCTGTATAATCTGAATCCTGTTCTTTATAGAGACCTTTTTATCATAGCAGGCCACTGCCATCTGTCAGATCATCTGCCTGACACATTTCTTTCCTTTTTAAATTTTCTAACTCCAATCAAGGAAACTCCGCAACTCCTTTACTACACCGTTGAACATATATGTGTTTTTAAGATTTAAAATTGAAAAGTATTTTAAGAATATTTGTCTGTTTACAATACATCTTTATGATGTTATGAGATTAATCTATTTTCCAAGAAGCACTGAAAAACTTCTGGCCATGTATCTCTCAAACAGGAAGTGGCATTATAAACATTCCTTCAAAATTCCCCTCTCCATTCTTCCATTTTAATTACCAGAATGTTAGCAGGGGTTCTCTCATATACAGGTATGTATGTGTTAAGTAATTACCAGGTTTTTTTAATGAGTGCTGCAGTCATTAAGCAAATCAGTTGTCTGCAGTGGAGATTTTTTGGCTGGAAATGGGAAATAAGCACTGGTTTCCGGCAAAAAATGTTGTAAATTGTGATCATGTGACTGTGGGATGCTGCAAATGGCTGTAAATGGAGGTTGTTTGAGTCATTTAGGATTCTACTTTGTATATTCAATTAATTCTACTATACACATATATAACTTTCTTCAGTGAACTAAATGGAAAAGCAAAGAAAAGCAAAGGGAAATATGAAAGAAACAGACACATAATGTGAGCAGTAAATGGAGGGGGGAAATCAAAAGAAACATCAGTATTGTTCGTGCCTGCTTTTTTACCTCTTCACCTCTCTTTTTTTTTCTTGTTGCAATACTATCAGCAGACTTTAGAATTTTCTATTTCTCCAGAAATTATGGAATTCTTCTCTTCACATTGCATGGGGTCTGGAAAAGTATGAGCAGCTCATATATAGGACTAGACCAGAACACGCAGATCATTTCAGCATGTTTGTGCGTGCAACTGTTGGTTTCCATTTATAATACTCACAACAAAAACGTACTTTGTATATACTTCAGCATTACACGAAAAAACAGTCTTAGTATTAAATGAATCTCTTCTATGTATAAATAAACTTGTCTACTTTATAAATGATTTCTTTTCTTCCTCAATTTATTTCAAAGTACCAGCTAAAGGAAAGTTTCCTCTCATTATTTTTACCCATCCCATCTCAAGTATACTCTAACAACAAACATTACCCTTAGAAATTTACACTGTATAACGAAGAAATAAAATCAAAATAATTTCACACTTTGTCCCACAATCGTGCCTTGGTTCAATTATTAATACAGAGCAGTCATGAAAAGTGGTATTGGGGGTGAATTTTGATGAAGCAAAATTGATAATAATAATTGATAGTTGTATAGAAACAAACTGCCAGTATTGTGATTAGTAATCCCTACAGAGAAAGAATGACACTAAAACAGGTCACTTACATTCCTATATCATTTTTCCCCCTCAATACTTGGACTATCTTATATATTTTGTAAGAATGAATATGAATTTGATCCTAAGAATACATTTGAAAAAGGAAAGTTCAGCCCATCTTAATTCTCTAAGCGAGCATATTGATGATTGATAGAAGATAACAAGATTTTCCTTTTGTAATATTTACTCTTCAACTTTTACAGCATAAGCTAGGGATCTACGATGAACCTTGAAACCAGAGTTTAAGAAGGAACATTTGAATATACAGTAACTTTGAGCCCTCTGGTAAAAGAAAAAGAAACAGACAAAATCATTGTGTTTTCATTTTAGATCTCACCTCTTTGAAGGGTTTAATTCAGTATATAGGTCAGGATCTTTGAAACACTATTGCAGGAATATAAGAACAGATGGGACTGGGGTGGGGGCATTTGTTGATTGGCAGGCACTCTTTCAATTCAGAACGTGAGTTGAAAGGAAGCTACAAAGCTTGATTAACCCATTCCCAGAGTCATGAGGAGGAAATGGGATTTACCTTGTTATGATTTGCTCCATATAGCTGTGCTCATTCTCAGTCAACAGAACCTCCTATAGGTCTATCCCCCAGGCTGAGCTTCCTTCTTAAACCTCTTGGTTTACTGTTTTCATAATTTCCTTTCTTCTGTAATTGCTATAATTAATGGGTACAATTTCATCCACTTTTCTCTACAATTCTAAACCCCCCACTTTCTTTTTTGTAATAGCATTATTTGCTAATTGGTCCAATGAAATAATTTGAATAGTGCAATTACACGCTTATGACTTACGATTTATGACAACAGTTCTATCTTGTTCTTGAGCAGGCACATTCACTTCTTAGAAAGTGGCTTTCTTTTGCGCTTCAATTCTTCATTTTAAGTATCTGACATTAATGATGGGTGTTCCCTGCTAAAGGGATAATTAATGCTGCCAGTTTAATTAAATTCAGTCCTAAACTAAACTTATTAAAAGATTTAAAAGAAAATAAGCTCAAACTTTCTATACTGTTTTTTATGATTTTGGTTAAAAATAAGTATGGGTATATCTGCCTTGCTGAAGTGAGATTCTAAAGTAGCATTTGTGATCTTTGTACATTCTAAGGATTTTAAAGCACTTTAATGATATACCTCTCTTACCCCGTTAATCTATTAAAATAGTTTAATAAGTCTACATAGCATACAAACACAAAATAATCCTATCTTACTATCACAGTTCCCAATGAATCTTTCAGCATCTTAATCTAGTGTAAGAAATAGCATATAAAGATATTGCTATAGTTCTTAATGTAAAAATAGTAATACAGCAAAACAAAACAAAAAACCCTCTCTCTGAAAAAAATTTGATTGTACTTTAAAGTCTGTTTCCCAAGAGATGTTGTTAATGAATTTGCTTTGCAAAATATATATAGAGAACCAGTAAGACTTTAAACATTATTCTCAATTTAATGACCACAGTGAGAAAACGCACTGTAAAATAAAATCCTACTAAGAATGGAAATGTAAACACCACTTAAGAATTTATGTCCATGAAAATGGACACAAAATAGAATTGCAATGTTCAAATTATGCACAAACAAAACTCCAAATCTCTTGAAAGAAGCTTTCCTTTTGCTAAGTATATCAACTCTAACTATAAGGTAAAGGTAAAGGTTCCCCCACACATGCGTGCTAGTCGTTTCCGACTCTAGGGGTCGGTGCTCATCTCCGTTTCAAAGCCGAAGAGCCAGCGCTTGTCCAAGGACATCTCCGTGGTCATGTGGCCGGCATGACTAGACGCCAAAGGCTCACGGAACGCTGTTACCTTCCCACCGTAGTGGTCCCTATTTTTCTACTTGTGTTTTTACGTGCTTTCGAACTGCTAGGTTGGCAGAAGCTGGGACGAGTAACAGGCGCTCACTCTGCTATGCGGCACTCGGGATTTGACCCGCCAAACTGCCGACCTTCTGATTGACAAGTTCAGCATCCTAACCCACTGAGCCACCACGTCTAACTCTAACTATACCACAGGCTGAAGGTATTACATATCTAAAATTTGCAGCTTTACTAAATGAATGACCTCTGCTTTCATTTCACTACAGGAAGTTGTTGACTTACAACTGGCCACTTAGTGGCCAAGGTTACAACAGACCCTTCCAAAAAAGGTACTTAACACCCCCACACAGTGCTCATGTTACCTCATTTCAGACACTCAGCAAGCAGTCTGCATTTATAGCCCTTTGCATCATGATATGGTCACATAACCACAATTTACAATATTTTTGCTGAAACAAAAATCATCATACCTATGTTATACTTCACTGGGTTACTAATGTTGATATGTTGAGGAACTGGTATTTAACACATCCCTTAAGAATCCCTGAAATGTGTATTGCAAAATCAGTAAATCAACTGAATATGAAGACATTCTTGTTTAAATGTCTCTTTGTTGAATTACTTGGTTACTATACACTTGGTTTCTGCATATAAACTGAGTATTATGGAAACAGTAAAGGGCTACCCCTTGTGAAGAGAATTGGTAAGAAATGGTCAGAATATTATTTAATTATTTCTCAGATTTGTATCCCAACAAATGGATTGTTCAGCAAATCAACCCAGAGTTCTTATTTGAGGCACAAAAAAATCAAGCTTAAATTATCCTTCTTCAGATCCATTAGGTGAAAACCTAGCTCTCTGGAGGAGTTCTAATGCTGAGAAAGGTAGAAAGAAAGGGAAGAAGAGGACAAGCAGACACAACTGGATTGACTTGGTTACAGTTGGATGCACAGTTGGAAGACTTTTAAAAAAAGTTTAAGGAAAGATTGCCATGGGGAAATCTATCTACGTGGTCACTAAAAGTTCATAATGACTTGATAACATTATGCCCCACATAAAGGGGGCATAAAGGTTCACAGTAACTCACAAAAATAGACAAAATACAACAACAAAACCAAAAATGTTACAAATACATTAAAACATCCTTTACAAATACATTAAAACAGGGGTGTCAAACTCAATTTCATTGAGGGCCGCATCAACATTGCAGTTGCCCTCAGGGGGCCAGGTGGGTATGGCCAGGGTGGGCGTGGCCTACTGGGTGGGCGTGGCTAGAGTGCCTACGGCCTACTGGGTGGGCATGGCCAGCTCTACATCGTTCGCATCAAGGGTGCCCATGGGGGCCTGGGCAGGAGTGGGACAGATCTGAGGGTCTCTGGCAGAAGGAGGATCTCCGGGCCAGGGCCAAGGCAGTGGGGGCCATTCTCTCACTGTTTCCAGGATGGCTTTGTGGGCTGCATGAAACCGCTTTGCGGGCCGGATCTGGCCCCCGGGCCTTGTGTTTGACATGTCTGCATTAAAACATCCTTGAAACAATATGAACTTGGTGCATTTGTTTAACTGGAGAACATGGGCAAATAAATTAAAACATACTTAACAATAGATAGCATCAGTTCTTAAAGGTAGTCCAGAAAAATTTTCTTTTCAACTTTTCCTGGAAGTGGAATATGTAGGAGACTGGTGTACCATTATAGAGGTCCAGTTATCTCATGAAAAAAAAATAACCTTTATAAATGTCTACTTTGTAGTAAAGTGAGATTTTCTGTAGTCCATGTCATTCAGTTAAACAAATACACTGAATTTTAAATGGTGGCTTGAGTCTCAAGGATAAATCACTCAATTATGTATTCATTTCTTGTTTCAGATATTGCCCATGGTTATATGAAAAACAGTTGCAGGAATTGGGTATGTCTAGTCTAGTGAAAAGAAGGACTGGGGTGACACGATAGCAATGTTCCAATATTTGAGGGGCTGCCACAAAGAAAAGAAGGTCAATCTAATTGGCAAGACAAGAAACAATGGATGGAAACTAATCAAGAGAAGCAATCTGGAATTAAGGAGGAACTTCCTAACCATGAGAACAATTAATCAGTGGAACAGCTTGTCTCCAGAAGTCATGGATGTTCCATCACTGGAGGTCTTTAAGAAGAGGCTGGAGAGCCACTTGTCTGAAATGGTATAAGGTCTCCTGCTGGAGCAAAAGAAGACTACAAGGGCCCTTTCAATTTTGATATTCTGTTAAGTAACTGTTCTCAAAACAAAAAAAATGAGTTGGAATAGCAGAATGTTACAGCAATAGATGTATTATTCAAGAAGGAAAAAAATATGATTCTGGATATGAGTGAAAAACCTAAGCAACTACAAAGTAACACCACATATTATTCCTTTTTAATCTAAATAGCAGTATTGAAAACATAATGCTATTATAAGGAGTAACAGTAAACTAAACAACTGAAAGCAGAAGAGAAAAGGAAATATAGTTACATCCACTTAATATCAACATCAATCGTACAAACACTTTCTCAGGTCCATTTAGCAGATTCTCCCCCCCTACCCTTGGAATCTCTCTTGCTACCTTTATTATAAGGGAAAATAATGGTAGTCATCAGCTACAGTGTGACTTCCACACACATTTAACAAGCTGTCTAGCCACTCCATAAGCAAACCACATTCAAATTTGACAATGTAACTCAAGAAACAAAAGACAAATCTGCAAAACCACAGCACTGTCATAAAAAGTGAATGATATGTGGCTTCTTAACCTACATAATACACTAGAGGCAGCAACTCCCCTGCCCCACTTTTTTTTCTTTCTATGTCTGGCTGTACAGTAAAATGAAAACACTTGTTCAAGTTGCATTTCAAAGTCTGAGGGGAGCTCAGAAATGGAAAAAGGCAGTCATTTTTGTGCCAAGAGTTATACAAAATTTATCTCAGTCAGTAAAAAAAAAACAAGCAAACTTGACATGGTCATCTTTAAGAGATGATCAGAAAATCATTTGACACAAGATCTCAATTTGTTTTGCTTCTCATGTTGGGTGATGGAAAGGCAATGAAGTCTGTACTTTATGATTCTGACAATGCTGTATCTTTTAAAGTGAACTGGATTTCCCACAGAAAACCACAGACTTGGATATTGATCCATTCAAAGTAAATTCTACCCTGTTGAAAGAGTAAATGCAAAAGATTTATGAAACCTTCATCTGAAACTCCTTTATATAACAGAGATAAATAATATGGTACATATCATATATGGATACAAAATTGTGGAGGGAAAAAAAACAACCCTGAGCCAGGGGCATATTTTTTTTCCTATTTTAGTTCTGTACTAAACGAACTGAAGCTTAACTCCAATACCATAAAGTAGAAATGTCAGGCTATACAGGAATAATTAAATAGTTTATTCAAATTGACACCATAAATTATAGTATATGGATAGAGCCAAAAAAAGTGGAAACAGAAATGTATGTGTGTGGGAGGTGTGGAAAAGAACCAGAAATTTAAGAGGGTAACATAATAATTAGCTATGCCCCCATCTGTCAATATTCCATCAGTGAGGACAAACACATCTTTTAATGTTTCATCCCAAAAGGAAAAAGGTCTTCTACCCACAGATACATACTAGTGTTTATTTCAGATTTTTATTAAAATATATAGTTAAACAAGAATTTGATTAATCAAGAAACAAGAATTAAAATAATTGCAATAAATAATTTAATTGTTTTAAATATTGCATTTTAGTGTATTTACAATGGTTGCTTTACACCTGATTGACAACTGGAAATTTTTGCTATTTCAACTAATTTTAGTAAATCTGAGTTTTTTTGGCATCCCGAGGATTGCTCCTGGATATCCACCCTTTTTGGGGGAACATGGAGGCATTTTCGATTTTTAAAATTCTGTAGGAGAAGAGCAGGCAAGCCTGAGGGAGGAGTTAAGCATGTCATCAGCTTAGAGTCATTACATTGTCACAAACAGTCCAAATCTAACTCCTCTTGAATTCCATTGGCCCTTATCTGGTGCCAATTTAATATTGACCTTTAGTTCATGGGTACAGGCTTGAGCAATAAATCTTCTGAACTGCAACTTAACATGTGGTCCAGATCCTTTGAGCCTGACAAATTTCAGGTCAAACAGAGATCGGTCCACACTTGGCTCAAATTATGTACTGGCTCTTCTTGAGTTTTATCCTCAATTTAGGCATCATTAATGATAAATTTGTAATGATTTTCTCTTTGTCCAATTCATCTAAATCAGACAAATTCATGACATCAAATTACACTATGCTGAAAATGTTTACTGAATACTAACAATTAGTGTGGGAAACTTAGATCACAAAGCACAGAAATGGTGGAACTCGCATAGCCTATTAAACCATAATGATCTTATAATGTGTGTACTCACCCAATACATTTCATTTTATATGAAAACCAGAGCATTGTGGCTTGACTTAAAAATGATGGCTAAAAATTGTAGTTTTGTATCGTACAAATTTGCCATACATCTGTATGCAAACAGCATTAGTTTAATATAGTTACTATTAAGGTTGGAGTATACAGAATGTGGTGAGATTGCAATGAACGGAACATGTTTATCACATCCAGGGTTTGTAACTTCAATGATAATTTTAATACAGCAGTAATAATCTTCTTAGTAGTGAAATGCTATGGAAATCTTTGCTAAGATTAAAATAAATGCTGTTTGCACTCTTAAATACATTTGAAAAATGCTTAATAGATGTGAGGATGGAATTTTTTTTACCAATAATGCATCAATTTTCAAAACAGTACAGAGAGCCATATTAAATTAACTTAATCAAAGTTTTCTAATCAAGTTAAGCTTAAATTAAATTAAATTAACAAAGCTGCAGTTTCAATGAAGACAGAAAAAAACAAGTTTAATTAAGGAAAATAATGTTTCTGGGAAGGACTTCAGTGGTAGTGACATACTATCAACCGATCATTCTTTCAGTGGATAAATTGACAGCTCAGAAGCCAGAACGCTCAGCTGATGGAATTAACACAACATACTATGTAACATCTTGAGGAAAGTGGGCACACACTGGGAATACAGAGAACATGTCATGATGCTCTTAGCATTTCATATTTTTACACAAACTATGTGCTTCATAGGCATGGACTAATTTGCAGATTAGAATGTTGTTATCCCTTTCCAAGTTTTGTTATTTATTTGACAATTCAAATAGGAAACATGACAGAATTCATATTTTAGGGGTAATCATGCATTGTAGGATAAAGCTAAGTAATCCATGAACTCACAACACTGCACCAATTAATAAGGGACACATCAGATTTATAACTGAACTGATGGCAAGCTGAAATTGAATGAAATTTGAATGAATGGCCATGCTTTCTACTATAGATGGACTTTGTGAAGTATGGCAGAAAAACATTTGAAATCACTGTGTAAAGCTTCTTCAATCTTCAGAAGTTTTTTTTTTTTAAGAAAAAAAATCTAGTTGGCTCTAGGAGGTGGCCATCTGTCTAAAAACAGGAAGAAAATATGCCATGATGTTGGTAGTGTTATTTTGAAGCTCCAGCTGAGTAAGCAGCCTTCGTGAGCAGGAGGTGACATAATAGCTTTCGATATGTGAGAATGAACTGAAAGCCAGCCTCAAGCAAAGTAGTGTTGTTTGTATGTAAGAGCAGCTGATCCTTACAGAGCTACAGAAATTGCCTTTAACGTGTGTTTTTTTGACATTACAGAGGCATAGGATTGCTTGTGTTTCCTTTTCATAGTGCAGTATCAAAAAAAAGAACTACTGCCTATTGTAGGTTTATAGGCAGTAAGAAATTCCTGAGGTTATTTAACTTGGATTTCTTTGGATGGAATATCTCTAAAGACTTAAAGAAATACAGCATAATGGAGATACAGGGAACTTTAGGTCCCTAAAAGAGGTCTAATATTGCAAAGAACTTTCATCAAAATTCTGTTTCTCTATCTTTTCTTTTGGCTATATAGTCTGCAGCCATTTTGAATTTTTTTCCCCACATACAGGTCATCAACACTCAGCTCCTGCCCCCAACCTTCTGCTCAAATCACACTTCTATTAAAAATTAGTGGCTTAACCCGATAGACAGACAGACAGACAGACAGACAGACAGACAGACAGACAGACAGACAGACAGACAGACAGACAGATAGATAGATGATAGATAGATATTCATCAGAGATAAGTATTGTATTGCATTGCACTGCATTATGCATAATGGCAGTTGCCTTCCTATCTTACCCCTCTTGTCTTCTCCATAAAATTTAAAATATAACTTCTTTATTTCCCAGCAGCTGAAGAAGCAGCCATGATAAAAGTGGAGATGTTGGTGACTGATTGACATGGCCACTTGCTGGGTCACTTTCATGTTACATGGCTACAATTTTGCATCCAAGCAAACTTCATGTAGCATGAAGGGATTAATATATTTGGCACATACTATCATAACAATTACCAGGCAATTTTGACTGGATTAGTATTTTGTGACTACTATGTAATCCCAGGTTAAATTGGGAAATAAAAAGAAAATTCAAACTATTTCCACAATAACAAACTGCATTATGCAGACACAAGAAGTTAAGGTTAACTTGTGGGGATCTTTTTCTCTTTAATTAAATATAGAGATATATTCAGTTTAAAAACAGCAATAATATAAGTAGCATTTTCTGTAAGCTGAGTAGCATAGTATTAGGATATTTGTCACTACGAACTCAAATATTGTCAGACCTATAAAGTAGATTGGACTAAAACAACCATTATTATTATTATTATTATTATTATTATTATTATTATTATTATTATTATTATTATTATTATTTATTCATTGCATATGAACCTCAGTCAACTGAACATTCAAATTGACTGGCACTGATGGTTGACACAGATTGCTGCCAGCATCCTAGGTATCAACCAGGTACCTCCTTAAAATGTAAGATGTTCTGAGTAGTTGCAGTTTCTTTATTATTATTATTATTATTATTATTATTATTATTATTATTATTATTATTATTATTATTTGGAAGGGACATTGGAGGTCATTTAGTCCAACCCCCTGCTCAGGCAGGAAACCCTATTCCATTTCAGATAAATGGCTGCCCAGTGTTGGAGCATTCACCACTTCTGGAGGCAGGTTGTTCCATGGGTTAATTGTTCTAACTGTCAGGAAGTTTTTTCTTAGTTCTAGGTTGCTTCTCTCCTTGACTAGTTTCCATCCATTGCTTCTTGTCCTGCCTTAACAAAGCTATAGTAACAGAATCATAAAGTCTGAATATGGTTAAGAATAACAGAGTTGGAAGGGAAATTGGAGGTCTTCTAGTCCAACCCCCCCTGCTCAAGCATGAAACCCTATACCATTTCAGACAAGAGGCTGCCCAGTCTGTTCTTAAAAACCTCCAGTGATGCAGCACTTATAACTTTTGAAGGAAAAATGTTCCACTACTTAATTGTTCTCATTGTTAGGAAATTTTTCCTTAGTTCTAAGTTGTTTCTCTCCTTGATTAGTTTTCATCCATTGGTTATCTCCTCTCTCCCTTGATCTACATGTGAATTAGGGAGAGGGTTGTCTAAGATACATAAATTAATTTCTTGGAATGGACTTAATTTGGAGTTATCCTTATTCTTCAAGGCCATGAACTATGTCTTTATTAATGTATTGTTATCAAAATGTCCTTGCATGATAGCTATTTGTATGCTCTCAGAAAACGTACTCAGAAAATGTAATAAAAACATTTTTATTACAATTAAAAACTGCTCAAATATGAAAATAAAAAAGGCAGACAAACCACAGGAAAGATGTAATTTAATTTTTTTAAAAAAAAAACATAATTCTTCTGGCCAAGCTTCTGAAACAGCCTTGTGCCTTTTCACATATTGTAGTGAAATTGCAGTTAAGTGGAAGCACTCCATCCAATTTACAAGGGCCCCATCATAACCTACTTTATTCAGCAATAACCTCTCACTTCCTGGGCAGCTGGGAAAATCTGCTTCTTTTAGCCTGCTTGCAGCTAACTCAATGTGATTCAATCCACATTTACTATCATTTAAATATGTATCATGCCTATTGGTATCGTACCAAATGTGAACATGTCTAGTGGCAATGTAGAAAGACCACTGTTATTGCAAAGAGTGACATATTTTGATTTCTCCTTCACATTAAGAAAATTCTGGACATTTAGAGCTCATTCTGAGCTAGCCTTTGTTTTTTCACTCACCATGTTGAATAAAGGAATCTTCACATAGCTTTAAAGCCATGAAAGTCCTAAAAGTCTCTGGACAGAGAGGACTACTGGCTTGAAAGGGGTAAAAGAGGCCATACACAGTATGTTAAACTGAACAGTCCTCTTTCAACAGAGGAGTAGGAAGGATACCACTATCTTCTGTTTACAACACAGTCCTTTTATCAGTTCCAACAAGGTTCCATACCCATTTGAAGTCTGATTCAGGTTATGCTGAGGGCACAGATAAACCCCCAACAATTCTCAGAAAGAGTGCTAATGACCAGATGATTGCAAAAAATATAAATCCTTCTATTCCCCACCATTCAATCAGAACTGAAGATGCTTCTTCAATGAGAAGGGAAAGGGTCTTCAAGAGAAAAAAAAAAACACAAAGTCCAGTTGCCTTGTGAAAAAGCACCTTTGGGACTGCTTGAAAGAGATTTGAGTATAATCTTACATGCTAATGTTATGTTATGTTATGTTATGTTATGTTATGTTATGTTATGTTATGTTGTTACGTTACGTTACGTTACGTTACGTTACATTATGTTACGTTACGTTACGTTACGTTACAAAAAAAATTACATTAGGTTATGATGTTATGTGTTATGCTTTTAAATATGCTTGCTTGAGCTAATCATAATGCTTAAAATCCATTTGTTCACTAATGTGCTTATTGTCTCTAGATCAAAAAAGAACCAATTTCCTGGGCACCTGATCACTGCCCTGACAATTGACAAAACAACATTTGTTATAAAACCCATGTTCCTTAGGAAAGAGGGTCCCAAGTATGCTCCAGTTCCATTAACACAAAGTTGAGGTTATTTGAACACTGGGTCCAAATATGCCATCTGTAGTAAATTTTCTGGATTCTTGATATAAGCAAAGGGAAATTATATTTCAGATAAAAATGCAGCAATCATACAGATGTGTCCACTGAGTTGGAAAAAGTATATGCTAAATTATGAAAAGTTAGCAAGGGAGTTAATTTATTCCCCAGTGCATTTTATGTAAAGCTCTTCTTGGGGAATAACTCTGGTTCATTTATTTTTTTAAAGCAGCAAAACTATCTCACCTTTGTACTATAAATAAACAGAATGGCTCATGGCAATGCATAAAAACAAGAGAAATCCAGGTTTGTTTTCTGACTGGCTTTTGGGTGCTTCTGATAGCATTGCTACTTTAACCACTGTTGAGACTGCAATTTCATATCAATTTTCCTAGAAAAATCCCAAGAATTTAATGACATTTTTTCCCCCTCAAGCAGACACTGTACAATTTTCTACAGCAAAACCACAGACCCTCAGTTTTTTAAATACATCCTCACTGTACTGTTTTATTATTTTTATTATTATTTTAAAGCCATCTCCCACCCATTATTATCCCACCCACAGGGAGGGCCTTCTCAAGATACCGCCGGTTAAGGAATGCCAGCAGGTTATTCCTAGGGGAAGAGCGTACTCTGTGGGCGCGCCTGCCCTCTGGAATGATTTACCCGTGGAACTTAGGACCACCCCCAATCTGCATTCATTTTGCCGGGACCTGAAAACCTGGTTTTTCGATCTATCAGGCCTGGACTGAAGGGGTTTTAGCTTTTTAAATATTGTTTTAATTGGGCTTAATTAATTTAATGTATTTTAATTCTATATTATTTTTATATTGTATTTTATGCTGCCCTGTAAACCGCCCTGAGTCTTTCGGGAATAAGGCGGTATAGAAATTTAATTAAATAAATAAAAATAAATAAATAAATAATTTTAACTTGGATATTGCTGTCCAGAAAACTATTATATCTTCAGAAGTTAAAAAAAGAAAAATAAATAATGTATATATTAAAATGGAGGCTGGTTTGCCAACTCTGAAGCAATTTCTGCTAGATATTTCCCTAGGGAAACCATTATAGGACATATATACTAGTAAAAGGGCAAAAATGAGGTAGAGAATGAGTTGGGCAAGAGACAAGCCAGGTTTAGTTAACCTAAGAAAACCGAAGCAAAACCTTTTGCCTAGAAAACCTAAGCAAAAAGAAGGAGACACTCAGAACTAAGCATATCAGCAATTCAATATTTTAAATTCATCAGGATTTAAACCAACCAAATAAGTATCCTATATATTCCCTCCTGGAATGGTAGGGGTTTGTTTCAGCAAAGCTTTATAAGTTTTCTGCTGTTTCAACTGGTCCTTTACCATTTTAGTTACTTAAGATTAGACATCCAACAGTAATATAAACCACCTGTTGTGATCTACAAACTATATTTAATGGCTCAGTGTATTGGGCAAATCCCATGAATTATGATTTAGGATGATGGGAGAACCAGGTTAATGTCCATATCCATGTTGCATTACCAACAAACATTGATGGGTTTTAAAATGGGTGTCCATATCAGAGTTCTAAGGAAAGCCAAAGAAAACACAAAAAATAAATTGTGCGGCAGAATGGCAAACAAATCCCTTCACTTACTCCAGGGATCTTCAAACTTGGCTCTTTTATGACTTGTGGACTTCAATTCCCAGAATTCCTCAGCCAGTGTGCCTGGCAGAGGAATTCTGGGAGTTGAAGTCCACATGTCATAAAAGGGCCAAGTTTGAAGACCCCTGACTTATGCCATTCAGCGTTGACTAGGCTCAATTTGGAGAACGTGCTAAACCAAACACATGTAGATATGAAACCCAACCATGACCGATATTAGCTAAGTTCAGCAAGTTATGCAAATCGTAGTCAATAATCTTGACTGCACTGAAGAGAGGTACAATAGTTTAGCTTTAAAAAGCGAGATCAACATTTCACAATTAGGCTGACTGAGCATTCAGTGTTGTTTGCTGTACGTATAGTAAGTGCTAACCCTCAAAAAAAGGGAGGGAGGCTGAGTTGTGAGAAAGCATGTAGGATCTCTTGAAGTAAAATGCCTCATTTTCTTCTGTCCAAAGAAATGCATTGCCATATTTTAATTTCAAGTTTCAACCTCATTCCAAAAGGAAAGGGATGGGCAAAAGCAGATTCTCAACAAAATATGTTTGAAATTAGGAGCATTCCTGCCTTCACACACTGAAGTGCTGGATGCCCCAAGGCATACTGCCAATAGAGTAGGGGGAAATCATGTTTGAATAATGAATATAATGTATGTTCTCAGCTCAAGAAAGGAGGATTTAGGTAGCAAGATATGATAAATGACTTGACATTCTGCAAGGGGTTTTTACTGTTGTAGCTGTTCAGGGATGCACCGAGGCTCAGACACGCCACTTTGCATTTCTCCAGGCTACAACGAAAATGAGTGCAAGTGAGAGGATCATAACCTATGCCAAAAAGTGGGATGGGGGGGGGAAAGAAAGAATGTGGCTCATCAGCAACATTGCCTCTCTATGTTTTCCTCTGCCTTTTCCTGGTCTGCAAGATACATGAAATGTTGAAGGCTTGACTCTATTTCTCCTGTTACAAACCTCTTTAGGGGTTCAGACCTGCAAGATAGGGCTTCCTTTTTGCCAGTACCCTCTAGCTGTGAAAATCAAGGACTGAATGAAAGAAGCTGAAGGAATATGTTTGCCAAAAGTGAATCAAATTCTTGAGAAAACTGGCTAAAGGAGTGGAAAATATAAACAAAGCAGTTAAAATGGTTCCAAATGGAACACGGGCACAAATATATGACACCAGTGAAGAATTGGGGCTTAAAATACAAAGGAATAAAGCTATTAAGAATGGAAAGCCTAAATGGAAAGTACAATTAGAATTGACGAGAGAAGTTGGCTGATCATTAGAAGGAACAGTATTCCTAATTCAGAAGGAAAAGAAGAAGAGAATGTACCTGGAAACTCCAGATTCATAACCTGTTTGCTTACAACTGACAAGCTACTTGGATTTATTCACAGCTTGGAGAAATTATAAAAGGCATTCTGTTCTGTTTCACATAACTGGATTGAGAAATATCTCGACATTTGCAGAATCTGTAGAAACATTTGGCAATACATAAACAATAAGGTTTTGGTGAATGAAGATGATGGCTAATGGGGAAAAGTTAGAAGACGTCAAAAGCAACTGTGAAATTTTCCAAGGTGATTCGTCATCACATTTACTTGCTATACTATCAATGGACCCACCAATAATGATTTTCAACAAGACAAACTGCGGATGTGAAATGACCAAAAAAGGAGTAAAAGTTTGCATTTGTTTTATAGGAATGATGTAAAATTATTTGGAAAAACAAAGGCTAAACTAGAGTTCTTATTACAAATGAAAATAAAAAAATTCAAAACATATATCGGAATGTAATTTGGCATTGATAAGTAGGTAACCATAGCCATAAAGAGAGGCAAAATTGATTAATAGTTGGATAAAAATGCCAAGTCTAATATAAACATTTGGCTGATTGTGTGACAAATCACAATAATAATAATATCTTTAATACTATCAAACAACAATATCTATTTCACGTCCTTGTGAAGGACTTGATAAGTAGATAAAGTGCCAAATCAAGTGTAAACATCTGACTATGAGACCAGCCATAATAAATATACCGGTATGTTTAATATCCAAGGGTTATGTTGTTACCCGTTTTTGTTTGTGATGGACAGGTTCTGTTTTATAAATGGGTCCTAGCAACTAAGCCCGAGTTGCTTCCTCTCTCATATACATCTATGGTCATACGAACTACTTACTAGAATATTGTGAATACACAATAAATGGTAAGATTCTGATATGACTCAAAGGTACTTTTTCAAGAGGCAACTGGACTTCCTTTCTTTTTCCTAGAAGACATTTCGCTTCTCATTCAAGAAGATGGACATCATCTTCTCATCTTTGTTTTTCTTCAAGGGAAAACAAACAAGTCCAGTTGCCTCTTGAAAAAAAACACCTTTGGGACAACCATGACCTGGATGACTGAGAATCTCTATAGACATTCTGATATGACTTTCTACAAATTATATGAGCCTTGGTGGAGCAGTGGGCTAATGCCTCCTTAAGTAACACCAGCTGCCTGCAATTAGTGCAGGTTCGAGTCCCACCAGGCTCAAGGTTGACTCAGCCTTCCATCCTTCTGAGGTAGGTAAAATGAGGACCCAGATTGTTGGGGGCAATTAAGCTGACTTTGTAATAAAGCCGCTTGGGGTGTGTGTGAAAGCCCTAATAAGCAGGCATATACATAGAATGAAGGCTACTGCTAAGCTTGTAAGCCGCCCTGAGTCTTCGGAGAAGGGCGGGATATAAATGGAATTAAAATTAAAAAAAATTGTATAATCTCCGAAGCATTGATAGTGACAATACTATATTGTGAAACCTAAGCATGACAGTATAAAAAGCACAGTTCATTTTTGACTTATTACCCTTACTTTGTTTCAGTTTCTGATATAAAGTATTAATTATAATCTTTTGAATACTGAAAGCCAAAATTTGAAATCATATTTCACTGGATTTGAAATAATATTTCACTGAGTGCTGCATGGAAGAAGAGAATGGTGTGACTGGCTTTGAAGATTTCCATTCAACCATGAACTTCATTGGATGGCCTTAAGCAACTATAATAATAAAGGATCTTCAGGGGTTGAGTTAATTTGAATAGGAAGACCTCTTATACTCCTATCTCCAGTATTGAATATTCTTGATTTATTTTATCTTGGGGCACATGATAATGTTATTATATTTAATAGGTATTTGAATGTAAAGCTAAATTAGGACAAAAATTCACTGAAGGCATCTTGTGATACTCTAAAATTTTAACTGACAACTTGAATCGGTTATGAATAATGGGTACTTTTATTCCTGAACTAGACAATCCATGACCTGTTGGTTCACCATTTCATAGATACTTCCTTATTTAAACAGAGAAACAGAACGACCATGGGCAGGGGAGAGGTAGCAACTTTCAAGAGCCATGGTGGTGCATCTATTGATGCATCTATCTATCAAAATGCAATATTACAGGCTGACTTTGCCCACTGCCGGGAGTGATCCTGAATGGCTCAAAGTTGACTTAGACTTCCATCCTTCCAAAGTTGGTAAAATGAGGACCCAGATTATTGGGAGCAATATGTTTCTCTGTAAACCGATTAGAGAGTGCTGTAAAGTACTGTGAAGTAGTATATAAGTGCTCTTGCTATTTGTAAGTTCCTACCAGCTTCCACACTAACGTTCCTTCTAGTCATATGGAAATGATGACCCATGGAAGCACTGAACTGGCCACAACTTTTCCAAATTTCAATCCTACCCGAGTCTCTAATTTTTGACACATTCCATAAGATAGCTCATTTGAGGTATATTGATTCAAAAATTGTTGCACTATGATGTGCTGTTTTGCCCACTTGAAGATTACAAACAATCAAACAGACAGGAGAGTTCTAATGGTATATAGAATGGTATATAGGTTAAATAAGAAGTTGAATTTAATGATCTCTTCTAACTCTAGGTATTTACTGTTATACTGTATCATCAATACATCTAGATCAGTTCTGTCTATGATTAATCTTTTAAATAATATTCTTGCATAATTCTAGAACTTCAGTGTATGTTCCCTTGTAATTCAATTATTACATTTTACTCATCCTTTAGTTTTATTTACACTAAACTATAAAGATTTATTTACATTAGACACATGTATCTCTTGTACAACACAAAACTACTTTCTGATTAACCATAAGTATTTTAATGGTTTCAATTAATTTTAGTGTCTGTATATACACATAGAAACATAAATAAGTTAAAGTGTCAGAAGGCACAAGCATCAGAAGGCAAAATAAGAATCAATAGATGCAAACAACTTCCTAATAGTGAGAAAAAATAATCAGTATAGAAAGAAAGAAAGAAAGAAAGAAAGAAAGAAAGAAAGAAAGAAGAAAGAAAGAAAGAAAGAAAGAAAGAAAGAAAGAAAGAAAGAAAGAAAGAAAGAAGAAAGAAAAAGTTAATAGTCTGATGAAACAACATCTCTCAAAGGAAAGTGTGTCAATGCAACATAGTGGAAAGGAACAATTTTAAAAAAAACTGAAAGAGACTGTTGCAAAGAAACAACGGCAAACCAATCAGAAGTTTACATATTCAGTCAGAAGATTCAATCAAGGATTATCTACATCAGGGGTGTCAAACTCAATTTCACTGAGGGCCGCATGAGCATTGCAGTTGCCCTTGGCGGGCTGGGTGGGCGTGGCCTACTGGGTGGGCGTGGCCAGCTCTACGTCATTCACATCAAAGTGCCTGGGGGCCTTCCTTCCTAGAACAGAGTGGTAGGAAAATATTTGAGATGAGAAAGGGAGAAAAACAGGCAAGAAACGCAGCTGGGGAAGTGTCATCCTTCGTGAGGAATGAAGAAATGCATCATTGCCTGGAAGTGACCAGCACATGACTCTCGCCTACTTCACATATCCGGCTTGGTGGGCTCTGGTGGAGGGGATGCCATGAGCAGCATGAGAGTCGATGTTACCTGCACAATGCTGCCCAGCCCCCAGCCTGCCTGGTTTTGGCAGACAGCGGGGTGCTGTCCTCACAGTGCTGAGAGGCTGAGCCAGGTGGCATGAATCTGAAGAGAAGCGCAACGCTGCCCAGGCCCTAGCCTGCCCAAAGTAGGCAGGGCCATGTGCTGGCCACTTCCAGGCGATGGTGCATTTCTTCATTCCTCACAAGGGGTGATACCTCCCCAGCGTGCGCCCAGGGGGCAGTGCCAACGCAGCATGGGCCGGTCCCTCACTGTTTCCAGCTGGCCTTGTGGAGCTAAGACTGAATGTATTTCAGCATAGATGACCACCATGAAATTGTATATTGGCTTCTGGCTGGCCTGGGCCGGGGCCAAGGCAGTGGGGGCCGTTCCCTCACTGTTTCCAGGATGGCTTCGCGGGCCACATGAAACCACTTCGCGGGCCGCATCTGGCCCCCGGGCCTTGTGTTTGACATGTCTGATCTACATAAACATTGCTAATAAAGAAAACTGTCACTTAACCAAACAATATGGGACTGAAACAAATGCTTGTCCATGAATGTAGAATGTAGACACACTGCTTTAGACTTGCATGTGCAACATTACAAACAAACAAACAAAAAACCTTTAGGAGAAAAAAAAATTAACCTTAGAGTATAAGGCACCTCAACATACAGTATGGTTAGCTGTCTCTTATTATAAAGCACTTACACAGGTTTCTATAATTTAGAAAACAGTTTAGTTTTGCCAGCATATGGCACAACATCATTTGTATCATTTGCTGCTGCTTATACACTGAACTTTTTATGCATATCCTGACACCTTCTATAATATAATCTTAAAATTTTAGCTTTGTACTAGTACAGTCTATCCCTTTCCCCCAGGCTTTCCAGCTCTCTATGGCTGATCTCTTTTGGATTTATTATGTAACTTATTTTAAAACTCTATATTCTCTCCTTAAATCAAGAGCTATTTAAACCAGGAAGATTTAGCATTAAGGTACTATTAGAATCAATATGTTAGCCAAAATAGAAACAGCTGCTGCTTACTTTTGTAAAGAAATACTTCTGGGCTATTGCATATTATCCTGCTGTGGTGATAGCACGATAGCACTAGCACTCAGACTTATCAACCACTTCATAGTGCTTTACAGCCCCCTCTAAGCAATTTACAGAATCAGCATATTTACAGCCCTCAACAATCTGGCTCCTTATTTTCCTGAACTCAGAAGGATGGAAAGCTGAGTCAACTTTGAGCTGGTCAGGATCAAACTGCTGGCAGTGGGCAGAGTTACGTAGACTGCAATACTGCATTCTAATCATGGCACCACCATGATAGGTTGGTAATAAAGGTAACAACACTACGAGAAAGGAAAGTTTCAGTGTGCAAGTTACCACCATGGGATGTTCATGCCCAACAAAAGGACCTATTTGGTAAAGATACAGTAGCTAGATCGGAAAAGCTCTATTTCAGAAAAGAAAAGTTTCTCCATCAGTAAACTGTGAAGATGTACTGTATGTGAAAGCACACTGATTGAATATTAAGTCTTAATACCTTGTATTTTTATTTTATATTGTTATTCTTATTTATTTATTTTTGATTTGGGTATATATGAGTCAGCTTTTGACTCCCAGTGACTGCTGGATTAGTCCCTGTGGTTTTCTTGGCAAGGTTTTTTGAAAATGGTTTGTACTTGCCTCTTTCCTAGGGTTGAGAGAAAGTGATTATCCTGAGATAATGTGCTATGGAGCCCCAAGTTTATTTTAAACCCTTCGTCCTTAATTCTAAGAACTTCACTGAAATATTCAAAGAGATCTATGGGCTTATAATCTCATGAAAGAAATGGAGTAGCCTTCATAGTCAATAATAGAGTAGGAAAAGCAATACTAGGATACAATCCCCAAAATGACAGAATGATCTCAGTTTTAATCCAAGGCAAACCATTCAATATCACAGTAGTCCAAGTCTATGCCCCAACCACCGATGCTGAGGAGGATGAAATTGACCGGTTCTATGAAGCCCTACAACACCTTATATAGAACTAACACCAAAAAATGATGTCCTTATCATCATGGGGGATTGGAATGCTAAAGTAGGAAGCCAAAAGATAACTGGAATAACAGGCAAGTTTGGCCTTGGAGTACAAAATGAAGCAGGACACAGGTTGACAGAATTTTGTCAAGAGAATACAATGGTCATAGCAAACACTCTTTTCCAACAACCCAAGAGACGGCTCTACACATGGACATCACCAGACGGTCAACAAAGAAATCAGATTGACTATGTGCTCTGCAGCCAAAGATGGAGAAGCTTTATACAGTCAGTAAAAACAAGACCAGGAGCTGACTGTGGCTCAGACCGTGAGCTTCTCATTGCAAAGTTTAGGCTTAAACTGAAGAAAGTAGGAAAACACACTAGGCCACTCAGGTATGAATTAAATCATATCCATGTTGAATATACAGCAGAGGTGACAAATAGATTTAAGGAATTAGATCTGATAGATGGAGTGCCTGAGGAACTATGGACAGAGGTTTGCAACATTGTACAAGAGGTAGCAGCTAGAACCATCCCAAAGAAAAAGAAATGTAAGAAAGCAAAATGGTTGTCTGAGGAAGCTTTGCAAATAGCTGAGGAAAGGAGGGAAGCAAAAGGCAAGGGAGAAAACGAAAGATATGCCCAAGTGAATGCAGAATTCCAGAGAATAGCTAGAAGAGATAAGAATGCCTTCTTAAATGAACAGTGCAAAAAATAGAAGAAAACAATAGAATAGGGATGACCAGAGATCTCTTCAAGAAAATTGGAGAGATGAAGGGAGCGTTTAATGCAAAAATGGGCATGATAAATGACCAAAATGGCAGGGACCTAACAGAGGCAGAAGGATTAAGAAGAGGTGGCAAAATTACACAGAAGAACTATACAAGAATGAGCTTAACGTCCCTGATAACCATGATGAGGTGGTCACTGACCTCGAGCCAGACATCCTAGAATGTGAAGTGAAGTGGGCCTTAGGAAACCTGAGCAACAACAAAGCTAGTGGAGGTGACAGTATTCCAGCTGAGCTATTCAAAATCTTAAAAGATGATGCAGTAAAAGTGCTACACTCAATTTGCTAGCAAATTTGGAAAACTCAACAGTGGCCACAGGATTGGAAAAGATCAGTTTACATTCCAATTCCAAAGAAAGGCAGTGCCAAAGAATGTTCAAACTATCGCACCATTGCACTCATTTCTCATGCTAGTAAAGTTATGCTTAAAATCCTACAAGCTAGACTCCAGCAGTATGTGGATAGAGAACTACCAGAAGTACAGGCAGGATTTCGAAGAGGCAGAGGAACCAGAGATCAAATTGCCAACATACACTGGATCATGGAGAAAGCTAGGGAGTTCCAGAAAAACATCTACTTCTGCTTCTTTGACTATGCTAAAGCCTTTGATTGTGTGGATCACAACAAACTGTGGCAAGTTCTTAAAGAGATGGGAGTACCAGACCATCTTATTTGTCTCTTGAGAAACCTATATGTGGGTCAAGAAGCAACAGTGAGAACTGGACACGGAACCACTGATTGGTTCAAAATTGGGAAAGGAGTCCGGCAAGGCTGTATACTGTTGCCCTGCCTATTTAACTTATATGCAGAGCACATCATGAGAAAGGCAGGTCTAGATGAATCAAAAGTTGGAATTAAGATTGCCGGGAGAAATATCAACAACCTAAGATATGCAGATGATACCACTCTAATGGCACAAAGTGAAGAAGAACTAAAGAGCCTCTTGTTGCAGGTGAAGAAGGAGAGTGCAAAACTTGGGTTGAAACTTAACATTAAGAAAACCAAGATCATGGCATCCGGCCCTCTCACTTCCTGGCCAATAGATTGGGAAGAAATGGAGGTAGTGACAGATTTTATTTTCCTGGGCCCCAAGATCACCACAGATGGGGACTGCAGCCAAGAAATTAAAAGACGCTTGCTAATGGGGAGGAAAGCCATGGCAAATCTAGACAGCACACTAAAAAGCAGAGATATCACCCTGTCAACAAAAGTGCATATAGTCAAGGCTATGGCACCAAAGAATTGAGGCCTTTGAAATATGGTGCTGGAGGCTGCAAGGCGATCAAACCAGTCAGTCCTAGAGGAGATCAACCCTGACTGCTCTTTAGAAGGCCAGATCCTGAAGCTAAAACTCAAATACTTTGCCCACCTAATGAGAAGGAAGGACTCACTGGAGAAGAGCCTAATCCTGGGAAAGATTGAGGGCAAGAGAAGAATGGGATGACAGAGAATGCGGTGCCTGGATGGAGTCACTGAAGCAGTAGGTGTGAGCTTAAATGGACTCCAGAAGATGGTAGAGGACAGGAAGGCCTGGAGGAACGTTGTCCATGGGGTCACGATGGATCGGACATGACTTCGCAGCTAACAACAACAACTTTTGTCCCTTCACATGAATACTGTTGCAGTGCAGGCATAATGTTGCAGTCTACCAACTCAAGTTATGAAAAACTTTGGGCTGCTGATGAAAGCCTTCTAAAATATGATAGTGCTACCTTACAGATATACAACATGTTTGGATATAATACTCCTATGTAACATTCATCTTTATGGCTCTGCCTCTAAAATGAATTTCTGACAAGCAGAATGCATAAGAGTTTCAGCTGATAATGAAGCTTCTAATTTATAGCTATCTGGGATGTTTGTAATAACAACACATCCTTGAGTCTTTCGGGATATTTTACCGATGATGTATGTCATCTCTAAACAACATAAAGCATATCAATCATATATGTGATATTTCTGTTACCTGAATAGTTTGGATTCTAACTTGATGAAAGGTCACTTAACTTATAAACTGGACTATAAAAGAAAAACTCTAGCAAGTTATAATGACAACAAACCTTATACAGATTAAATTGACAAAGTTTTCTTTTTAAAAAAGGACCATGTATGTTAGAATCTGGTATTAAAACAACAGCAGTCCTGCAAATGGGAGTAATTTGTTTTTAAGCATCATACACACAAAAAAGTTTTACAGAAATAACTTCTGTGATAAGGAAGCCCACTTTTTGAAGTTCTGCAATACATTAATATACAGATAGTCCTTGAATTAAGATCATTTTAATGACCATTAGAAGTTGTGTAGTTGCTGAAAAAAAATTACAGTACAACTGGTCCTTTCACTTATGAACATCACAGTGTATGTATGTAAGTATGTATGTATGTATGTATGTATGTATGTAAGTGCACGCATTGAAGAGCACAAAAACTCACTCAGAAAGGGAGAACAAACTTCATCCCTGGTCCAACACTTTGAAGACACGGGACATGAAATTGATTTTAAAAAAACCAAAACTATCGCCAAAATTGAACATTTTAACAACAGAATAATCAGAGAAGCCATTGAGATAGAAAAACGCCCCCACAGGATGAACAAACGAGATGATACCTCTCGCCTACCAGCTATTTGGAAACCCGCCTTGATTGACAGACGGGTCTCAACCACCAAGAATGATACCAGACCCAAACTCATGATAACATCACATGACATCACCACCACACAACTATTCAAAAAGCAAATCCGAACCCACAATGATAAAGAGGCACAACCACAAAACAGAAACCTAACTACAGCTGCAACATCAGCCACTTTAAACCCCTCCAAACCACATAATAAGCAAACTGACACCCACTATAAAAACATGGCACCACCACAAACACGAAGGCAAACAAAAACAGCACAACTCACCAGCTCAGGTCTAAGGCTGGCAGCTGAGACCAGCCCATCCACTCAAAACACACCCCCACCCAATCAGAACACCCCCACCATTCAAAACACACTCCCATCCAATCAGAACACACATAATCCCCACCCAATCAGCACACTTCCACTCACAGAACACACCCCCTCTGGCAGTTTAAAAAAGAAAAACAAACAGCCACATACTTCTCCCAGAAGAAGGAAGCAGAAACCACTAGCCTGATGATGACGGATGGGATTTCGTCGAAACGTTGCGCCTACACCTTTAGTTCTACGCGGGGAAAAACCCGAAAAACCAAGGATCCACATACAGGCACCCGCGAAAACCTCAGAAAACATATATATATATATATATATATATATATATATATATATATGTAAATTTTAAATTGCTAACAAAGAATTAAGGGAGACTGATATGCATTTCAAACTTATTAGTTTTCATCAGTCAGCCATACCCTTCTGAGATTCGAACCTGGGCTGATTGCACATTAGGCAGTTCTTTTCACCTCTAAGCCACAGGATCTCTCTCGCTTTGTTAGCTGAGAAGCAAGGGGAGATATATGTCAAATGCTTGTTAACTATTTTTAGATTACCTTACTAGGCCCCAAACATGGGACAAATCTTTATTTCCTGTGTCAGCCTAACCTGAAGGCCATCGACAGGCAGTAGTCACCCCAGTGACAGCTCATATTTGTGTAAATTTTAAATTGCTAACAAAGAATTAAGGGAGACTGATATGCATTTCAAACTTATTAGTTTTCATCAGTCAGCCATACCCTTCTGAGATTGAATTTAAAATTTACACAAATCACCTCACACGTACAAAATTCATTCCAATTCATAGAGATCATAAGTAAACTAAACTTACAGCCCTGTGACCTACTTGTGAGCTTCGATGTCATATCCCTCTTCACCCAAGTGCCAATCAAAGAAGCCTTGACAGCTATCCTAAATAAATACAATCCCCCAAAACACATCCTAGATCTGACCAACCACTGCCTATCAAACACATACTTCATCTACAATGGACAAAGATACAAACAAATGGAAGGAGCACCCATGGGATCACCCCTTTCACCTGCCATCGCAAACCTCTACATGGAACACTTTGAAACCCTCGCTCTAGAAAAATCCAACCACAAACCCAAACTCTGGCTCAGATACGTAGATGACACCTTTGTAATCTGGCCACACGGCAAAGAAAAACTGGATGACTTCCTCACACACCTCAATAGCCTACACCCCAAAATACAATTCACCATGGAAACAGAAGCTAACAATCAACTTCCCTTCCTTGATATCTTAGTCTACAAGAAATCCAACGGCTCCCTAGGACACACTATCTACCATAAAAAACACACACACAAACCGCTATCTGAACGCACTCTCACACCACCACCCAGCACAGATCAACTCCGTAGCCAAGACACTCATCTCCAGAACAAAACACCTAGCTGACGAACAACACCAAAAAACCGAACTACACACTCTCACTAATGTACTAACAGCCAATGGATTCCAAAGAAACACGATTACCAACTTAATCCGAAGAGAGACACCCACAAAAACCCAAGACAGAGAACAAGAAAATGGCAAAGCCCTCCTCCCATACTTAAAAGGGACCACAGACAGAATCAGCAAGGTCCTCCAAAAACACAACATCAAAACAGCATTCTACACAGACAGAAAAATATCCACCATCCTAAGAAACCCCAAGGACATAATTGGCTTAGAAAACCAAGGAGTATACAAAATCCCATGCACCACCTGCCCCACCACATACATCGGACAGACCAACAGAAGAATAAGTGCACGCATTGAAGAGCACAAAAACTCACTCAGAAAGGGAGATCAAACTTCATCCCTGTTCCAACACTTTGAAGCCACGGGACATGAAATTGATTTTAAAAAAAACAAAACTATCGCCAAAATTGAACATTTTAACAACAGAATAATCAGAGAAGCCATTGAGATAGAAAAACGCCCCCACAGCATGAACAAATGAGATGATACCTCTCGCCTACCAACCATTTGGAAACCCACCTTGATTGACAGACGAGTCCCAACCACCAAGAATGATACCAGACCCAAACTCATGATAACACCACATGACATCACCACCACACAACCATTCAAAAAGCAAATCCGAACCTGGCTTTGTTGCTGTAAGCAGATTGGTTGGCTGTGATGTTACATCATGATTGGTTGATGGGGTTATTGTTAGGGGATTAGTTGGCTGATTTGTAACATCCTGTGTGGCTGAGGTGCTGGCTGTGTGCTCGTTAGTCCTTTGTGTTGTAATGACCTGGGTAATGGGCTGTGTGTTACAAATACATACACACACACACACACACACACACATCAGTATGAAGTTCTCGAACTCCGGGACGAATATAAAACAGCTGTTTATTGTTAAAATAGTAAAAACAATAAAAACAACTATTTACAAACCTAAAGCAACCTAGCTTTCACTAGTCCACTGCCAGCATCATCAGGGTAAATGCTAGGGGGTGGGGAGAGAAGGAGAGGAGACACAACAATGAAGGGTAGGATTGACAGAGGTGAAAGGGGCAAAGAAAGGAACAACAGGAAGTCATAAAGCAATAGGACTGGAACACCCACAAGGAGATGTGGGACAGCTAGGATATTTATGGTTAGTTAGGACGTGGGGCCCTATTACACGATCAATGGGCAGGGCACTGAGTCAACAAGGTTTATAAACAAACTCCCCAACCCTAGCATTCACCCTGATGACGTTGGCAGTGGACCAGTGAAAGCTAGTTTGTTTTAGGTTTGTAAATAGTTGTTTTTATTGTTTTTACTGTTTATAATTATTAAGGATACACACACACATATAATCTTAATATTTTATTGTTAATTTTATATACTGTTTTATATGTGATATAAAGAGCCCTGCTTGACATAGATGGGCAATCTAGAAACATGAAATATAAATAAATAAAAATAATTAAAAATATTCTGATCTTATCGATATCTGCAAAGAAGAAAAGAAAGGAAAAGAAAAGAAAGACCCAACCTGTAAAATCTCATGTTTCAGATATTTCAAAGGCTTATGCTATCTAAATCTATAGTTAAAGTAGTCCAGATATATGAATAACTTCAAATGTTCTTGTCTATTCAACTTTATTAACAAAGTGGGGAAAATGAAAATAAGGTTTATTATAAAAATGTTCAGACCACAGGGACAGAAATTCATGCTACAGAAACAAATAAGAGGCAATGCCTAATGGGATTAAAAATTTACCGGGATATAATCCCAAAATCTTTATGTTTGAAATAATAATCATAATGTAACACAGTTTAAGTTACTAAGTACATTTAATCAACTTTATTACATCCTCATGGTCAAATAAGGCTTAGAACATTCCAAAGACCAAAGAAAAATCTTTATTATACCTTTGAGTCAAGAATAGAGTGGAACTGACCCTCTTATAAACCTTTCTGTATTTAGCAATTAAGATTAATGTCAGCTAGACTGTATAACACACACTCTTAAAGTAGATAACAACTCTTCTTTCTAGTTTCTACAGAAAAGTGGACTGAATTCAATGTGATATGAAACGGCTCCTTATAGAGACTAAGAAAGTGACCTTGGTGGACATATGCAACATGTGTTGCCTTGGTGGAGCAGTGGGCTAATGCCTCCTTAAGTAACACCAGCTGCCTGCAATTAGTGCAGGTTCACACCCCATCAGGCTCAAGGTTGACTCAGCCTTCCATCCTTCTGAGGTAGGTAAAATGAGGACCCAGATTGTTGGGGGCAATTAAGCTGACTTTGTAATAATGCCGCTTGTGGGGTGTGTGAAAGCCCTAACAAGCAGGCATATACATAGAATGAAGGCTACTGCTAATGCTTGTAAGCCGCCCTGAGTCTTCGGAGAAGGGCGGGATATAAATGTAATAAAAATAAAAATAAAATAAATAGTCAGAAGGGCTGAAATCAGGGCTTTTTCCCTCATAGAACGCTCAGAATGGAGTTCCGGCACCTTTTTTGGATGGAACCTTGTAGGGTAGGCAAGGCAGGTTGTATGCCATGTGTGAGTTCCGGCACCTTTTTCTTTTACAAAAAAAGCACTGGCTGAAATACTCTAAGTCCTGAAAAGCAGGCAGATGCCACCATGATGCATTGGTATATAAGAAGAGAATTGATGCACAGTTTAATCATACTTGCAAGATTCTGCTATTTTATGCAACCTGAATAAAAATAGTTTTAGCTTCCATGGTAGAGTGTCAAGCCTCAAAGAATGCCTATGCTGTCTCAGCCATTATTGCTTCTTAGCTTGCCAACAATCACTGGGGGACATGCGGGGAGAATGGGATGCAAATCTTTGATAACGGGAGGCCATTCCATGAGAACTAAAAACTCTCTCAGATTTGTATACTGAGAACTGAAGACATTCTCTCACTTATAATTGGATAATGTGACCTGCACTAACAAGGGGAAGGAGTTTTCTATACTTTTAATATAGCAATTTAGGTGCCGAAATGATTTGCTCAATAAAATTTTGCATTAGAGATTGGATCATCTCAGCTATGCTTGCTTTGTTGGGTTCGTCAGTCAGAACCTTGACACAGAGTTTGTTTTTCCTGGTCTGGTGTATCTGTGGAGCTCAAAATGGCCCACAATCCAGTTTGGTATTAAGTGCCAACAATTTGTAGGATCTTTGTTGCTCTCTGAGCTTTGTTGTTTCTTGCAGACATTTCACTACCAAACTAAATAATCAGTACTAGGGAACAATAATGGCAAAACAATGTGCGAGTCACAAGTTTCTGACTCTCCTAGCTTCCCTTCTTTGTATTTTAGAACTCGTAGGTCATGCCATATATATTTTTTCCTTTTATAGAGATGTTTGTGAGACTTTGGATACACCAATATTATGATGTTTGCACTCTTAATTTTTTGAATGGCCAAAATGTGAGCATTTTCAGCATATAAGACTATGCTTTACACAATTGCTATTTTTGCACATGAATTGCTGGTAAATGCAAATGTTATAGAATTGCATATTTTACAATGTTATATTTGAATTCAGGTTTTATTTACTAAATAGTAGAAACTTGCTATATTACAGTGAGAAAATGGTCTTTTTGACTGTAATAAAATCTCTCCCACGCATATTCAGAAATGACTTATAAGGAGTAAAACATAATATAGATAGTATCATTTTTTGTTATTGTTGCCAGATGTTTCAAATATACCTAAATGATCAAATATTGGTATTTGCTTTCCAATCATGCTTTTATAGTTCAAATTCTTTTTGCTGTTAACACAATGTGTTCTGGATTCTGCATAGAAAAGAGTAGGCATTCCTGAGAATAAAATAAAATGACATATTGTTGTTTTCTAATGAGTCAGCTCAAAGTCTGGGCATAAGTAAACACATTGGGTCTGGCAATTTGGTTGCTAAACTCCATAGTTGCTAAGTAAAAAATCAGGTGATCACATCAGACTTACAAGCGCACTTCCACTTTGGTCATTAAGTGAACAACTTCAGTCACTATGCAAAACATTACATGATTACAAGTTACAATTTTACTTCTGCCTTTTTTTATTGCAAGCTGATGGTGAAGCATGCAAATGGCAAGCACATGTCCATGGGACACTGCAATGGTCATAATGCTATATTTTTATACGTACCATTCTTAACTTTGATGGTCACAAAATGAGGCAGTTGTTAAGTGAGGAATACATGTAGTGAATCCAATTTTTCTCAGCTGTGTAACTTGAAAGCTGATCTTTTGCAAATTAAATTTATGAAATTAGATCCAGAAGTGAAGGTTGTACCTTTATTGTTGTTGTTTTGCTTTGAGATTTTTGTTTTGTCTATCTTTTCTTGGGCTACTCATAATCCCTTTCTTGTGTTTTGCCTGTTTTCACTGTTTTTTATGGTAGCTGTTAAGTATTCGGTTCGGTTGCAGTGAACGAGATGCAGGCATTCAAACAGGAACAGGTTTATTGAAGTAAAACAGGAACAGAAGGAAAACAGTAGCTGCTGCCCAGCTATTTATACGGTTGGCCTCTAGGTGGCGACCAATGGGTTGGAAAGATCCCATTCCCGCCCCAAATCTACCAATGATAGCCCTGGAGACAGCAAGTCTGGCCTAGGCAGTAACTGTTACACACACACACACACCATTTAGCAATCGTTAATGCAGCATATGAACAGACACGTGAATCTGCACAGGCAAAAAAAACCCAGAATTGTTGGAAGTCAGGTGTCCTGTAAATTGTATCAATCAATCAATCAATCAATTCACCAAGATTGCTTGTAGAACAAGGATTAGAGAAGTCCGGACACAAGTATCTCTGCCATTCCATTCTTTCTCCTCCCCCTAAAGGAAATTTCTCTCTTGTCTTTGATCTTTCTACTAGATGTTAAGCAGTAGCAGAATTGTTTCCCACACAATGCGGGCAAGGAGAGCAGCTGGAAATAGCAACCTTAGCAGCAGCCCTTCTTTAATTTATAAATGAAAATGAGATCAGCTTATGAATTTGCTTGGAACATTTCAAAGAAAGGTTATTGTGCATAAAATTTAATATCTTATCCTAAACGATTTGATGGGGAGAGGAGGGGTTCCATTGTGAATTGCATAGGAAAACTTCACAGGACAGCAGGTAATATAACTAGAAGTACTTCTACTAATTTCCTGACGAGATGAGATCCCTTCCTTTATCATTTGATGGCTGCTCTGGGTTTTTTTTTTTTTGAGGATTGATTTAAAACCTGCATAAACACACACACATACTCCCTTTGCATAGAACAAACCTTTTAATTTCCTGTAAATGAAACATAACCAGTTTGGCATTGACGTAAGAAAGAGAGATAGTTAGTTCTAGGAGTCAGACAGGTGAAGGTTGTAGACATGCTTTGATGAGCAATGTATGATGCAAGCCAGCTTGATCTCTTCTGTTTGTTTTGGACTCAATGTGGAGAAATAAGAATTATTCATAGAACATAGAATAACAGGGGTGGAAGGCACCTTGGAGGTCTTCTAGTCCAACTCTCTGCTCAAGCAGGAAACTCTATAGATGTAGCAGTAACCAGGCTGAGCCCAAGAGATCAAGCATGTCATCAGTTTTGAGCAGGGGTCCCCAACCTATGGTCTGCGGCCCACTGCCAGGCCATGGCCTACTGGCCACCAAGCCACAGGACAGGCTGGCAAGTGCATGCAAATGTGTGCGCACACTCACCCCCACTTGCGCTAGAGATCGCAGATCTGTTCATGCATGCACACGGCGCTAGCAAAGGCAGTGGCTAGTTCCTGCGTGCATGTGCAAATGGGGCTGCTAGCGCCGTGCGGGTGTGCGTGGCCCTGTTCATGCATGCAAATTTTGCAGCTGCTCCCTTTCCCTCCAGGCCACCAGCATGAAAAGATTGGTGACCTCTGGTTTAGAGTCCCTCGGAGCCCACAAGAGATCTAAGTGCAGTCCTCTTGAATTTCCTTGACTCTTACCTACCTCCAATTTGCCTTGGCAATTACCAGTTCAGATTCTTGTTTAAAGAATTAAATAAACTTGTGTAGATTTTGGACCTAACCCTAGCTTCCAATTTCTTGCACCTGACAATACCATTCCGGACAAATGGTTGTCCAACCTCTTCTTGAAGAACCGCCAGTGAAGGAGCATCCACAATAAAAAGCTGACAATAGAAAGCTGACGATAAAAAGTTGACAATGTGGAATTTATTACCTATAGTATTAACACCTACAGAACTAAACACAGGGAGTCATCGATGTACGACCACAAATTTCTGTTGTTAATTGACACATTTGAGAGGGAATGTGTTATAACCTGGGGCTGGTCATGGATGCCAAAGTGAAGGCCCTTTTATTGCTCCAACTTTTCCCCAAAATTCTTACCATTTACAGCCCAAGAGCAAGCTCTAAACACTCACACACACACATGACTCCAAGAGTTCTGGGCTGCTAAAAGTCCAGGAGAGCAGCATAGTTTAATACAAGTCCCAAAGCCAAAGCTCTACTGACTGCCCCTTCAAGCTCCTCCCCCCTTGCTCGGTCATCCTGCCCCCTTTCTGCCTCTCTGGTGACCCTTTCAAGGCCAGAGGGACCCAACACTGCCTCTTCCTCCTCCACTGGTCATTTCTCCACAGCCAAAGAGATATTCCATCTCCCTCCATTGGCACCAACTCAACCTCCAATTCCTCCTCAGATTCGGGCTGTGATGGGGCCATGACAGAATGGTTCATGTTTGAGAACTACTTATTTTATGGATTTCTATTATGGATTCCAGTAAAATGCACACTTTTGGCTATTGTTATTGTTAAGGAAGATTATTTTATTGCATTCACTTTTTGTATATGAACTGGACTTTTACTGATGTCAAAGAAAATCCAGTCACTATTACACCACATGCTCATGTTTCAATTGTTAAAAAAATGTGGTTCTATTGTACATATGGAATGACTTACCTCCAGAAGTTGTGGATACTCCAACACTGGAAGTTTTTAAGAAGAGATTGGATAACCAATTGTCTGAAATGGTATAGAGTTTCCTACCTGAGCAGGACTAGAAGACCTCTAAGATCACTTCCAGCTCTGTTATCTTTTTCTAAAGATTTATTTTTCCTTTTGTTCCTCTTTGTCTTTTAGATTTTTTCTTTGTTTCTCTGTACTTTTCTTTCAGAAATTATGTGTTCAGGTCTTTCCCCCCTTTGTTTAGAGATTAAAATCAAGGAACAAGGTCTTCTTTCTTCTACATTACAAAGGATTAAAAAAAATCAGACATATTATTCAGTGGAAGCTGTCAAAACTGCCACTGCCTGACAAAGCTGTGTAAGTAAAATCAGCAGAGAGTCCAGTTCAATGCAAAGATTCTCTTTGATGTACACACAGTTTTGTCTGCAAGGATAAAGATTTTCTGTATCTAGAATCACTGAAGTTTGTACTAACATGTTGCCACAGTGCCTTCGATCCCTCCATAGCAAGAGTTCTAGACAGATCGTGTGAACATATTTTATGCATATATAAGATGTGTGGTATTTTCATGTGAGTCTGCAGGCTCAATAGGTCTGCAAAATTCATAGGTTTGCCAAAAGGTATTTTATTTTTGCAAAAATAAACTTATAGATTCTTCAACTATTTCACTCAACCAAAAACTGATAAGGTATATGTTCAATCAATCAGAATAAAGCTGGAAGGGACCTTGGATGTCTTTTAATGAAGCAGGAGACTCTATACCTAGACTCTAGTGGTGGTGAACCTATGGCACACATGCCAGAGGCGGCACTCAGAACCCTCTCTGTGGGTATGCGTGCCATCGCACCAGCCCCACCGCCCCCTACAGTGCCTTTCTCACCAGCAGCCCCCTCAGAGAGGGTGCCCCAGGCATGGCCCATGCGGAGCAGTGCAGCCAAGGACATGGCAGCTGGGCAGTGGGGACAAGACTCTGCCCTCACGCCTTGTTGCATGCAGTCGATGCTGTGGGGCATGGGTGGAGGGCGTGGCCGCCATGGCGCTGCTGGGCCACCTGGGCGATCTGAGGTAGACCATGGAGGCAGTGAGTGGCCCTGTGGGTGGGTGGAGTGGGGGTAGGTGGGGTGGGGCAGAGGCAGGGCAGTTTTTGGGCACTCGGTCTCTAAAAGGTTCGCCATCACTGCTCTATACCGTTCCAGAGAAGTGTCTGTCTAGTCTCTTCTTAAAAGCCTCCAGTGATGAAGCACCCACAACTTTTGAACGCATGCTGTTCCACTGGATAATTTTTCTCACTGTTAGGAAGTTTTGCCTTAATTTCAGGTTGCTTCTCTCCTTGATTAGTTTCTATCCATTGTTTCTTGTCCTGCCCACCTGGTACTTTTGAAAATAAGTTGACTCTCTCCTCTTTGTGGCAACCTCTCAAATACTGGAACATCTGATCTAGATTGTTGCAAATTAATCTGTTCTGCACCAACTTTTTATGGCCTCTGTTTTCTACATCTATGAAACATTCACTTGTTTACAATTGGATTGAACACAGGATTCTTGATAGAAGGTGTTTCTCTTCAAAGTAATTTTCCAGAGAAATTAAAAATAAGTATGAAACCATTTTTTTAAAAAAAAAATATAACTTTTTGTTTTGTTCCTTACTGGTGAAATATTTTCCTTAAGTTTCAATGTTGGTCTCCTCAGATAACACTGTAAGGTCACATTTCCCTAGAGAATACCTAATTGTCTTGCAGCATATAGTTTTCAGTGAAAATTGGCACGAAACACACCTGGCTGGTTTAAAACTGATATTTCTCTGTAACCTCATGGTTGTTACTTACCTTTGTAATCAAAGTTTCCTGAGGACTGAGCAGAAATATTGATGAAGCATAATGAGCTGATATTAATCTAAAAAGCTACCTGGGGAACAGCACAGAAGGAACCATATTCTACTCCATCACCAAGAAGAAAGATATTTAACACACAACTCGGCCAATATCGAAGTAAAAGCCCATTTAAGTACTGAACACTTGATTTGACCTTATATCAATGAATGGCTGCCAGATGGCCGTTTATGTTCTCTGGAAATCTCTGGTATGATGCAAAAAACCAGCAAGAGGCCTTAGTTTTATGAATAAAGCCGAGCAGCATTCAAAAACTAAACCATTATACATGTAAATGAGTACACAGTGGACTTTGCTTGCAAATAAGCAAGTAGCATTTTGAAAAAATAATTTGCCATTGCTTTGAGCTGTTTTAGTGTTGTGGGAAAGAAAACACAGATTTCTCCTCCCCCCCCTATTTTTTTAAAAAAAACCCTAGCTCTTATAAACCACTAACAGGACCCTAGTGATACTGTATTTGATGGAGATTTTCCTAGGGATGGCAATAAATATCTCTGTAAAAACTCAATCAGCACTCAGGAACTAAGAGTCAAGGACAAGGCTCATATACATAACTAGCTTTTACTGCAGACCCAAGAAGTCTCAACAAGGACATCTGCTGCAGATTCTAGCAATCTAGTCTTCTAGTCTGTAAGTAACAACTCAAGGTTTAAATTTTACATGCTTTTCTCCCATCTCCTTACCTGGCATTGGACTTGGGGCCCTTTGTTACTTGGCATCTGCATTGTGTTTCAGCTTATCTGATTTCAGCTGCTCTGCTTCTGGTCTTGTCCCAAGATAGGCCAGATCAAGAAAACAGCAGGAACTACTGAATGTCTACTCTATCGATATAGGCTACTTGATGCTAATAGAATCTTAAAATCTGACAGCAAGTTGTCTCCTCTTATACCAAAGAGAGTCAAAGTAAGGCAACTTTAAGTTTCTGATCTTCCCAGACTTAATTCATGTTTTGTTAACAATCTTTGCATTCCTTCTCCAAGTCAACTCTCCAGTTCTCTATGCTTTGACAGCTTTAGCCCTCATGTCCACTGCAGGAAATTCTCAGAGGAATGATCTGGGTGAAACCCTCAATGATCTGGTCCTATCTAGAGAAGCAATTTCCCATGCTCAGCATAAGGCAAGAAGGAAATTTATTATCCACTATGAAAAAAAGTAAGCCCTTTAATACGTTTACAGGGTAGTGAAAATTGATTAGGAACAATGAAAGTGTCTTCTTTTTTAACAGGGGTGTTCTGTACTGGGCTCTTGTAAAACACCACGTGGGTTGCTGGAGCAGCTAACGGCTCTCCAGCAACCCAGACATCAAGTCTCCTGCACTGCAATTGGCGGCAATAGTTGATTCAAGCCTACTGGCTGCCGTCTAGTGGGTAGACTATATATTGTGGCTAGTTGCAGACATTTTCCCCAGTACAGTTCCAGCATGAAATAAACAATGAGTTATCCTGTACTCAGCTTTGCATCTTCATTCCTGCACCAAAGAACCTGCTATTTAACAGTGGTGACGAAGGTGGGATCCTGCTTCACCAAATAAAGAGCTGAAGTCTACGAGGGAAAGGCAGCACATGCCGGAGGGAAGAGGCATTTCCCCCACCCCAAGGTCGGCTAGCAAGCTGCTCAGTGGACTCATTCCCTCAGCATGAAGCAGGATCCGGAGAATGCAGGAACCAGGAAGAAAGAATGTCGAGGGTTGGCAAGTTGAGAGAATTCAACGTGAAACACCCAGAGGAATGGCCATCGTATCTTTCGCAAATAGAAAACTACCTCAGAGCCAATCAGATCACGGAAGAAGGACTGAAGGCCGCAACACTACTCTGCGTGTGCGGCCCTGCTACCTTTGATTTAGCCGAGAACCTTTTCGCGCTGACACCAATCAAAGTGGTCTCTTACGCAGATCTCAAAAAGAGGCTAACTGGGCACTTCCAGCCCAAGATGTCTGAGATGGCTTGGCGTTTCAGGTTTGACCAAAGAGTGCAGCTTCCTGGGGAGTCAGTGTCAGAGTTCATTGCAGGCCTAAGGCAGGCCACACGCCTATGCAAGTTTTCAAATTTAGAGGAGTGACTACGAGACCGGCTAGTCTGTGGCCTACGGGACAGAAAGCTTCAGCAGAGACTATTTGCTAGGCCAAATTTAACTTTTCCCAAAGCACAAGATGAAGTGATGGCTGATGAAGCTGCCGGGGACGCCATTCAAACCGTACAGCCCGCCAAATCGACAAAGTTTGAAGAAACGGTCCACCGTAAGGACACCAAATGCACCGAAGAACTCTCTGAGGAAGAAGAACCTGAGATCAACCGACTCCAAAAGCAACCCAACGTGCCACACCACAACGGCCAGCCACGAGAGGACAATTACAAGGCAGTTCTCTTACCAAGATGTAAGGGGTACAGTGGCAACCATTTTTGTGCCAACTGCAGAATAAGAATAAATAAATCTTTATTGTCAAAGTACAACTATGTATACATTGAGATTAGCTGAGCCTCCTTTTGTGCTCCCACCCCCCCAACACACAATGACAACAAACCCTCCATCTTACTACACCATGTGAACCAACTACACCACACACCGGCCTCCCAAGTCAATTCTGCATAAAATTCACACAAGTTATTTCTCGTTCAAAAGCCTAACAGCCCACGGATAAAAGCTGTTTTTCAGCCTGTTGGTGCGGCTGGCTATACTCCTATATCTCCTACCCGATGGTAGGAGAGTAAAGAGATACTGTCCAGGGTGTGAATCGTCCCTGAGAATTTTCTTCACTCTTCCAAGGCAGCGAGCCCTGGCGATGTCATCCAGTGGTGTCAGGGAACAGCCCACAATGTCTTGTGCTGTACTCACCACCCTCTGTAATACTTTCTTATCTGCGGCTGTCAGACCAGCATACCAGACCACAATACCATACGAGAGGACGCTCTCTATAGTAGACCGGTAAAAGAGGGTCATTAGCCATTGTTCTACCCTGTTCTTCCGCAAGACCCTGAGAAAGTGAAGCCTCTGTTGGGCCTTTCTAGCCACCTGGGTTGTATTAACTTTCCAGGACAGATCTTCACAGAGGTAGACTCCCAGAAATTTAAAGGAGGAAACTCTCTCCACACAGCCCTCCCCAATGTAAAGTGGGACAGTTTCCTCCTTTTTCCTCCGGAAGTCTAGCACCATCTCTTTCGTCTTGCCGATGTTCAGGTGCAAGTTGTTGTTACTACACCATATGGATAGTTTTTGTACCTCCGCCCTGTATGCTGTCTCATCCCCACTAAATAAGGCCCTCAAGCAACATGTTTACCTGGTCCCAGTGGTCAACCATATTTTAGCCTCCTTGCAAGGGAGTACTATTTTTGCTAAACTTGATTTAGCACAGGCCTATCAGCAATTGCCAGTTGATGAGGCCACAGCCATGGCTCAAACGATCATGACTCATAGGGGGGCTTTCAAATTTAAACACTTACAGTTTGGAGTCAGTGTTGCACCAGGTATTTTTCAGGGAATCTTGGAGCGTACACTCAAGGGTATTCAGGGCATCTGCCCTTATTTTGATGATGTCCTTATTGCAGGGGAATCCCCAGAAGTGTTGGCCAGTAAGCTCAAGGCTGTTTTGCAGAGGCTTCATGAAGCAGGCCTCAAATTAAAAAAGAACAAGTGTAGTATTGGGGTTTCTTCAACAGAATTCCTGGGTTTCTGAATTGATGCTAACGGCATTCACCCTACTGATTCTAAAGTAAAGGCCATTAAAATGGCTCCTAGGCCCAAATCAAAAGGAGAGTTACAAGCATTCTTGGGCCTCCTAAACTTCTATCACACATTTCTACCTCATAAGGCTGCAATAGCAGAGCCCCTCCACAGGCTGCTGGATAAGAAAGCTCCATGGAAATGGACTAAAAAAATTCCATGACTATTTATATGGCAGGGATTTCACAGTCTTTACAGACCATAAACCTCTGTTGAGACTTTTCACGACAGACAAACAAACCCCTCACATACTTTCACCAAGAATGTTGAGATGGCCTATTTTTCTATCTGCATACATTTTAAAATTGATTCACAAACCGGGCAAAGAAATGGGCCATGCTGATGGCCTCAGCAGACTACCACTGCCACTAATGGATCCTGATCCGGCTCCAGCTGCTAGAATACTGTCCATACAGGACATACCTGAATTTCCCCTCCATACAGGGATGCTGTTGCTGCTGAAACTGCCATAGACAAAATACTTAGCAGAGTACTGTCATGGGTATACACGGGCTGGTTGGATAAAAGCCCAGGTTCTGAATTTCAAAACTATTTTGTCAGAAGGCATGAGTTATCTGCACACAAGGGGTGCATTTTATGGGGAAATAGAGTCATAATTCCCACTTCCCTAAGAGACAGGGTTTTACAGTCATTACATGAAGGCCATCCAGGCACTGTCAGAATGAAAGCTTTAGCTAGAAGCTACCTTTGGTAGCCTGGCCTTGATAAGGACATTGAGGCACAAGTCCATGGTTGTTATACATGCCAGCAATCTGCAGGACATTTGCCTGTAGCAGTGCAGGGCGTAGAATGCTGGCAGAGTAAGAAATCTGCCAATCTATGATGCCAGTCACCTGTAACAATGCACATGAGTGCTTCCTTCATTGTCCTCACCATGCGTTCAGCTTGACCATTAGAAGATGGATGAAAAGGCACAGACATTGCATGTCTGATGAGATGGACTACCAGGACTTTCCCTTCTTTACTGAGGTGGAACCACTTTACTTTAGTGTGTTGGATAATGAGTCTTGACAATTGTTAAGACTAATTGATGTTATTATGGTCTGATCTAAGAGGAGAGGGGTACTGGGCTCTTGTAAAACACCATGTGGGTTCCTGGAGCAGCTAACGGCTCTCCAGCAACCCAGACATCAAGTCTCCTGCACTGCAATTGGCTATCCCCAGGCGGCAATAGTTGATTCAAGCCTACTGGCTGCCACCTAGGGGCTGGACTATATATTGTGGCTAGTTGCAAACATTTTCCCCAGTACAGTTCCAGCATGAAATAAACAATGAGTTATCCTGTACTCAGCTTCGTGTCTTCATTCCTGCACAAGAACCTGCTATTTAACAAGGGGAATTATCTTTTGTAAAGCAATCTTCCTGGTTGCTTCCTGATCTTTCTGATCATGTCGTCATGAAACAACAATTATTTCCATTTGTAAAGAAAATTAATGTTTATTCAGTTATTTTTTTTCTGCAGAGAGAGATCAGATCTTAAGGGGAAGTTTTGAAGTAGTCGCTAGATGGTTATCTAGCAGAGGTGCCCTAGAAGCTTCCTCACTGAACAAGGGGTTGGACCAAATGACTTTTCAGGTTCCTTCCAGCTTTTATTATTCCTTTATTATCCCCTCCTCCCTTTTTTCCCAGTTGGTTTAACCCTTTGTTTTCTTTTACAGGAAAAAGAGCCTTGCTGTTACTTCAGACTGCAGCTTAGCTATTTTAAATAGCTGAGTTTCTCCCAGAAAACAGAGTAAAATAGGTAAAACACTATGTTATGTGATTGATCTCAGAGGTATACTTGGAAAAAAAAGGATGACTTTCATATGGGCCCAGCACCACTTCAAAGTATAGCGGTAGAGAGTTATTTTTCATTGGTTACATCACAGAGGTTGAATTTTATAATATGTATAGATATATCTCCGTAAAGAGTTGTATAATGTCAGCTAAAGACATTTCAGGAATTTTTGCATGGGTGAAGAAAATAGATAATTTGGGAAGCCTGAGAATGTGCTTCATCTGGCTGTCAGTTTTATGGAGCTCAGTTTTGATGCAGCCATTCCAACAGGTTACAAACATACATTTCACACATATTCGGGCTCCCATTTTTAAGAGAGAGAAAAAAAGTAAATTTTAATAGAATCTGTCATTTTATATTTGGAAGTCTAGGAGGGAATTCTCCATTGCAAGTGGCATTCAATCTTACTGACATTTAGGGTTCCATTAAATTTTTGTCTTTTGCCTTTACAATATTCAAGGCATACAGTGCAGCTTCAGTATAATCAACCCCCAAAAGATTTCCTTCTCAACCTTTTCTTGCATCAATCAACCTCCTCAGTTTCAGGCAGAAGCACTGCCAGGAATGTTCTTGTGACTAAGCAAGGTCACAAATTCACATGGACATTCCAGGAAGTGCTGCCAGACCAAGAGTTATTGCTTCATACATTCAGTTCTTGCTTTAAATTTTAAGGACACTGCTGACCTTATAACTAATAATAAACCTGAAGAATACTCACTACAACAGAAGATTAAAGCCTTTTGCCATCTGAACAGTTTGTAAAGCAAACACCAAAAATACCCGTCACCAAACATTTTGCTGAAATTCTGCTTGGGCCACAAACATGGCAGAACCATGTCCATGAAGATTGTCAGTCTTTCAGGTAAACTTCTCTGGTGGAGTCAGGGCAACTGGACTTATTTTCTTGCTGGTTTTGGATGTTTTGCTGCCCATCCAAGCAGCTTCTTCAATCTGAGCACATTATTTAGGGCAGGGATAGGCAACCTTGGCTTTTTTATGACTCGTGGACTTCAACTCCCAGAATTCCCAAGCCAACCATGCTGGCTCAGGAATTCTGGGAGCTGAAGTCCACGAGTCATAAAAGAGCCAAGTTTGCCTACGACTGGCTTAGGGGAATCTGAGTAAGTCTCAGATTGGTGCAGGAATACCTTTTAGAAGTTGGCCCATTCCAACAACTCTCTGCCCACTCAGATTCCATTAACATTGAGGATGCTACCTAGTTTGGTAATGCAATGTTTGCAAGAAAACAACCAATCTCAGAGAGCACCAAGAACTCCTTGTTTCAACCCTGAGCTACAGATATTGGAAGTTGAATATATCTGCCACACAGGCAAAAAATGTTTTAATTTGTTCATTAATTATATTATCTACCATTAGAATTTCTAACATAGACTTGAGTTTTCTACTGACTTAAAATTATGCAAGCATTAAAAAAAATGATTGCCAGATTCCCTTGAAAAATTGATTCAAAATGGATGAAAGCATAATAAAGAGAGAAAATGGCTCAAAGCAGAAGTAGCTGCCTGTGGAATGTATGCGGAGTTGTTTACCATGCTACTGTATTAGTAAGATGTGCAAAGTAAGTGAGCTTCTCGATACTATGATGTTACAGTGTGTCCATCCTGGCTTATGAAACATCAAGGTGAAGGCAATCTACCTTGATCAAATCCCAAAGATGCTTTTTCATGAGGCAACTTGATTTACTTTTTTCTCTTTGAAGACATTTCACTTCTCATCCAAGAAGCCTTTTCAGCTCTGAGCTGAAGAAGCTTCTTGGATGAGAAGTGAAACATCTTCAAAGAACAGAATAGAATAATTGAGTTGAAAGGTACCTTGTAGGTCATCTAGTCCAACCCCCTGCCCAAGCAGTAGTCCCTACAACATTTCTGACAGGAGGCAGTCCAGTCTCTTCTTGAAAGCCTCCAGTGATTAAGCACCATGAACATCTGAAGGCAGTCACTGGGTGACTGAGAATCTCCATAGACATTTACCTTGATCAAACTTTAGGAAATTAATCAGTTTTTTTCCCTATGAATTGACCATCCACTGTGATTTTTCATCCGACAGTGAGTTTCAGGATGTAGCTGTAATATACCATGTATTTGCTTATATTACTAGGCCCCCAAATGTATAAAAGCATAAATCTATACTCCCAAAAGACATACATAATCTAGTTAACAGACAATTGAAGCAGAAAGGCTAGTTAAGGAAAGGGGACAATGGTAATTGCTGTAATTACTATTGTAATGTTACTAATTGCTTAGAACTGAAGAAGGGAAAAGTTGTTTTTTCCCCCCACATTGACTGTTTTTGTGACCAGCACTGTATGTGTTGGAGAGAAAGATGGATGGATGGCAGAAGAAGTACAAATGAAGAGGAAGATAATGTGATGGATAGAGAAGCGCTAGGGGCGGGGTGAGGGAAAGGGTGAGCCATGCTGCAGAAGAGAGATTGGAAATTTGATTCCAGTTTCTCCTTCCATAGCCAACTAAATGGTCCCTTTTAACTCTGGGATTCAGTGAAACTCTTTGGGTAGTTGAAGGTGAAGAATAGTAGTAAAAGATAAGAGAAGATGCCTGTGTAAAACCACAGTGAACCAAAAATAATATCAAATGACAGAAGAAGAGGAAGCAAGACACAGTACAGAGCAACTCAGCAAGAAACTTACAGAACTGTTTCACTGAAGTCAGGAGTTTTTCCAAGACAAATGTCAGGGCAAACAGAAGGCTAAACTTGGCAATATTTCATATACAGGAGCCAAAGATAAAGCACATAAATGAGTATAAGCATGTTCCTCAGAAAGTTCCTTGATTGGAGTATTGTTTACTTCTTGACTGTTGGTCTGTCCATATGACTTAACTATAATTTCAGTGGGGATACTGTGGCCATCCCAAACCAAGCCAAGTTCAAAAATGCTACAGAATATCTAGAAGCCTGGTACCCTGGCAAATTAACCATCAATCGATACATACTACATACTGTGCAAAAGAGACAATCAACAAGCCAAAAGGGAATAAAAAGACCAAAACACCAGTAATCACCCAGATGAGCACAGATTAACTCCAAGATTAACAAAGACCAAAAAATCAAGAAGTAAATAACAATAAACAGCCCAACTAAAGAACCTCCACGACCACTAACACCAACACTAACAGGGCAAGCCATTAGTACAGGGGTTCCCAACTGGGGGTGCAAAAACTTGGGTTTTCAAAATTTTAGTGTATAAGCATAATTTGTTGCCATTATTTCAAACTTTTGTAAGGGGTGAGAGAATATATCCGAAGGGTTCTAGGGGTAGGTGGGGAGCCACTGCATTAGTATATAAAATGAGAGCAAAGCCAACTCTTCAGTGACAATGATGATGTTACCTAATTTGGGTAATGAAACATCTGCAAGAGAACATCCAAGCTCAGAGAGCACAAAGACCCCTTCTTTCAACCCTGATCTACAAATAGTTTCTTTATTAGAAATCACATTATCAGGAACTGTCAAATGAAGACTTTGGTAGGACATTTCAGAGATATAAAGAAAGTACAGACATGCAAATCTGTAGATTAAAAAAAAATATAAAAAAAAATATTTCACCCAGATGCAATCATCTGTTCAAAGCTGTCTCTTCCCAACTGGATTTGAGTAGAATGAACATTGCCTGATTTATTTCCCCAGAAGAGACTTCATCCAATTACATCTGCATCCTCAGTGAGCCTCAAGCTATGTAGTAAAGTGGAATATGTTCCTCCACCATATAAGTATTCTCCATCAAATTAAAATGTAAATCTTGACTAATTCGATAGTTTATCAGGACAAAAAAAAGTTTTTCTAATAACCAAGGCCAAATTACCTAGACTTTTATTGTACAAACTAAATTAACTTCTATATGAAACAACTGTAGAAGCAATCAATTCTCATAACTTGGTTTGTTTTTTTAATGGCAAAATGACTTCAAGTATCTAATGGGAAAAAATATTAAAAATATTAAAATAATTTGGTTTTCATTTGTGGTATTCATGCTGCTTTTGCTGGAATGGGAACATGCAGCTTTTCCTCCAAGCTCTAAAATATGTCATGGCATGGCATTCTTTTATATTTATAATCTTTTTTCCCCCACACAGTAGTTTCTAAATGAAGGGGATTAGAGAGAAGGGAGTAAGAGATCAAGAATAAGTCTGGCAGTTTACAGTAACTTTAATCAGTATTTTTTTAAAAAAAATTCTCAAGTCTTCTGAAAAAAATTCTCATATATACCAACTCTTTGGCTGGATTCAATGTGTGAATTGTTTCTCAATGGGATGGATATCCATAGAAGAAATTATTGAGCTTTCTACGACAAGCAATATTGCTGAAGAGTTTGTTTTAAGCAATGGAACAAATCCTTTTGCTGCACAATATGAAGAAAAAGGGATGGTTGTGGTTCTGCACTAAAGAATTAACATAAGAATGGCTCTATATTGAACAAAGCTGAATGTTTTAGGGTAGGGGTGTCAAACTCAATTTCATTGAGGGCCGCATCAGCATTGCGGTTGTCCTCATGGGGCTGGGTGGGTGTGGCCTGGGTGGGCGTGGCTAGAGTGTGTATGGCCTACTGGGTGGGCATGGCCAGCTCTACATCATTCACATCAAGGGTGCCTATGGGGGCCTGGGCAGGAGTGGGACAGATCTGGGGGTCTCTGGCAGAAGGAGGGTCTCTGGGCCAGGGCCAAGGCAGGAGGGGCCATTCCCTCACTGTTTCCAGGATGGCTTTGCGGGCCACATGAAACCACTTTGCAGGCTGGATCTGGCCCCCGGGCCTTGTGTTTGACATGTCTGTTTCAGGGGAAGGTTTTCTTTTTCCCCCTAAGTTCTTTCCCCTATTGAAAGTAAGATGAACCAGAGTTCCAAAATAAAATTTGAATAAAATCATTTTTCAACTGTTTATTTTGTAAACATCTACAGAGCTTTGACATACACGTCTGGCAAAGGATTTCATACTGTCTGCAGCAAGAGATAAAGCTTGATTGCTTGAGGAGATGAATGGAGTTCATTACTATTTACATATTTTAAAGAAAACCTGAATTTCCCTGCAATATTACTTCATTAAAGAAGCATGGCCAGTGGATGGGAAGTATTAAGTACTGATGATGGAGGTTTTGTTGGAAGAACAGAGCTATGTATGACCAAAGAATATTAAAAGAAGTTGATGACGAAGCCTTAGTGCTAAAAGTTCAGACTTTGTTTTATATTATATTGTTCCTGCAGGCTTCATATATTTGTGGGGCTTTTTTTGAAGCAAAGCAAAGTTCCCAACAGTTTATCATGTTGCTCACCTGATAAATGAAATCATTTATTTCTCATTGATTCTGTAATAAAAAAAACTTCTGTGAGAAAGTACCGTTGGTAGATAAAACCAGAGGATTTATGCAAGTCTAGCTCAATTCAGTTAATACATAGTAAGACTCCTTATATCAACTGTCAATTAGGGAACACTAGCTATTTTCAGACATTATTAATAGCAGCTATAATATCACCAAGGAAAGGGGTTTACCTGAAGGGCATCATTTGAAGCTTGGGCAAAATGTGAAAGTAGCTGAAGTAATTAAACATGCTTTCAAGCATGGCTAACACTAAGGCATGGTTTTAGCAAGTTAAATTAACAACAGCTAGATTATTTTTGATGATCCAATAAGAGCTTATTATGGCTTATTACATTACATGAAGTGAACTATTTTGTTCATTTTAATCCAGTGTTTATGTACAACCTGGAACAACCCATTTTCCCCATAATGGAATACAGGTAGTTGTCAATTTATGACCACAACTGAGCCCTAAATTTTTGTTGCTAAGCAAAACATTTGTTAAGTGATTTTTGCCTCAGTTTATGACCTTTCTTGCCATGGATATTAACCTAATCAATGCAGTTGTTAAGTTAGTAACACATTTGTTAAGTGAGTCTGGCTTTCCCATTGACTTTGACTGTCAGAAGATCTCAAAAGGTGACACTGCAGCCATCAGAAATGTGAGTCAGTTGCCAAGCAACTGAATTTTGATCACATGATCATGGGGATGCTGCAATGGTTGTAAGTGTGAAAAACAGTCATAAGTCTTTTTTTCCTGTGCCATTGTAAGTTTGGTCACTAAATGAACTATTGTAAGTCAAGGACAACCTGTATTATAGCTAAAATATGTTATGTGTATATTGCCTTAAATGATCCTAAAATGGTCAAATAAACAATGGAAGCTGGCTACATGCTGGCCTTTCAATGGCTGCATATGTTCCAATTTATTTTAAAAGCAGTCTTTATCAGAACAAATTCAAGCTCAGGTTTAAAACAAAACTAAGAAAAAAGATATAGAACTATTAAAATTTAGCATTATTTATGAGCCCCCATTCCATCTTTCTTATGTTCTAGAGAAATCAGTAGCTAAGTTCAAACTAGAAGTAGGATTCGGTTGCCTGCAATTATTTTCATCTTCTACTGCCAAGCTTAGGTCATAAATGGCAGAATTTACTGAAGGAACTAAATGGCAATGGAATCATTGAACCATACTATTTTCCTGGAAAGGTACTTCTCCCAATATCCATTCATCTCAGCATGACTACAGTTAATGCTAAGCTCCAAATTGGATTAGCCATGCAAGACAGCTCCATAAGCAATGGGATCTATCCGTTAATGGCACTGTTATGGATATCCAATTAGTGTAACCAGGTATTAATCTAACACAGTTAATCTGCCAGATTAAGAAATTTATAATGCATTGTTGTAACATTTTAACAAAATAAAAAAGTAATTATTTTTCATGTCTGGGGGTTGCTCAGATTATTGCCTTCATATTTCATTTAAAGTGACAACACACATTGATTTTTAAAGAAAGCATAATTAAGTAAAGTTTTATAGATCACATTGCTTGAGCTGGATGTATTATATTTTCTTAATTCTCTGTGAATGGACTTCTGAGTAAGATAGTAGGCCAGCCATTTCTTTCCCACGCATGGTAAGAAATTGTTGACAGTTCTACTGATGACAATTCTTACAGAATTTATTTGTAATGTTAAAAAAGAGTTCACAGCTATTCCTAAAGAAATGGGGAGAAAAATGAATCCATCCCTATTATTTACTGGTCACATTTAAATTAGAATTGCAGAATATAGAGGCAGAAACTTTGTTTTCAAAGTGATTACAAATGATCACAAAGTTTATTTTATGTTTTCAAAAAAACTAAATCGACACCAAGCACAATTTTACCATGAATCTCTATCTGCAAATGGGTTTTTCATTGAAACAGGTGTTTAGCATCAATTTAAGGGGGGATATTTATTTAATATTTAATATTTATTTTAATATTTAATATTTATTTCATGCATTATATCCTAGGTGAATAGTTCTCTTTTTTAATAGTCATGATGGGAAGGTAAGGAGTGTATAAATTGGAAAAAAATGATTTTTAAGTAGCAAAATTTTAAAAACCAAAAGGCTGAATTATATCACTAAAATAAGTGTAGCCCTACTGGTAATACTTTGATTTATTCTATGAGAGTAGATACCCAGCATTTAGAATAGTGTAGATCAGGGGTCCCCACCTTGGCAACTTTAAGACTTGTGGACTTCAACTCCCAGAATTCTCCAGCCAGCCATGATTATTAAACCACGATACCAGTTTGGGATAGTGTTTAAAGTGATGGCCTAGTAACTAGGAGACTGTGAGTTCTATTCCTGCCTTAGGCATGAAAAATCATTCGGGTGACTTTGGGCCAGCCACTGAGTCTTGGCTCTACTTCCTTCCTGTTGTTGTGGGGAAAAGAGGAGGAAGGAATATTATACATGTTCGCCGACCTGAATTGCTTTTAAAGTAAAAAAAAGACAAGATAAAAGAAACTAATAACAATCTAACAAATATGAGATTTTTGAAAGCACATGCTAATGACTTTGATGCCCTTCCACTTGTGTTCCACAATATGCCACAATAACACACTCAACGTTTATCTATTTTATCCATTCAGAGGAAACATGGTTACCATTTGAATGAACTTTGATAGGCTTAATGAATATACAAAAGCAGATCTTGTAGTGCAAATGTGGCCCTGGGTACTATCTGATGGTGTTACATCAACATGGATAAACAGAAGTGGAAAGAGGAATTTGATTCTGCTCTTTTCTGAAAGACCGACATTTTTGATAACAATAAACACAGAGATGTATCTATTTTTCCTGTTTAGAAAGGTTATTACAAAGGAGTAAGATCAATATGGTTTCAATATCAATATCAATATTGAAATCAGTTTCAGTATGGACCACAACCTGAAAACATTTCTTTCAAATCAGTGCATCAGAACTTATAATTCAAATAAAATCTGGGAGACTTTCTGGGACACTGGATACCAAATCAGTCCTTGGTTTTAGGCAAATTGCAGACATAATAATTTCATTCAGTGCTCATGTCATCATCCAAAAACACAGAAAGGAAATAGACATAATTTAGAAGAAAATATCTACAACACTAACCTATGCTTCCGCAGCATCCCACTAACCCACAGGTCTGCAACCCGTGGCTCCGGAGCCGCATGCGGCTCTTTCAGCTGTCTCCTGCGGCTCCCAGTCCTCTGACATGTGCAGTCCCCCCAAAAAAAAGTGGGACTAAAAAAGTTCAACCAATCAATTCAAATATGCAGGGTAGGTGCATATCTCGCCTTGGCTCCACTCTTCAGTCAAACCCTGTTCTGCGCACACATTTTTTGCGGCTCCCAGTTTTTCCTTTTGTGAGGGAACCGGTTCCGAGTGGCTCTTTCACTGTTTCAGGTTGCTGACCCCTGCACTAACCAAACGCGACTTTTCATTTATCTCAAACCTGCTCCTGAATGAATCGTTAAGGGAATTTAATACAGTATCTTATGATAAACTATTGGCCAAAGTGGCACAATCCACTGTGGTTATGCAAGAATTCTGATTATGTGCCATTCCCTGGGCAAGAAAATGTATAAAACAATCAGTTAAAAGGTTGCTTACAGAAACATTTTTTCCAGTTAAACTGTTGTTTTCAGCAATCAAGATTTCCCTAATAGATATCAAATGGGAGAAGTTACTTGTCTCATAATAAACAACAGAGGAAGTTCATTGTATTTTTTTATCTCTCACTCTGTGGCTTTGTGCATGTGTGTGTGTGTGAGAGAGAGAGAGTGTGTGTACATGTGTAAATTATACAGTCGGAACCTGGTGTGTGATTATATAGTTAAATAAACAAGAGTCAGGAGACCTAGCACAATTGTATCATAAATACATAAAAAAATCTTATTTATTTGTTGATTTTATGTAATATATATATATATATATATATATATATATATATATATATATATATATATATATATATATATATATATATATATATATATGGATCCTTGGTTTTTCGGGTTTTTCCCCGCGTAGAATTAAAGGTGTAGGCGCAACGTTTCGACGGAATCCCATCCGTCATCATCAGGCTTCTGCTTCCTACTTCTGGGAGAAGCATGTGGCTCTTGCTCTTTGTTCCTCTTTTTTAAACTGCCAGAGGGGGTGTGTTCTGTGGAGGTGTGCTCTGATTGGGTAGGGGACCAAGTGTGTTCTGATTGGGTGGGAGTGTGTTTTGAATGGTGGGGGTGTTCTGATTGGGTGGGGGTGTGTTCTGAGTGGATGGGCTGGTCTCAGCTGCCAGCTCCAGAACTGAGCTGGTGAGTTGTGCTGCTTTTGTTCGGCTTCGTGTTTGTGGTGGTGCCATGTTTTTATAGTGGGTGTCAGTTTGCTTATTGTGTGGTTTGGAGGGGTTTAAAGTGGCTGATGTTGCAGCTGTAGTTAGGTTTCTGTTTTGTGGTTGTGTGTCTTTATCGTTGTGGGTTCGGATTTGCTTTTTGAATGGTTGTGTGGTGGTGATGTCATGTGATGTTATCATGAGTTTGGGTCTGGTATCATTCTTGGTGGTTGGGCTTCGTCTGTCAATCAAGGCGGGTTTCCAAATGGCTGGTAGACGAGAGGTATCATCTCGTTTATTCATGCTGTGGGGGCGTTTTTCTATCTCAATGGCTTCTCTGATTATTCTGTTGTTAAAATGTTCAATTTTGGCGATAGTTTTGGTTTTTTTAAAATCAATTTCATGTCCCGTGGCTTCAAAGTGTTGGACCAGGGATGAAGTTTGTTCTCCCTTTCTGAGTGAGAAAGGGAGAACAAACTCACTCAGAAAGGGAGAACAAACTTCATCCCTGGTCCAACACTTTGAAGCCACGGGACATGAAATTGATTTTAAAAAAACCAAAACTATCGCCAAAATTGAACATTTTAACAACAGAATAATCAGAGAAGCCATTGAGATAGAAAAACGCCCCCACAGCATGAATAAACGAGATGATACCTCTCGTCTACCAGCCATTTGGAAACCCGCCTTGATTGACAGACGAAGCCCAACCACCAAGAATGATACCAGACCCAAACTCATGATAACATCACATGACATCACCACCACACAACCATTCAAAAAGCAAATCCGAACCCACAACGATAAAGACACACAACCACAAAACAGAAACCTAACTACAGCTGCAACATCAGCCACTTTAAACCCCTCCAAACCACACAATAAGCAAACTGACACCCACTATAAAAACATGGCACCACCACAAACACGAAGCCGAACAAAAGCAGCACAACTCACCAGCTCAGTTCTGGAGCTGGCAGCTGAGACCAGCCCATCCACTCAGAACACACCCCCACCCAATCAGAACACCCCCACCATTCAAAACACACTCCCACCCAATCAGAACACACTTGGTCCCCTACCCAATCAGAGCACACCTCCACAGAACACACCCCCTCTGGCAGTTTAAAAAAGAGGAACAAAGAGCAAGAGCCACATGCTTCTCCCAGAAGTAGGAAGCAGAAGCCTGATGATGACGGATGGGATTCCGTCGAAACGTTGCGCCTACACCTTTAATTCTACGCGGGGAAAAACCCGAAAAACCAAGGATCCACATACAGGCACCCGCGAAAACCTCAGAAAACAAATATATATATATATATATATATATATATATATATATATATATATATATATATATATATATATATATATATATATATATATATATATATATATATATATATATACACATTGCACCATCAGTGTATATAACTCCTAAAGGAAGGGATCTTTCTGCTCTGTCGTACACAATATGTTTGATCAAAATAGTCAAAGAATGCATGAGGGAGAGTGGTCTGACTGAATAAGAAAATCTTGTTTATAATTATAAACAAACAAACAAACAAATAAGGCCACAGGATTTCTATCCTTAAAGTAACATCAAATCCTAGGTAAAATGATTACAGTTCCAAATAACAATTTAACATGTGTGCTATTGGATTAGTTGAAATATAATCAAGAATATTATTCAATGTTTTTATTCAATACCCTTATTTTCAGACTCAGAATACTTTTTCTGCATGCACCTCATTCACCACTAAGGACTTTCCAGTTCATATCCACATCTGGATATTTATTTAGCATATAGCATATCATACTTGGACTAGCAATATATATTAACATTTCCCCAAGATTAGTAAAACACAATAAAATATAAGTGTTAAAAAGATCTATGTTCAAATGCCAATGTCTAGGCCAACTAACTACTGAAGCACAGCATGGTTTATATTTAAAAAAATCAGATACTGTGGCCAATATATGCCCTCAGCTTACAGCTGGTCACAATGTGATCTACAGTTTGATGTGGGACTCTACACTCACACCGAGGGGAGGATACTATGCCCCATTTGTATAGAGAGTTTTTGCAACCGCTGTGTAAAGTGTGAATCCTATTCAGGATTGTCCATTGCTGAGATGGTAGTTCAAAGCCTGGTACCATTTTTGTGGGGTGTGAAACTAGTTCACTTCCTTGTGGTGCACCCTGGATAGTGTAACAACATGAACTAAACAAATTAGCAGTTGCTGGCAGTGAGACTACTCCACATCTGGATATGTCATGAGACTGCAGCAAATGGGTGGCTTTAGTGCACAGGTGTCAAACTCACCACATCACGTGACATGTCGTGACATATCACTATTTTTTTTTGCATTTCCAGAGCTGGGGTGGGCGTGACCTCCATATGATGCAACCAATCTGTAGGCCGGCAGTTTGACACCCCTGCTTTAGTGGATATATAATTCTTTCCTCAATTAACTCTCTGAAGAAACTTTGTAGATAAGAATCAATAGCCCTTTCACCCTGAGTGACTTTACAGAGATAAATTGTCCTTCAGGCACTTGGGAAGGTTATTATTCTCAAGAGTTTAAAAACAAAAGGCTAAACTATTTGAATTCAATACTCATTCTCCCAATAAAATTTATGCATACTTCATAGTACAGTATATGGAATTCTTCTACAAGAATCTTTCTTCATTCCAGTAACCTATTAGCTTCTCATTCATAAATGTAAAACTTGCTTTTTGAACTTGTATGATAGGCTGGCTGTTGGCAAATTCATACATGCTTTTTTCTGAAAAAACAAAACAAAACAAAATGGTTCTGAAAGTGGGCACTGAGAATATGTTGAAGGAAAAAATACTTATCATCCAGTGGTATCTTTTGAGTAGCTCTAAGAAGCCACGCATGAGAACATATTTTTTTTTATTGAAAAGTTTTAAAATACAATTTTCCTTTAAAAATTCCCCCTTCCCCCTCCCTCCTCCCCCCTCCCTACCTCCCCCCCTCCCCCCCGGACTTCCCAGAGCTAAATACAAGGTATATATATAAAAAGCAATCATAAACAATCATATACTAACAACTATAAACTCTAAAATCCATCACTCTCTAGCTTATATAGGATAAAACAAGCCTTAATAATATTGAATATGTATAAAAAGAAACTAAGATAAGAAAAGAAAAAAAGACGAAAGAAGACTTATTCAAATGCTACATAAAACTTCTTAACCCTATACTTATTCTGGATAAACTCAATCCATTTTCTCCATTCCATAATATAGCGTTCTTGCGAATGATCTTTCAAATAGGCCGAAATCTTCGCCATCTCTGCCAGGTCGGAAACCTTTAAAGTCCACTCCTCTATGGTCGGCAGTTCCTCTTTCTTCCAATATTGGCCTATCAAAAGTCTTGCCGCCGTAATTAAGTTCAACATCAACTTAATGTCCACAACTGTAGCGTCTGCAATTATTCCCAACAAAAAAAGTTGCGGACAAAACTTTATCCTCTGTTTAAAAATCTTCTGCATATTCCAACAGACTTTTATCCAAAAAGCCTTAACATTCTTACATGTCCACCATATGTGAAAATATGTTGCATCTTCATCACCACACCTCCAACATTTAGGCTGATAATTCGGATACATACTTGCAAGCTTTTTAGGATCTAAATGCCATCTATAAAACATTTTGTAAAAGTTCTCTCTTAGATTTTGAGCTTGAGTAAATTTTACGTTCCTCACCCAAATCTTTTCCCACGTGTCCATTGTGATAACTTCCTGGATGTTTTGGGCCCATTTTATCATACAATCCTTAACAAGCTCTGTTTCTGAGTCAATCTCTATCAATGCAAGATATATCCATTTGATATGTGCTGGTCCCTGATTTCTAATTTGCTTTATCAAATTTTCATCAATCATTGTAAATCCATTTTTCTGGTCTTCTTTCCACCTGGCCCGTAACTGAGTATATTGAAACCAATTTTGAACAACCTTCTCTTCTCGCAAGAGGCTATATGATTTCAAACACCAATCATTTCTTTCCAAACTGAGGATCTCCTTGTACGTAGTCACATCATGTTTGAAGCCAGCATGTATATTTTCTATTGCGTGTTTTGGAATTGCCCACAATGGTATCTTGCAACTTAACTTATGTCTATACTTCTTCCAAACTCTCAGCAATGCCTGTCTTAAAATATGCACCCTAAACACGTTGTCTACCTTCTTATCATACAACAAATATGCATGCCAGCCAAACAACAAATCGTGGCCCTCAAGATTTAATAACCTCCCTTGCGTCAAATTAATCCAGTCACTTATTCCTACTAATGCAGCAGCTTCATAATATAATTTAAAATTAGGCAATTTAAGGCCACCTCTCTCACGAGTATCCTGCATAATCTTAAGTTTAACTCGTGGTTTTTTCCCTGCCCACACAAATTTATTGATACCTCGCTGCCATTCCTCCAGATTAGAATCTTTCTTAAGAATCGGTATCATTTGAAATAAAAATAAAAATTTAGGCAGGACATTCATTTTAACTGCTGCAATCCGTCCCAACAAAGACAATTGCAATTTTTCCCAACTCTCCAATTCTTTTTGAATTTTCCCCCATAGTTTTTCATAATTATTTTTATATAGCTTTGTATTAAAAAGGTAAAGGTTCCCCCGCACATGCGTGCTAGTCGTTTCCGACTCTAGGGGCCGGTGCTCATCTCCGTTTCAAAGCCGAAGAGCCAGCGCTTGTCCGAGGATGTCTCCGTGGTCATGTGGCCGGCATGACTAGACGCCAAAGGCGCATGGAACGCTGTTATCTTCCCACTGTAGTGGTCCCTATTTTTCTACTTGCATTTTTACGTGCTTTCGAACTGCTAGGTGGGCAGAAGCTGGGACGAGTAACAGGCGCTCACTCTGTTACGCGGCACTCGGGATTCGACCCGCCAAACTGCCGACCTTCTGATCGACAAGCTCAGCGTCCTAACCCACTGAGCCACCGCGTCCCTCTAGCTTTGTATTAGAGGGCGACAAAATCATTCATATTTTTCATTCCATCACAACACTTATGAAATTCCAAATTTTATAATTTGCATGATTTGCTTGATGATGTCATAATGCACATGGCATCATCATGAATTTTCACTTTTAATAGTTTTTATATTTTTAGTTTTACTGTTTTTAAGCTGTTATTGGTGAGATGGGTAGCATATAAATTTAATAAATAAAAATAAAATAATATTACATGTCAACTATTATGTCATAAACAAGTGAAAGTGTTACAGAATAGGTTTCCACACTTTTGTGTATTTGGTATATTTGAACTTCACTTCTAACCAATGTGGCATGAGATTATAAAGATTTTACAGAAATGTTGTATTCTTTAATGATAAGTTAAAGCTACCAAGCTGAAGTATATGAAGTTTCATTTTCTGCACAATGCTTATTTATTTATTCTAACCTGTTGGAAAACTGGGTCAAGAAAATTCCTTTCTATGGGAAAGAAGGAAAGAAGATAGAATAATTCTTCCTTGCTTTTTAAGTATGGGAAAGTCATGTGAATAATAATTATACTATCAACAATAAAAAGGAAAGGGATGGCTGAAATCTTCCAACCCCCGTTCCTCTTCCCAAATTATCTCAGTGAAAAAGACAGTTAAATTCTGGTCTAAACGAGATGTAAGAAAGGCCAAGAAAGAAAAGTGAGCGTTCCAAAACCTCACTAGCAAAAGAACATCACTGTCAGGTATATCCAGGAAGAGGATAATTAGGCTTTCATTTTTACAGTGTGAGACTATGAGATTTAAGCACACACTGAAATACATCTTATCAAATTCTAAGTTCTTCTTAAGTAAGAAGGAGATTTGCTTAGTCACTTTCCAGGATTCTGTATCCTAACCAGTGGTGGGATCCAGTTGGTTCACACTGGTTCGGTAGAACCGGTAGCTAATTTTTTGTTGACTTTAACAAACTGGGTGATGCCCTAGCCCTTTTTCACAAGGCCCAGTACGGACCGCTGGAAGTGCGTGGACACCACTTGTGGAAGTCCTTTCTTTTTTTTTTTTTATTGAAAAGTTTTAAAAATACAGTTTTCAAGGGAAGTCCTTTCTGAGCTAGGGAGGCCACCCAGGTCCAGAAAAAACTTCCAGAAGTGGCATCCATGCACTTCCAGTGGGCCATTCTGGGCCTAGGAGGCCTCCCTGGCAGACTTCCAGAAGTGGCGTCCATGCAGAGAACTGGTTGTTCAGGTATTTGAATCCCACTACTGATCCTAACCTTTATTAAATCCATCCCTGACTCTTGCTTCCCTGGTCCTGCTCTGCTGTTTGGGATAGGACACAAATCTTAAAAGCACAATTACAGTATGAAAAGCTATTTGTGGAAGGGTCTAATCTAAGATAACTCGCCATGATGATTCACCATGGCCAACTTGCTGTGGGACAACTTGCCATGGCAACTTGCCTCAGGACAATCCATTGCGGGACAAGAATTGCATTACATTGAAAAAATGGTGGAGTAGAATCATTAAACAAAGGAAGCCAAAGAAGGAACAAAATGAATGTGAATGACAGAAATTAAAACAATGATTTAATTATTTTTAAAAAAAATTGAATTGAATTGTTGAATTGCCCTGTGACAAGTTGGCCCATGGCGAATTATCCCACGGCAGCTTGGCTATGGCGAATTGGCCATGGCAAATTGACCGTAGCAAGATAGCTGTGGTGAGTTGGTTGCTGTGAGTTTGCTGCAGCACATTGTCCCATTCCGCTGCTGATTGTCTATGAAGATTCTCAGTCATCCAGGTCATGGTTGTCCCAAAGGTGTTTTTCTTTGAAAATCTTTTGCTTCCCATCCAAGAAGCTTCTTCAGTTCTGACTGGATGGTGGGGAATGGAAGGATTTATATTCCTTGCAGACAGCTGGTCATTTGCATTTTTTTAGAGAGTCGTTCAGGCCACTTGGGGGTTTATCTGTGTCCTCAGAGTCACCTGAGTAGTGCAAATGGGTGTGGAACTTTCTTGGAACTGCTGAAAGGACTGTGTTGTAGACTGGAAATAGATGTCATATCCCTCCTCCTCTATTGAGAGAGGTCTGTCTAATTTTGACATAAATGGCCTCTTTGACCCCTTTTTCAAACCAGTGGTCCTCTCTATCTAAAATGTGGACTTTGCTATCCTTAAAAGAGTGGCTTTTTTCTTTTAAATGCAAATGAATTGCTGAATCTTGTCCTGATGGATTTGTTCTCCTATGTTGTGCCATGCTATTATGAAGTGTTGTTTTTATACATTGTGGAAACAAAACAAGGAATATGAATATAAATATAAATCCTTCTATTCCTACCATCCAATCAGAGCTGAAAAAACTTCTTGGATGAGAAGTGAAATGTTTTCAAAGAAAAACAAGAAAGTCCAGTTGCTTCTTGAAAGGATTCCGCTGCTGAGTACCAGCTTATGAATTCTACAAAGTCTAAAGTAATCTTAAGTAAACCCATTCCTCTCATTTTTCCATTCCAGCATATATTTTGGAGTAATAATATTTTTAGTATGACAATACTTTATAATAATATTTACAGACAAAAATATATGATTATAATTACCAGTCACATGTAAGTAAATTTTAGAGGTTTTTTTAAGAACTTCCAAAACATTTAAGTTCATAAGGTTTAAAATAGTGGTGGGAGGTGGAAGTTAACAGATAGATACAAAATAGAAAAATAGAAATTATGCACATCGACCAACCTGAATTCAGGAAATAATTTGAGGGAGAATATCATTCACTCCAATTCTTGCAAAATCCCAAGAACCATTTCTCCCTGCAAAATCTCATATATGGTCCCTTTTCCTACTAACCAGCAAATTGAGGCACAGATTGAAAGCAAAGATGGAAAGTTCATAATTCTTTTAGGTAAGCAACAACTTAGTGGACCACAATCTCTTTTGCATGCTGCCTACGCAGGCACAATTCTACTGTATTTTCTACTTTTATCACCTGGATAAATCCAGAAGGGGAAAGGTGTCTTGAACAAACAGGTGTAAATTACAAGTTCTGTACAAGTTCAAAGAAAGCAGATGGAGGGGGAAAAAAGGATAAATCAGGAATGGAATGAATGTTAATTCAAGTCAAGAAAAGCTCGGAGACTCATACATCTCTTCTGAGTTTTGGGGAACTTGATGCCGGGATGCTTTGTTGCATATCTAATGCATGATTATTTTTTTTCACCTATCAACTTTATCAACAATGACTTTACAGAATCATACATTTCTGAAACTCTTTCTAGACTAACAAGATAAATTATTCTTCTCTGCCACTACAAATGATTAAACAAGTGACTTGTTTTAATCCTTCTGATCTTCTCCAAACTTGCATGAGTACTGATGCCACCACACAATTTGTCACAGCACAGCTTGCAGATGTTTCCTAGGCAACTAAACAATCTAAGAGATTGACCCTTTCTTCTCTACTAAACATATATTGATCTTCAGCTTTCAATCTAGCTTGGTAATGAAAGTGGTAGCATCCTACACTCTGCGGAAGCATTGCTTTCACCAGCTAAGAATTTTGGGCTGAGAAATACTATGTTGTGCTTTAATAGGCACCACAGAGATATCTGCTCCCTCTTCATATCCAATCTATGTATAAAATCTCACTGCTAATCTATTCTGACAATACAGTACAATTTCTCCTGTGACAAAAATAATACAGGTCGCCCCTGGCTTACGACCACAACTGAGCCCAACCTTTCGGTTGCTAAGTGAAACATCTGAAAGTGACTTTTGCCTCATTTTACTTGCCAAAAGTTGTCAAGCGAACCACTGCGGTTGTTAAGTTAGTAACACAGCTGTTAAGTGACTCTGACTTCCCTATCGACTTGGCTTGTCAGAAGGTCGCAAAAGGTGCTCACGTTACACTGCCACCATCATAAATATGAGTCAGTTGCAGGTGGCTGAATTTTGGTCATGTGATCCTGGGGATGCTGCAATGGTCATAAGTGTGAAAAATGGTCATAAGTCACTTTTTTCAGTGGCGTTCCAACTTTGAATGGTCACTAAATGAACTGTTGTAAGTCAAGGACTACCTGTATAGTGCTTTTTTAAAACAAAATGAAAGCACACTGACCTGTACCTCCACATGAAAAAATGGAACACTGAAAATATAAGCATCCTTGATACATTACTACATAAGTCTACATATTTAGAGAATGCAGTGTTCTGATTTTCATAATACAGTCTCTGAAAACTCGCAGCTATAGTCAGTCAATAGTTTTCAAAGACATTTTGGTGAGGGGTTTATTATTATTATAAATAACTCAAGGAAACAAAACTATATCCAACATACTTTTTTTCACTTATTATTCTTCTGAAATGGGTTGGGCTGAGAGTCATACATATAGTAATCACAAGCATTCCACTAATTGCAAATATGTATGTATAGTATAGGCTCTCCTGGTTGAACAAGGGGTTGGACTAGAAGACTTCCAAGGTCCCTTTCAACTCTGTTATTCTGTTATTTAATGTTGGGAATCTAAAGTCTATGACTGGGCCCCCCTTTCTTGTGCTGGGGAAAAGCAGAAAAGTTTTGATGAAATCACTCTCCATTTTGGTGAGGGGTGCTACCATCTTTGCTTTATTACCATGTCAGCTTTGATACGTGCCTTGCAAATTCCCTAGATTTGCTGTTTTACGATAACCTTCACAACTGTACTTTCCTATCTTCATATATACCCACATACATGCATTTAAATTTCAGTGGAGGGGATTAGTTTATTTGTATATAAAAACTAATTAACAGTACTACCTCTTTCAAATACCTTTGGTAGTTAATTAATTTTGATTTCCTGCTGCCTTGTTGGCAAGGGATAATAAAATGTGATCCTTGGTGTTATGCTTTTAAACACATACAAACACAGACGTATTACACAAATCCCTGGAAAGAATAAATGATTCATTATTCTAAAAAATTACAAATGTAGCCAGGGGAAAAAAACATTTCAGATATTTCTTACTTATATTTGAAAGGCTGGTCACTAAGATCCTAGCTGAGATTAATACCTATTGAGATTTGGAAGGAATAGATTGGCCCCTTTTAAAATCTAATTGGACACCTGTCAGTATGACACTGTTATATGACACGTGTTATGCACAATGAGGGTAGACTTTAATTGAGAGTAAACTCAGGAAGGAATTTTAACCAATCATGGTCCCATAATGAGTTTACTGTCTGATAGACACTTACAGACTCATCACTTTCATTCTGTACCTCTTGCATTAATTACCACAATATTCTTTCATGCACTTTTGTTGACTCACCTTGAACTCCTCATACATATTCAACTGCTGTCTGCCAAAAAATTCACTTCTCTTGTCACTCTGGCTGGATACATTAGGTTTTGGTCTTTTCCTGATTTAAGCACAAGCTCCTTGCTCTTTATTTTCAATGCTTTCCTATTAGACTTATAAAGATAATCCTTGACGTACAGCTGCAATAGAGCCTACCCATTATATTCATAAGTCGTGATGATTGTAAAGCACATCATATATGTGACCGAACCAATTTTATTACATAAAATATTTTGCATGCTCACTCTATTTCTATATTCTGCAATGGCCTTCACTAACCTAAGGTCTTCCATCTATATTTACACTTTAGCAGCAAGAATTCTTAAACAGCTTGGTGAATGAATTTTCCTAACTGTAATCCTATAAGAACAATTGGGCATGACACATGGCAAGCCTATTTGTCAGCGCTTCAAGATAGTCCAAATCAAAAAAACACAACTCATGAGTACTAAAACTATAATAAGTACTAATTATAAGGGTAGAGTAACAGAATCTTATAAGTCTGACAGCATTTCTTTACTTTTACTTTCCACAAAACTAGGGAGAGTCTTTTTTGAGATCCTTCCCACATTCCTTTTGCTTCTGTTGGCTGAATATCTTTTGCAACAGATAGTCACCCCTCACCCCCCCCCCTTGAGGTGAGCAAAGAAGAACACTATACAGGTGAAACTCGAAAAATTAGAATATCGTGCAAAAGTTCATTTATGTCAGTAATGCAACTTAAAAGGGGAAACTAATATATGAGATAGACTCATTACATGCAAAGCAAGATAGTTCAAGCCGTGATTTGTCATAATTGTGATGATTATGGTATACAGCTCATGAAAACTCCAAATCCACAATCTCAGAAAATTAGAATATTACATGCAATCAATAAAACAAGGGGTGTACATAGAACAATATCGGACCTCTGAAAAGTATAAACATGCATATGTGCTCAGTACTTGGTTTGGGCCCCTTTTGCAGCAATTACTGCCTCAATGTGACATGGCATGGAAGCTATCAGCCTGTGGCATTGCTAAGGTGTTATGGAAGACCAGGATGCTTCAATAGCGGCCTTCAGCTCTTCTGCATTGTTCGGTCTCATGTCTCTCATCTTTCTCTTGGCAATGCCCCATAGCTTCTCTATGGGGTTCAGGTCAGGCGAGTTTGCTGGCCAATCAAGCACAGTAATCCCACGGTCATTGAACCAGGTTTTGGTGCTTTTGGCAGTGTGGGCAGGTGCCAAGTCCTGCTAGAAAATGAAGTCAGCATCCCCATAAAGCTTGTCTGCAGAAGGAAGCATGAAGTGCTCCAAAATCTCCTGGTAGACGGCTGCGTTGACCCTGGACTTAATGAAGCACAGTGGACCAACACCAGCAGATGACATGGTTCCCCAAATCAACACAGACTGTGGAAACTTCATGCTGGACTTCAAGCATCTTGCAGTGTGTGCCTCTCCATTCTTCCTCCAGACTCTGGGTCCTTGGTTTCCAAATGAGATGCAAAAGTTGCTCTCATCAGAAAAGAGGACTTTGGACCACTGAGCAACAGACCAGGTCTGTTTTTCTTTACCCCAGGTAAGATGCTTCTGACGTTGTTTGTTGTTCAGGAGCGGCTTGACAAGAGGAATACGACATTTGAAGCCCATGTCCAGGATTCGTCTGTGTGTGGTGGCTCTTGATGCACTGACTCCAGCCTCAGTCCACTCCTTGTGAAAGTCCCCAACACTTTTGAATGGCCTTTTCCTGACAATCCTCTCCAGGCTGCAGTCATCCCTGCTGCTTGTGCACCTTTTTCTTCCACACTTTTCCCTTCCACATAACTTTCTATTAATGTTCTTTGATACAGCACTTGGGGAACATCCAACTTCTTTTGCAATTACCTTTTGAGGCTTTCCCTCCTTATCGAGGGTGCCAATGATGGTTTTCTGCACAGCTGTCAGGTCAGCAGTCTTCCCCATGATTGTGATTCCTACTGAACCAGACTGAGAGACCATTTAAAGGCTCAGGAACCCTTTGCAGGTGTTATGGCTTAATTAGCTGATTAGAGTGGGACACTTTGAGCCTAGAATATTGCACCTTTTCACAATATTCTAATTTTCTGAGATTGTGGATTTGGAGTTTTCATGAGCTGTAAGCCATAATCATCACAATTATGACAAATCACGGCTTGAACTATCTTGCTTTGCATGTAATGAGTCTATCTCATATATTAGTTTCCCCTTTTAAGTTGCATTACTGAAATAAATGTACTTTTGCACGATATTCTAATTTTTCGAGTTTCACCTGTACATTTAGCAAAATAAAATAACACAAGGATGCAGATGTGTATGTTAATAACTGGCATCATACTGATTTTACCTTGCTTCCTTATCAATATGGTAAACTATAGAAACCAGGTGGGCTGACCAGATAGCAGCAGATGAAAAATTATGTATTCGAAACATTTGCTTATCTATAATTTATCATGAAATGGCCACAGAGACACATATGCAACCCTACCACTCACTGAAATCACTCTCCTAAGAATGAAAAATATAGTGAGGTCTAAAAGCTACCTATGTAGTGATACAAGATGTTTTTTTCCTTCAATTTATCAGATTACATTCATGGTTTTTTTCTCACTCACCCAGTTTAGGTCTCCAGATGCACACTGTGTTACAATAGTAGTCTGCATAATATAGATTCCACATTCATCAGGATGTCTGAAGATGGGGTTTGCAGATATTAGACAATGCATAGTGTGCTTTCTGACACATGATGCTGTTTGAGAGCAACCATCCTTTGCTGAGAGGAGGACTCAAGCATGGAATTAGCCTGGACTCACTATAGGAACACAACATGGTTAGGTCTGACCCTCCCTGAATGCCTTACAGTAGTGGCCCCCAAACTTTTGGGCACCAGGGACCGTTGCTGTGATGAGAAGTTTTTTCTGAGGAGCAGAGCGGGTGTGGTTTTACATGCTGCCTGTATCCCATGGATGGGGCTTCACTTATTTGTGCAGCCCAGTTTCTGGCATGCTGTGGTCCAGTGCAGTCCATGTAGCAGGGGTTGGGAACCCCTGCCTTAGAGACTCATCTAGCGGTTCCTATGAGAAAAATGGCAGTCTGGGGAGATTTCTATGCAATAGGCAGAGAACAATAAAGTCATAGGTTGAACCTTACATGTGTGGGTCTGGTTGTTCATGATTGACGGATGCCCCTGTATTTTCTAACACAAGGAACAATTATGAAAGAAGGAGAAAGACAATCAGAAAAGAAAATTTCCAAGCAACAAGAGATCTGAAATTATCAAGTGGGCATTTGGACCAAATCTACCTATTTGTGCTTATTAAGTAGTTCTCTCCTTTCTTTAACCTAAATATGTAACTAATATAAAAAAGTTTTTGCTGACAAAAATGCTGGTCTTATGTTTTCCATGAATGGAAAGAAAGTTAAGGGGAGTTGGGTTGATAACCTGGAGTCAATGTCTACCAATCCTAAATCTATTCAGGGTGAGACAGAACATAAATCTCTTATTTTTAAAATAATTTCAGAAGGCCAGCTGTCCACAAATATTTTCTATGACTTTCTCACAACCCCACTTTACTAAAATGATTCATTTAATATCTGCTTTATATGATGGCAATATCTGAAAAATTGGACAGGTCTAAAGTACTGGTTACCATGGAGCATCTTACTTAAAGCTTAATTATCTGAATGACATATGTGAACCTGATTTAGCTTATGTTTTGCACTCTGATGGAAGTTGCAGTTTGAGAGATAACCTGGTTATTGATTTTAACCTGGCAATTAAAATCATTTCTTTCCTCTAGCATAGTCATTATTCCATGCTCCACTATATAAATAGCCATTTTTTTAAGTGATAAAGGTGTTGAGAAACTTGTGTACTGTTCTGATTCTGGTGGACAGAGCAAAACTGAAACAACCACATTTTTTCTGCTTTTTAATTAGTAGGTTGACCAACTGATGTACTGAATGCTCACTGCAGGAAACAATCTTGCTCATGTACTCCTAGATCCATTTGCTTCATGGACACCATAGCTAGATTTTTTAAAAAAGGAGAATATTTAAAGCTCAGGATTGAAATGAGGAGCCCCATGGTGCTCTCTGAACTTGGTTGCTTTCTTGCAGATGTTTCATTACCCAAACTAGGTAACATCATCACTGCTAGATGATGTTATGTAATTTGGGTAATGAAACATCTGCAAGAAAACAACCAAGCACAGAAAATATCAAGGACCTCTCAGATTTTTTTAATGACCAGATGATCTTCTTTACTTGGTGTCCTTATCCTTTTAAAATTGGATCAATTCTTCCTAATTTCTATAAGGGCTTTTCATTTGGAATTTTTCAATTATTATCTGCCATACCTCCTTATTCACCCTAAGCAGTTATGCCCATATATAGGTTTAATGGTCACAAAGTGTTGGTTGAAACAGCAGTGAACATGAGAAATAATGACATTTTTATGAAACCGGATGCAGACTACAGAAATGGCAGAGTTAAGCAAGAAGATAAAGCTGCCACAGGATGTAGCATGTATGAAACATAAGGCAAGAAAGAGAAGAATCAAGCCTTTGTAATACATATCAATACAGTATCACAAACTTCAAATGACATCTGTGTCCACACTATAATAATAACCAGAATATAAGAGGCTTCTTAGATTAGTTGTTACTCAGATTATTATGGATACATTGTTTACAAAAGAGCTCTTAGAATGATCTAAGGCTACTTCAAATGATCATTTCTGCCTGGTATTCACTCTATGAGATGGAATTGCGACTCCCATTATTCTGATTGAGATTTATGGGATTTGTACTTTTAAATCCTCTGGAAGATTTCATACTGGGAAATCTTCATCACTGCATTACATAAAGATACAGCTGGTGAACTGTATTCTCAGTTTAAGGATATAATCTTACTGTAACTATATGTATAAAATAATTAAATTATTTTTTAAAAAACAAATTATGGTACATTGAAAATCCTAGGAGTATTCCTTTACAAAAATAGCATGAGGGATAACTCTGCTTTGTTCTTGTTTATGTTAAGCTTCATAAAATGTCCTTTTGCCCCATTATTTTCATTATTATTATGTGTATATAAAAGCATCAAGGACTAGACCAGGCAGGATTGCTTATCTCTGACTGTCATATTACTACCCAGGTTCCCATGAATATACCTCTTTCTATCTCACTCTAATAGGAATCATAGTTTTTGCTACCAATGATAAATGTATCTCACTACCCAATCACCAAAATACTATCCCTAGTTTTCAAGCATGGTATCTTTGTCTTACATTCTTATTCATTCATCTGCCAGAAGCTGAACCAATCACAGTGCTCCTGTCTATGGATGCCAAAATTAGTGCATAAAGGCATGAGAAAGTGCCAAAATTAGTGCATAAAGGCATGAGAAAGTGTTTGTGCTTGGACAACTTTGACAATGTCAATTACATGAGAAGCTTCAAAGTGAGTAGACAATATAGCAGCAAGCCCTAACTCTACCTAATTTATCAATGAAACTTATTCAACCTTCTTATTTGCTCTGACCAACCTACCCACATTGTATGAAGAGGTATGAAAGGGAGTTGAGAAGTATTCAAAGGAACATAAGGACAGCTGTTTACAGTTATCATATAAGATGCATAAAGATTGGGAGAATAAGGGTGGAAGAGATGCTTGGAGGTAAGAAATTGGGCCACCATATACTCTTTTTTCTTTTTCTACATAATTTCTACATAATTTTTCTACATAATAAAAATCTTATGCCTTCAGGGAAATGCCTCAACGGGGCTATAGGTTGTTTTCCGCTGACGACCACAACTTGGACTTTAAAATTCATCAACTGGGATGGACTTTGTGAGGCATCAATTGACTGTATCAATTTGATAACATTTTTGCCATAGTCATCAGGTGAATCAATCTCTAAATGAGACATCACATGAACACAACTTACAACCTTCTCTGCTGGCTTCCCCATTGACCTTGCCAGTTAGAAGCCAGCTAGAAAGTTTGCAAATTATTATCTTATGATGCTGAAACCATCATAAATGGGAGCCAGTCACCAAGTGCTCAGCCCATAATCGTGTGACCATAGGGACGCTTGGTAATCTTAAATACAAGGGCTGGTCATAAGTCACTTTTTAAGTCCTGTAATAACTTTAAATAGTTATTAAACAAATAGTTGTAAGTCAAAGACTATCTGCATAAGGTCTCACTGGTTAATTTTATTTTTTTTAATTTTAAAATTCAATTTTATTTTATTAAAATAAAATGTTGTTATTACAGTATGTGGGATCAGGTTAAAGCAAAGTGTTAGTGATTAGATAGTTACATTTCTTAGGCTTGTTGTCTTCTCCCAATTCCAAACTGATTATCATCACTATCAAAATACCATGTTCAGTAAAATATAAGAATGGAAAAGAGGCAGCATGAATTACTACACTTTATCAAGAATTGTTTTCTATACACGATATGCTCACTTTCATGTAAAGATTAGAGCCAATATGTTTTATATTAGAAAAACATGCACTATATTATATCCTCAATTAAGATTTGATTATATTCTATCTAATTTATGCAATCCTCTTTGCCATAAAAGATATAAAGATCTGATGTATTACATATGTGCCTACTTAGCAACTTTTTCATCCTCTTGAGAACTAATTATTCCAAATCTATGAAATTTCCACTAGACTGACAATAACTGATATTATACTAATGAATGATAGCAACCATTATTAATCACAAAATATGAATATATTTAGTTTTACATTTATATAAATCCAAAGAATTATAATTAGTTATCTTTTTTACTCAAATACCATGAGGCCTAATTTTAAAAATTGCAACACTTAACTAATTAATTAATTTATTAGATTTATATACCGCCCTTTCCCGAAGGACTCAGGGCAGTTTACAGGGCGTGTAAAATCAAACCAATACAAAATACAAAAGTTAAAAAGAATTAAAAAGATTAAATTATCCCTGAAAATAAAAACCCCAGTTAAAAATTCTCAGCCTGGGCCGGAGAGCTCAAAGAGCCAAGTCTTCAGGTCCCGGCGGAATGAACGAAGGTCAGGGGCAGTCCTGAGCTCCACGGGCAGCTGGTTCCAGAGGGCAGATGCACCCACCGAGAAGGCCCTCCCCCTGGGTGTTATCCACCGGCAATCTTTTACCGGCGGCACCCTTAGAAGACCCTCCCTGTGTGAGCGCACTGGACGAATGGAACTTGATGCTGGCAGCAGGTGTTCCCTCAAATATACTAGCAGAAAGATTTTTTTTTCATAATGTCAGGTGTCGCATAGCATTATTAAAAAAAATAAATGCAACTTTAACAAATGCAAAGGAAAAATATAAATTTGAAATATAACATACAAATTTAACATCAACATTTAAAACTAATTTTAGAATGGCATACATACTAACGATGAAATTCTAAATTAATTTGGAAAAAAAATCACATCATGCATTGCAATACTTCAACTATCCGTTGAAGTCTGTGTCTGTCTTGTTTGGTTCCAGTTCTAAACTAGTCAGTTATAGAGGTGCAAATGACAGACTCAATAATTCCTTTGTAGAACAGTATCGGCAGCTCCTTGGGCAGTCTGAGTTTTCTGAGTTGGTGCAGGAAGAACATTCTTTGTTGGGCTTTTTTGATTATATTTTTGATGTTAGGTGTCCATTTTAAATCTTGAGATATTATAGAACCTAGAAACTTGAAGGTTATTAAGGTTTAATGGATGACTACAGTTAGCATATTTGTGCATTGTAATTCATGGCCAAAAATACTCAGAGCTCTAAGAACATCTCCTATAACATCTTTTGAATTCGCCATTCTAAAGTCAAAGTTTCTTCTTTCTTCTTTTAAACTTCTTTCTTGCTTCATTTTCTTAGAATTCACATTGTCTTGTTCACTCAGAAAGAATACTATATTTTCCCAGTAAAATACCACTGAGTTCTAAACCTCATTCCATAAATGACATGATGGACATGGAAGAGACTTGAAGGGTGAAGAACAGAATTAACAGTAATCTGGAACCACTCTTGCTAAAGACCTTGTATCAAGTACTCTGCTTCTATCATTTGTTAAAGGCAATACTAAAATCCCTTGAGATATCTTCTGTTCATATTAACAACAAGAAAAATCAAGGAAACTGTAGGCTCACTAAAGAGAGAAGATGGCAAGGAAATAATAGGCAATAGGGAGAAAGCAGAGCTGCTTAACTCATGCTTTGCATCAGTCTTCACACAAAAAGAAACTATAACACAATATACCAAAAAACCACTACAAAAGACATACTAGAAACAAAAATTAAAATAAGCAAGAAAATGGTAAGAGAACACCTATCCAACCTTGACGAGTATAAATCACCGGGGCCCAACAGATTAATTCCCAGAGTTCTGAAAGAGATGTTATCTCAGAACCATTGCACCACATCTTTCATAAATCCTGGAGCACCAGGAAAGTACCTGAGGATTGGAAAAGGGCTGATGTGGTTCCTATCTTCAAGAAAGGGGGGGGGAACAGACCCAGGAAACTATAGACCAATCAGTTTAACATCAATACCTGGGAAGATCCTAGGAAAGATAATCAAAAAACAGATCTGTGAACAACTAGAAGCAAACAAAGTCACAGCTAGTAGCCAGCACAGGTTTGTTAAACACAGATCAGGCCAAACCAATCTTATTTCATTCTTCGATAAAGTGACTAAAATAGTAGACCAGCAAAAATGCTGTGGATGTAGTATACTTAGATTTCAGTAAGGCATTTGAAAAAGTAGACCACAACCTACTCCTTGGTAAGCTAGAAAAAGGTGGAATAGACAACATCACCACCAGATGGATCTGTAGTTGGCTGGCAAACTGTACTTAATGAGTAGTCCTCAATGGCGCTACATCCACATGGAGAGGAGTGGGGTACCACAAGGTTCCATCTTAGTCCAGAACTCTTCAATATCTTTATCAATGACTTAGATAAGGGAATTGCAGGGGAACTCATCAAATTTGCAGATGACACCAAACTGACAGGAGAAGCCAACACCCCAGAAGACAAACTCAGGATCCAAAAAGATCTTGACATATTTGAACAATGGGCCCTATCCAACAAAATGAATTTCAATGTGGAGAAAAGCAAAGCTTTACATTTGGACAGGAAAAATCAAAGATACAAGTACAGATTAGGTGAGACCAGGCTTAAAAGCAGTAACTGTGAGAGGGACCTTGAAGTCCTAGTGGACAATTACTTGACTATGAGCCAGCAGTGTGCAGCAGCAACAAAAAAGTTAAAACAATCCTGGGTTGTATAAACAGAGGCATAGAATCAAGATCACGCAATGTATTAGTACTACTTTATAAAACCCTAGTAAGACCACACCTGTAATACTGCAGCCAATTTTGGTCACTGTATCACAAAAAAGATGTAGGGAGTTTGGGAAAAAATTAGAGAAGAGCAACTAAGATGATCAAAGGCCTGGAGATTAAATCATACAAAGAATGTGGGACTTGGGTTTGGCTAGTCTAAAGAAAAGAAGAAATAGGGGAGACATGATAGCAGTATTCCAGTATCTGAGGGGCTGCCACAAGCTTCTCCTGCTTGAGCAGAGGGCTGGATTAGAAGACCTCCAAGGACCCTTCCAGTTCTATTCTATTTTTCCAGTCTTTACATTGTCTCCTCCTCTCATTTAACAGACATTGTCTCCCCAAATTTCCTGCCCTTACCTATTCCACCAAAAAGTTATTTTTAAAAACAACAGGACTTGGATGTGAGAAAAAGGCTGATCTCAGCACAGATAACTAATAGGTATGGATGATATATGTAAGAATACTCTTATGGTTGGCACTTGATTATACTTCATTACCTTTCTCAAAAACATTACTCTTAAAATACATTGCCCTTTTGTTTTCTTAAAAAAATCTTGAAGGCTCTGGAAGCAGGAAGACTGACCTTTCTAGCACTAGAGAAATGAAGTGAAAATTAATTATCAGAAGTGAAACAATTGAAATGATTGAAAATGCTCACAGCAACCAGATTCCAACTGCTTATTCCAACAGGACTAAATAATTATATGTTTTCTTGAAAAAAAAATATTATAATTGTTATAATTCTATCCAAAACTATAAATATCATGATGAAATAATAGGTGCCAGCCTTCTAGAAGCTTCTTTGAATAAAAACAGATACATTGAATAGAAATCATTGTGGGAACAGCAGGTGTAGTTTTAAATTGAATAAAATGCACAGGGTTCCTGAGTGATGACCTTTTAAGAAAGTCTTCTGAAGTGAACAGCCTCCTCCTGAGGGCAATATTAATAACATGTTTCATTCTGCCTTTCCCTCCCTTTTCTGTTTCTCTTTTTTTAAAGCAACAATTTCTACTGCTCCATTTGTATTGTACTATGGTAAAATTCTAGCCTTGTGTTGTAGAATTTAATGAATGGCTCTCATGGTGTCTGCAAGGCAACAGACATTAATTTGTTTACCCCTTTTAGAACAAGGTTAAGTTCCCTGCAAAGGTGTTTAATGTGCACTAACTTAACAATACAATGCCATCCATTTCAAAATGGAATTCAGAATATCTGTAAATTATTTAGGAAGGAATCAGAACTTAGTGTTTCTTCTTTCTCATCTGATTCAGTTATATTGTGGTAAATAATCGCAACACTGTGGAATATATGGTCTTGTTGATGAAATTATCACCATTCAAGTGGGATCTAGAAGCATGTGGCTCAGTGGCTTAATGACACTGAAGATGGTCATTAAGCCCAAGCACTGCATGGCAGGGTGAGTTCCTGTCACTCAGCTTCTGTCGCCTAACTGTTCAAAAGTGTACCACTTTTGTGGAGAGACAAGGTGGTGATCTGTGCAAGCACTTAGATTCCTGATGCCTTCTCAGTTGTAGTGTCTGCTTGTGAGGCAACTCTGGAAAGGAAGGGGGGCCCTGGGCAAGGCTGCAGGAAGAGCTACTCAACTTTCTCTCTGGTGCAAAGCCTTGCTCTCCTGTGGCACACCTGGGGAAGCGGGCAAACATGTCCTATAGTAGGGCTGGTACCAATCTACTACTCAGAAATAGCATTGTGATCTCCTGACTATTGTCAGGATTATTGTCAGGCTTTCCCTGATAATGCTACCTATTTCTAGTTGACTACAGTAATAGATTATAACATTTTAATTGTATTGTTTTATTTATAAATTTTAAATATTTAACCTTGCTTTATTATTTATAAATTATTCTTATCCTCTATCTCGGGATTTTTCAAGCTTCACACCTTTAAGCATGCTGACTGGAAAACTCTGGGAGATGAAATACATACTGCATATGTTAAAACTGCCAAGGTTAAAAAATTCTGCTCTATGGAACTGAAGGTGTTGTAGCTGAGGTCATTCCTCATTTTAGCCAATACAAACTCCCCAAGTAATTAATTCTTCCTAAATACTGAAGTCCCAGTTCTCATTTGGGCAGTTTGAAGGTATTTAAGTAAGCTTGAATAAATAAATATATTCCTTAAAGGTCCTAGTATGCTGAGTGTTGACAAAATTATGAGGTTGCTATGAAAATATCCTTCCAAAAGGTAGGTTCAAACAGGTGACATGCAGAAAAAGTATTTGTGGAATAAATAAATTTGTATGTGGACAAGATTAGAAATCAAAACATTGCCGCAGTTCGTGAAAATGTCAGCACCCATTTATGATGTTAATATGCATAACTTTCATAAGTAAATCTTAATTTTTCTGCCTCTTATGGTCTGAAATTGCTTGATAAGCTCTGCTGAAATTATACTGGTCTAAATCTAGTCACTGCTAAATGGTGGATAACTGAGAAAATCTTTCATATATTTTTTTATTTTTCATTTATTAATTTCATTTATGGAGCCAATTTATTACTGACAAGGCAGTTTACAAGAGGGTTAAAAACATAAATCGACAAGGTAATAAAACACTTGTGCAGGGGTGGATGGGGGGGGATAGGAATGTTAACTTGGATACTACAATAGGCTTACAATTTATCCCTGCTTAGATAGACTTCAAGTGTCCAAGTTCAGTTTCCTATTAATCAATAAGAGCTCCATCTTGCCTACATTTAATTGCAACTTATTTTTCCTCATCAACCTTAAAGCAAGTACAAGGGGACTGGTTGTTTGCTTGGATGACATGAAACAATACAGGTGAGTGTCATATTAACTGATCATTATAACTGATCATTAAACTATTTGGCATCAGCTTCAGGAAAAAGTGAAGGATGCATACCATATATAGGCAGTGATGATTAAAAAGTAATTACATTAAATTATCCAAAAGAACCCCATTAATTTTTGTGAAAATAATAACATGCAATGACAATTAAAAGCTATTTAACAAAGGAAAGATTTTCTTTCTTTCTTTCTTTCTTTCTTTCTTTCTTTCTTTCTTTCTTTCTTTCTTTCTTTCTTTCTTTCTTTCTTTCTTTCTTTCTTTCTTTCTCTTCTTTCCCAGTTGGCATCCAGCTTGTTATAACACTGTATCTCTGCACTGTCCAAAAGTGTTGAAATATGGCACCAAAGCCTACGTTTTCTTAATTAGTAATTCCATGAATTGCAGTCATTAATTTCTCTAAAGAATACTAGATCGGGAAGGCTACATTTTGAGTTTCTTTTCAGCTGTCATTTATGATAACTTTTTAATCTATGAAACATGGGGCGGGGGAAATCACATTGAAGGCATTTTATAATCATATAAAGTAAATACTATGTTTCCAAAAATTTTAGGAGCCATCTGCCATTATCTTTGCCTAGGTTGTTCTTTGTTTCAGAATAAATTCAGCTTCATTAATAGATAACAGCTAGCTTGCTTCATGCAACAGAATCAGACAAACACCAATTGGGACTATGTTTTCCACTAAATATAATTATCTTTCATGTCCTTAACCTAAATATGCTATCAAACTTTAGAAGTGGAAATATATAAAACGATACTCTCTGGTTATTGATGCCACTATCTAATGTGTTAGTTCATACATATTATTCTATCATTCCAAACAAAGCAAAGGTCCGGATGAAATGCCTTTAAGCATCCAACAACAGATGGTTAATTTACAGGCTGAAAATATGTTAAAGTGTATTTAATTAAAATCACCAATATTGTATCATTATATTATAAGGTCACCTATCTTCAGCCCAAATAAGATTTTTTTTAAAAAAATCAGCAAAAAAACCTCTGCTGAAGTTTCCTTAAACACTCACAGTGCATTTTCCTCAGTGATACATACATCAATAATTACCACTCCAATAACTATTATTATATACATGATTGATGTGGCTTCAATACCTCTTTAAATGCTCCCCTGTGGCTCATCTAATATATCAATAAGTTCTGCATTGCAGAGAATAGATTTTAACACACACACACACACACACACACACACACACACACACACACAGAGAGAGAGAGAGAGAGAGAGAGAGAGAGAGAGAGAGAGAACATACATACACAGATATAAAGATAGTCCTTGACCTACAAACAATTCATTTAGTGACCATTTAATGTTACCATGGCACTGAATAAAGTGACTTTGGTTACAACATTTGCAGTATCCCCATGGTCATGTGATCAAAATTCAGCTGCTTGGCAACTGGTTCATATTTATGATGGTCGCTGTAATAATAATAATAATAATAATAATAATAATAATAATAATAATAATAATAATAATAATAATAATAATAATAATAATAAGAAGAAGAAGAAGAAGAAGAAGAAGAAGAAGAAGAAGAAGAAGAAGAAGAAGAAGAAGAAGTAGTAGTTGGGAGGGCCCTTGGAGGTCATCTAGTCCAACCCCCTGCTCAGGCAGGAAACCCTATACCATTTCAGACAGGTGGCTGGACAGTCTCCTCTTCTTAAAAACCTTCAGTGTTGGAGCATTCACCACCTCTGGAGGCAGGTTGTTCCACTGGTTAATTGGTCTAATGGGAAGGAAGTTTCTCTTTAGTTCTAGGTTGCTTCTCTCCTTGACTAGTTTCCATCCGTGTGTTCTGGCCTGGGATCATCTGATCACCTTTTGCAATCTTCTGACAAGCAAAGTCAATGGGGAAGCCAGATTCACTTAACCAACTGGGTTAGTAACTTAACAATTTCAGTGATTCACTTAATAACTGTGGCAAGAAATGTCGTAAAATGGGGCAAAACTCACTTAACAAATGTCTCACTTGACAACAGAAATTTTGGGCTCAATTGTGGTTGTAAGTCAAGGACTACCTGTACAGTATGGATGCATATGAATCTAAATCATAATACATAAAATCTATTAGATAGTGAATAACCATATGGCTGGTGGGAGCATTTCCAGGGGGACATTTATTTAGAGTAAGGGTGAACAGTTCCATGAAAGTGTTGACATAGTATGCATCTGCTGTTAAAAAAAACCCTCAGCATTTTAGGAATAGTAAGCAATGAGAAATCCTTGCATCCATTTTTTAATTGCGATGCTATTATTATTTTACAGAAGAATACTAGCACATTTTTAAACAATAAAGGAAGAAACGTTATGCAATACTAATACAATGCTATTAAGAATATAAATAATGTGAACTAATCATAATATAAAATGGGAACAAATTAAGTCCCCTAAGTTGTGCAGTGGTTAAACAGTTGGGATTCAGCTAGCAGAGAAAACATGTGAAAAGATGCAGATTAATATAATCAGTAACATCAGAGGGAGATAGAGTCCTTGAAAAGGTAAAGGCATATGGTGTTTTCATACATCTAGCAATATGCTAAAAGACTGAACTGAATCTGAGCTTTTAACTGTTGCTTGTTTCTTAATGTCTGTTTTTGCAGTTTTGTTCACTTTGGACTAAAATTGGGAAAATATTCCCCAAAGAAGCATTATTATTATTAATCTAAATTTATTGGCTACTCAATGGCCAATAGACTCTGGGCAGTGTACAAAACTATATATATAAAATATCGGGCAATTAAAACAAATGCAAGTACTCCTTTTAACAACAGTAACTAGGATCAAATTTCCATCACTAAGCAATGCAGTCAGTGAGAGCAGTTTCAGCAACAGGTGGTTACCATCGTTTCAAGAATTGCCCTAGATCAGGGGTAGGCAACCTCGGTTCTTTTATGACTCATGGACTTGTGAGATTCAAGGTGCTGGTGATGACCTATAAAGCCCAAATGGCTTGGGTCCGGGATATTTGAGGGAACACCTGCTGCCGGCATCAAGCTCCCTTTGTCCTGTGCGCTCCCACAGGGAGGGTCTCCTCAGGGTACCGCTGGTAAAAGATTGCCGGCGGACAATACCCAGGGGGAGGGCCTTCTCTGTGGGTGCGCTTGCCCTTTGGAACCAGCTGCCTGTAGAGCTTAGGACTGCCCCTGACCTTCGCTCATTCCGCCGGGACCTGAAGACCTGGCTCTTCGAGCTTTCTGGCCTAAACTGAGAATATTAACTGGGGTTTTAATTGTATTTTTAATTGTAATTGGGTTTTTATTTCAAGGTTAGTGTAATTATTTTAATTGTTTTTAATTTTTGTAACTTGTTGCATTGTTTTAAAAAACCTTGTGAACCGCCCTGAGTCCTACGGGAGAAGGGCGGTACATAAGTATATAAGAGCCTTGGTGGAGCAGTGGGCTAATGCCTCCTTAAGTAACACCAGCTGCCTGCAATTAGTGCAGGTTCGCATCCCACCAGGCTCAAGGTTGACTCAGCCTTCCATCCTTCCGAGGTAGGTAAAATGAGGACCCAGATTGTTGGGGGCAATTAAGCTGACTTTGTAATAATGCCGCTTGGGGGGGGGTGTGTATAAGCAGGCATATACATAGAATGAAGGCTACTGCTAAGCTTGTAAGCCGCCCTGAGTCTTCGGAGAAGGGCGGCATATAAATGGAATTAAAATAAAAATAAAATAAAAAATTAATTTAATAAAATAAAAATAAATAAATAAATAAACTCCCAGAATTCCTGAGTCAGCTGACTCAGGAATTCTGGGAGTTGAAATCCATGAGTCATAAAAGAGCCGAGGTTGCCTACCCCTGCCCTAGATCAATAAGCCAGATCTTCACACAACTGTGACTTTCAATTTCTTGCAAATTTCCCCACTGACTTTGCTTATAGAAAACCAGGTTGCAGATTGCAATCATGTAGCCATGCTGTAACGATCAGGAATAAAAGCTACCAAACTAGCCAGATTTAACAAACATAGTTTCAAGGCTTTTTGTATGTCTTTGTGTTTTTCTGTGGAAAAACCTATCTAAGAAAAATCAGATTGAGGCATATTTTACAGAAGATATTCATGTCTACATTTGAGGTGAAGCCTAGAGGTGAAGACACTTGCTTCCCACTTGGAAGGTTGAGAGTTCAATCCTAGGTAATGACAAATGTTTCTCTATAAGAGTGCAAAAAATAAAATCTGTTGTGAACTCTGCATAGGCGTCAGGAAGGGCATCCAGCCAGTCAATGCTCAATTCAGTAGCCTCAATTGCACCCCAAATCAAGGGATTATAGGGTCATAAAAAAATTATGTCTACATTTAACTATATCCATCTATTTTAAATCTATTCTAAATTTGGAATTTCTTTGGAGAATGGAGAAACAGCCAGAGGACATTGAGGACATTCCATGATTCCCAGCACTTCCAACAAACTCCATGGTTTATAATTAGCTACAAAGACTTCTATAGTATTTGAAAATATGTAAATGTCATGGAAAAAAAAGATTCTCCTACCTGCAAGTGGAGCCCTTCATCCCAGCCTGAAAGACATGACTTTATCAGCTTAAAATTCTAGGGTCCTTTCTACCCAATCTAGTGTGCCAGGAGCTGAAGCAATGTTTTACTAAGACATTATATCAACATTAGAAGTTGACAACACTTCCAATGATTGTGCTTCAGAATTTGAATTGAATTTCTGGGAACTATTTCAAGTCTAGAAAAAGGGCCATAGCAAGAATTAAAATAGATCATCATTCAGCATAACACACTATAATAACTCCATTAGGTTCAGTGAAGAAGTCAGCTGTTGTTTACAAATAACCCTCTGAGGTCCCTTTCTGAGGTAAGAAACTAGTTCAATACTAAATTGTTCAACTACCTGAAATGACTGTTATCACAGATTTATTTATTTTTTGGTTAGAAAAAAATAAGACAGGATGTGGGGAGGGTTCAGGAAACAAATAAATGACCTTTGTTATACTTTGTTTGTTTCTTCTATTTATTCTGAAAAATGCAGTAAATAAGAAGAAGTAAAAAGCCTATTATAGCTGATGATATGCTTCAAAAATATTAACAATTTTTCTTCAGCTGTACTCTCAGCATCTCACAAAAAATAATTATAGGTTGTCAAACATATTCATGTAGAAACGTTTCATTCTCTGAGGTAGTTTAAAACAAACAAATCCTTCTTCTGTATGCTATTTGCATATTTTAAATTTGCCCCTTTTCTTAATCTTCTCAATAATGTAAAAAAAAAAAATCTATTTGGATGCTACATTGATTTCTTTTTCTCCTCCAGAAATTTTCACTTTCTTGCCAATATGCTAATTTCTCTTCTTGATCACCGATAGTTTTGATTCAAAACCAAGAAGTTGGTTAAATAAACTCAGTTAAATATGGATCTACAGTTACTATGTAGAACCATGAAACAAGCAGAAAAAGAGAACAATACACCAAGGAAAGCTGTAATTCCCAAAGGAGAAAATGGAATAGCTCTTATGAATTTGGCAGGTGGTGATGAAAGTCTAGTCTAGACATATTTTAATTATAAATGTTACTGGGATGATGTGTAGAATTGAGATTTAATGGAGATAATGTGTGAAGGAAAGAGCAAAAGAAGAATAAAGAAAAAAAGAGTATTGTTTTTCTATTGTTATTTAGGACTTTGTTCAGAAAGATAAAGTAGTGGACTTACAGGGCTTCCGGTTCTGGATTGTGGCTCAGCCAGACATTTCAGCAGAATCCTCCTCACATCGTTTGGATTTCTTTCACCGGGGGACCCCTGTAAAGGGGTCAAAGGTCACCCTGGAGGGGCAATGAGCAGGGGAGAGGACTCTCCGGTCAATGGTGGAAGGGCGGTGGCCCTCCTGTCAGCTTGGAGCAGCTCTCCGGACCGACAAAGAAATGATTGGCCACTCCCATGGCCCATCCTTCTAGCCATTTCCTGCCAAAGCCAAACTCACAAGCAAGCACTTGAAAGCACAGCGGAAAAACTGGATGAGAACTGCCTTCTCTTTGTTCCAACTGTCTACCTTTTCCTGTTAAAAGCTTCTTGAATTTGTTTCCCACAACGAGGAGAGAGGGAACAGATTTTTTTCCACCCTCCTTAATGGCGGCATTTGATTACATCAGGAGAAGAAAAAAACCTTGAATGAAATAATATCAATTGATTGGACTTACTTCCCTTCTATCTTTGGTGACCTAAAATTCCCACCCTTACAGAAACTGGCTACTCTATTTATTTGACTAAAAAAAAGGAGAAAAAAAGAAAAAAGAAATATGTAAAAGGGATCAAAACCGGGGAAAAAAATCTACTCTCTCTGAAAAGGATTTTAAGTATTCTGGGGACATATTGTGCCCAAGCCTGATACAGCAAGTGAATATTATTTGGCAAATAAACTTGTTTATACTGTGGAACTGTCCTTGGCATCAGCTAAAGATAAAAACCTGAAACACCTGGAGGTGAATTTAGCTTTTAAGACTTGTGCAGGTGAACTTTTAATGACTTTTTTTAAAAAAATTAGCCTCCACTAAGGACTATTTACAATTATTTCAAAATGGAGATTGACCAGCCTCAAAACTCGCTTGACTATAAACTCATACTTGAAACAATTCACGAAGTTACTGAGATGTTTATCTCCAGACTGAAAAATTTAGATGCCAATTCTAATCCACAAACTGAAACCCATACTCCAACTAAAGAATCTACAATTCAGAATATAACAAAATTGGAACAAATTACTATTGAGACAGAGGAATATAAGGAACAACAAGACATTGAAAAAACTAATATCTAAAATGTGACTCCATTCAAAGAATCTACAATTTTAAAAATACAAGGAACTATCACTACAACAGACAACCCTAAGGACCAACAAGAAATTATGAAAAAAAATAATACTCAAGTTTCCATCTAAAGAGCCTATAACTCCAGAAGTGCACCACACGCAAGATAATGATGATAACATAAAGGATGCGGAAGACCAACAAAGACAGCTTCTTGAAAGCCTGGATAGCCAAGCATTAACTACAAAACTGGATAAGACTTTCTACTCAAAGCAAATGAACCCACATGGAAGAAGAATCCAGACCGAACTGAAGATAAAGACATTAGAGCAAATACAGAGATTGGGATTAACAGGGCAACAATATAATGATTATAAATGGTTTAGCTTTTGTGGATCATTGATGGTTAGATGGCCTCCTTTGGTTCAAATAATATGTATTGGAGCGAAGGGAGACCTATCTAGCAATCTAAAGGTTTTGGTATGGAAACCTGATTGGTAAAAAAGAAAGAAAGCTAGAGTTAGATTTAAAAAATGAGTTCCTAGGGATTCATTAAAGGTTACTTCTTTAATAATCAGTGATCTATTAGGATCTGAAATAGAAAATGTTTATGAGATAGAACTAGAATGTGTTTATCTACCTATTAGGCTTATTTTAGACATTATAATTTGTATACTGACATAATGGAAATTTGAGTTATGGATCCTATGTTTGATGTTAAAAGATGTTTGAATATTTTAATTAAGATCTAAGAACTAGCAAAAATTTAATACAGAATTTCGTTATGTATAAGTAGATGTAGATTGATAAATATAGGCTATCCTATCAACAACATCCCCTTCATGGATTACTGCCTTGTCATGGTGAAGGGGCTTGCGTAATTCAATGAAGCTATGAGCTATGCCGTGCAGGGCCACCCAAGACAGAAAGGTCATAGCAGAGAGTTCTGACAAAACGTGATCCACTGGATAAGGAAATGGCAACCCACTCCAGTATCTTTGCCATGAAAACCCTATGGACAGCACCAAAAGGCAAAATGATATGATGCTGGAGGATGAGCCCCTCAGGTTGGAAGGTGTCCAATATGCTACTGGGGAAGAGCAGAGGGCTAGTACTAGAAGTGCCAGAAAGAATGAAGCGACTGGGCCAAAGCCGAAAGGACGCTTAGCTGTGGATGTGTCTGGTGGTGAAAGGAAAGTCCGATGCTGTAAAGATTTTTCTCCATAGGAACCTGGAATGTAAGATCCATGAATCAAGGAAAGCTGGACGTGGTCAAACAAGAGATGACAAGACTGAACATCAACATCTTAGGAATCAGCGAACTAAAATGTACAGGAATGGGTGAATTTAATTCAGATGACCATCAGGTATACTACTGCGGGCAAGAATCCACAGAAGAAATGGAGTAGCCTTCATAGTCAATAAAAGAGTAGGAAAAGCAATACTGGGATACAATCCTCAAAATGACAGAATGATCTCAGTTCGAATCCAAGGCAAACTGTTCAATATCACAGTAGTCCATGTCTATGCCCCAACCACCGGTGCTGAAGAGGATGAAATTGACCGGTTCTATGAAGCCCTACAGCACCTTATAGAACTAACACCCAAAAATGATGTCCTTATCATCATGGGGGATTGGCATGCTAAAGTAGGAAGCCAAAAGATAACTGAAATAACAGGCAAGTTTGGCCTTGGAGTACAAAATGAAGCAGGTCACAGGCTGATAGAATTTTGTCAAGAGAATACGATGGTCATAGCAAACACTCTTTTCCAACAACCCAAGAGACGGCTCTACACATGGACATCACCAGATGGTCAACACAGAAATCAGATTGACTATATGCTCTGCAGCCAAAGATGGAGAAGCTCTATAAAGTCAGTAAAAACAAGACCAGGAGCTGACTGTGGCTCAGACCATGAGCTTCTCCTTGCAAAGTTTAGGCTTAAACTGAAGAAAGTATGGAAAAGCACTAGGCCACTCAGGTATGAATTACATCTTATCCCTGTTGAATATACAGTAGAGGTGACAAATAGATTTAAGGAATTAGATCTGATAGACAGAGTGCCTGAAGAACTATGGACAGAGGTTTGCAACATTGTACAAGAGGTAGCAACCAAAACCATCCCAAAGAAAAAGAAATGCAAGAAAGCAAAATGGCTGTCTGAGAAAGCTTTGCAAATAGCTGAGGAAAGGAGGGATGTGAAAGGCAAGGGAGAAAAAGAAAGATACACCCAATTGAATGCAGAAGTCCAGAGAATAGATAGAAGAGATAAGAATGCCTTCTTAAATGAACAGTGCAAAGAAATAGAAGAAAACAATAGAATAGGGAGGACCAGAGATCTTTTCAAGAAAATTGGAGAGATGAAAGGAATGTTTAATGCAAAAATGGGCATGATAAAGTACCAAAATGGCAGGGACCTAACAGAGGCAGAAGAGATTAAGAAGAGGTGGCAAAATTACACAGAAAATCTATACAAGAATGAGCTTAATGTCCCTGATAATCACAATGAGGTGGTCACTGACCTCGAGCCAGACATCCTAGAATGTGAAGTGAAGTGGGCCTTAGAAAAGCTGAGCAACAACAAAGCTAGTGGAGGTGACAGTATTCCAGCTGAGCTATTCAAAATCTTAAAAGACGATGGAATAAAAGTGCTACACTCAATTTGCCAGCAAATTTGGAAAACTCAACAGTGGCCACAGGATTGGAAAAGATCAGTTTACATTCCAATTCCAAAGAAAGGCAGTGCCAAAGAATGTTCAAACTATCGCACCATTGCACTCATTTCTCAGGCGAGTAAAGTTATGCTTAAAATCCTACAAGCTAGACTGCAGCAGTATGTGGATCAAGAACTACCAGAAGTAGAGGCAGGATTTCGAAGAGGCAGAGGAACTAGAGATCAAATTGCCAACATACGCTGGATCATGGAGAAAGCTAGAGAGTTCCAGAAAAACATCTACTTCTGCTTCATTGACTATGCTAAAGCCTTTGATTGTGTGGATCACAACAAACTGTGGCAAGTTCTTAAAGAGATGGGAGTACCAGACCATCTTATTTGTCTCTTGAGAAACCTATATGTGGGGTCAAGAAGCAACAGTGAGAACTGGACACGGAACCACTGATTGGTTCAAAATTGGGAAAGGAGTCTGGCAAGGCTGTATACTGTTGCCCTGCCTATTTAACTTATATGCAGAGCACATCATGAGAAAGGCAGGGCTAGATGAATCAAAAGTTGGAATTAAGATTGCTGGAAAAAATATCAACAACCTAAGTTATGCAGATGATACCACTCTAATGGCAGAATGTGAAGAAGAACTAAAGAGCCTCTTGTTGTGGGTGAAGAAGAAGAAGAGTGCAAAAGTTGGGTTGAAACTTAACATTAAGAAAACCAAGATCGTGGCATCCGGCCCTCTCAATTCCTGGCAAATAGATGGGGAAGAAGTCGAGGTAGTGACAGATTTTATTTTCCTGGGCTCCAAGATCACCGCAGATGGGGACTGTAGCCAAGAAATTAAAAGATGCTTGCTCCTGGGGAGGAAAGCCATGACAAATCTAGACAGCACAGTAAAAAGCAGAGACATCACCATGTCAACAAAAGTGTGTATAGTCAAGGCTATGGTCTTTTTAGTTGCAATGTATGGCAGTGAAAGCTGGACCATAAAAAAGTCTTAGCACCAAAGAATTGAGGCCTTTGAACTACGGTGCTGGAGAAGACTCCTGCGAGTCCCTTGGACTGCAAGGCGATCAAACCGGTCAGTCCTAGAGGAGATCAACCCTGACTGCTCTTTAGAAGGCCAGATCCTGAAGCTAAAACTCAAATACTTTGGCCACCTAATGAGAAGGAAGGACTCACTGGAGAAGAGCCTAATGCTGGGAAAGATTGAGGGCAAGAGAAGAATGGGACGACAGAGAATGAGGTGGCTGGATGGAATCACTGAAGCGATAGGCATGAACTTAAATGGACTTCAGAAGATGGTAGAGGACAGGAAGGCCTGGAGGAACATTGTCCATAGGGTCATGATGTGTCGGACATGACTTCACAGCTAACAACAACAACAATCAACAACATGTGATGTATCAGGATGTGAAATAGAAAATGTTTATCAGGTAGAGCTTAGTTATTCAGCTATTGTCTGTATGTTAGATGTTACAGTTTTTGATGTAATGAAATAAGGGAAATTTGGGTTGTGAATATTATTTGGGATGTTAAAGGCTAAATTTGAATATTATAATTAAAATCAAAATTAGGCAAAATTTAATTACAGGCCATGGATATATTTCACTGAAATTGGATTGATAAATTTTGAACTGACCATGCTATTCTTAGAAATTTATTAGTTTAAACATGTTGTTTTAAATGTTAAGGGAAATTGAGAAGGATGTTTTGATATTGTAACCTGAATTATGTACTGAAAACGCTGTTATTGAATCTTTGATTATCCAGTTACTATGATGCTTTCTAAATATACAGATTTTAAATTGGAAAACCAATAAAACTTGTTTTTTTTTTAAAAAAAAGGTATTGGACTCACAAAACCTGTAAAGTAGGAAGTAATAGTGGAACAAATTATGCTACTATTAAAAAAAGGATAAACATTAGGCAAGTTTTGCTTGTGCAGATTGTCATAGCCGCCACCTAATGTTTGCATTAAATCTAGACATATTTTATTACATGCACCAAAATAAATTATTTGGAAGTAACCAGGTGAGAAAAGGCAAGCTGCCTGAGAAAAGCTAGCATCTTTCTCTCCCCCAGTGAGCCCTGTTGCATAGCAGTAGGGAGTGTCCTGATGGTGGTCTGATGGTGGTCTGATGGTGGTTTTGGAGCCGTTGGTGTTGAAGGGTTCTGGGAAGGAGAAAGGTTGTGCATTTCACTATTCTGTATAGGAAACAGAAACAACCTGTAGTTAAGGAGTATGGTAGTTTACTCCATATAGTAAGGAGCAGCAGAAGACCTGGGAAGATGTGAAAACAAACTGGGACTACTCCCCAAGGGTCTGCTGGTGTATGGGTTGCCTAAAGTCCAGGGAATCTGGATAGGTCCTCTGAATGTGGAGTCCACTGAATTGGATATAGACAAAAGGACCCTGTCACACCAGATAATCATATGTGGTCCAAATTCTCAAATTATTTTGGATGAAATGTTATTTAGGGATAACTATACACATTTTTGACCATGTCATGCAGAAGAATCTTGTTGATCAGAAGGTCGGCAGTTTGGCGGGTCGAATCCTGAGTGCTGTGTAGCAGAGTGAGCGCCTGTTACTCATCCCAGCTTCTGCCAACCTAGCAGTTCGAAAGCACATAAAAATGCAAGTAGAAAAATAGGGACCACTACGGTGGGAAGGTAACAGCGTTCCGTGCACCTTTGGCGTCTAGTCATGCCGGCCACATGACCACGGAGACGTCCTCGGACAAGCGCTGGCTCTTCGGCTTTGAAATGGAGATGAGCACCGGCCCCTAGAGTCGGAAACGACTAGCATGCATGTGCGGGAGAACCTTTACCTTTATACACATTCTTGACCATGTCATGCAGAAGAATTCACTGGAGAAAGCAATTGTGTTTAGAAGAGTTAGTGGTAAATGAAAAACCAGATCATTGCCAAAGAATATGGTGGTTAGATACCATCCAAGCTGACACAGAACCAATAAGTAGTGAAAGATTGGAAGATGTGGAGAAAGCTGGCCCATAGAATCGCCAACAGTTCGACACAACTGAATGGAGAACATCATCATACAAATAAACAACTGCAAGAAGTGGAACAAACTTTGTCTTTTATGAATTTGGCTACACTGCTGCAAGTGTAGAGTGAACAGAGTTTGTGTCATGACATCACAATGCATGTATCATTTTGACATTGTTATGGTTCAGACTGATTCTTTGGTGCAGTATTGCGACTCTGAATAGGTGGCTGTTCTAAAACTTTATCCCATGCCTTATGGAAATATTTTTTTATAGCCCTGTGAGGATTTTGGTTTGTTGTGTGGTGAATATTGTGCATTTACAAGTAATGGCGATGTTTTATAAATGAATATTACTTTTGCCAGAGCTCTCAACTGGTGAACTCGGTATCATATTATACAACGTAGCTAGAGTAATTAGAGAAACATTTGCAGATTCAGTCCTTCTCATGCTTTATAAACCACAAAAATTTACCCCTGGCAATTTACTCCTTCCAATTTAATCAGGCTAAAGGTCAACAAGTATAAATAAGAGCTTCTATGCCCTGGATGATCTTAAACTTGTTGTGCTACTTGGTAACAGATTCCCACATGCATAGTAATGTCATCATATTACAAACCAACTGCTATCCTCAGATAAAACTGCAGCACTTTCTAAAGCCTTGGCTATAGCCCTCAGACACCCTTTTAACACTTGCTGCCAAGTTGTAATTTTTGGAGTAAGAGAAGGAGAGTTTATTTAACATGTGGGGATGATCGTATTAAATGGATTATTGATCCATTTACTCTAGGAGAGTATATGACTGGTGCTGCTATGAAAGCTATCAAACAGGAGGGACAAGATTGACATTTATAACTTCACTGTTTTCGTACTAGCTTAGCACATCTATGTGTGTATGAGTCCGCAAATTAGTATTTAAACAGAACTGATAAAAGGTGTGCCTTATCTGGATCAAGACCATGGCATAGAAAAGGCAACTTAACCCATTCATCCCCATTTATTCTTTGATACAAGCTATACATTTCCTAAATTTTAAGTCAGACATGCATAATTTGAGATACCAGGGATTGATCTTGATAATATTCAACATTCAGTGCATATGCTCCTCTCTGAGCTATAGCACTGGCCAGGCTGCTAGCAATTCATTCATCATTTCTTCAAAGTTTCAGAAGGAAGCACCAATAGAAAGATGGAACACAAGTGGTAGAACTACAAGTAATCCATTATTTATTTTAGCAGTATTTGAATCTTCTCAGTGAAATGTGAAAAAATACATATTTAAAAATAAGTCTATTACGTAGTGTAATGGGAATATATGCAAAATTATATTTGACCTAAAAATTCCTCAGGTCTTTTCCTTAAAGGATGACCTTTCCTTTGATCTTACAGTAATTTTAAGTGTTTCATTCCTTGCTAGGAAACATGATAACTCAGCTTCAAGGAAGCATTATCAATAATTTAATAATTTAGCTAGTTAGCAAATAAATAAAATAATGATCACATGTAATGGAAAGTGAAGAGCATAATTTACCTAAAACCCAGTAGCAGAAGGCATATTTTCCATGCAGAAGATTTCAAGATAAACCTCTAGTATTTCTGATTAAATCATTTCTGACATAAAAATGTAATGTAATTATCTACTCATAGCACTTCTATACTACCAATCCTTAAGGGTCCTACTGGTTTACAAAACACTGTGTAAAACCCATCGAAGCATCTATGGAATCTATGGAAACAGAAGCTTGTTTTGAAGAAGCAAGTTATTCCAAAGAGTATTGACAATTTTAAATAATGGTGTTAGAGAAGACTCATGAGAATAGCATGAACAGGGAGGAAAAGAAACAAATGGATCATCAAACTAGTCAATTTAGAATTCTCACTTGATGCACAAATGACCTGGTTCAGATCCTATCTTGGACACATAATATGAAGATCTAGCTCTCTGGAGAAGGCTCCAAAGTGGAAGAACATTAAGAGTTACAATTATAGGAGTTGTGGTGACACTGAGTATACCATTGGAAGATCTGAAAGACCAGGTTGGGGACAGATTCTTATGCAGGAAATCTATCTACATGATTGGTAGGAGCTGACACCAACATGAAGCAGTTATTGAAGTTTTATTTTAACTGCTATCCTTATTTTCTGCCAAAATTGGTATACCAGCAGCAAATACTTTAGTGCAATATGAAAGAGATTGGAGAATAGGACATTTGCACCTTGATTTCATCATTAAAGTTGGTAATAGCAATTTTTCATTATTACTTTATTCATGGTGTTAGCAGTACTGAATGCTTCCCAGAGTAATTTTTGATGAGATGGGTAACTATATAACATTAGATAATAAATAAATAAGCCTTGAAGGAATCTTAAGACAACCACTTTCAGCCATAATCCTAATAAAGAGGCAAGCAAAACAATTGTTTTTAACTTACTGCTCAAGAATAAGAAAAGGCACCCATTGCTGTGCATTAAATTGTGTGCTTGTGCATGTGTTTGTGTGTGTGTATATGTATATTTTATAAGCATAATACTGCTTTCAATATGTTTATTTAATTTTTCCCTCAAGTAATCAAACTATGAACCACAGTTCATGTCCTTAGCAATCATTTGTGATTAAAACAGGCACTGTATCAGTCAAGAAAAAGAGGATAGGGCTGATCTCAATAGCTTGATCTCTACATCAAGTTAAGCCACACTTTATTTAATTTTGGCTTGTTAAATAACCATAATTGGCTGCGTTCATGAAACATGTTAAGTCAAGCTGTAGAAATCACATGCTGAAGTTAAAATCTGAGGCCATAATCGGAGACAGTGAAGAAGATTACTAAGTGCTCATTTCTAAGGATCCTAATAATATAATTATAATATATCATAGAAATATTTTTGTCACACAGTTTTGCTGGACATAACTGCTTGGTGAATATTTTCATACTATATTTATTGTTCTGTTCATGTTTCCTTACTGTATGCCATTTTGTATATACTTCTTACTGGAGATATAAAACACAAAATCTGGTAAACTATGGAGGGAACTGCATACAGGATCAACTTTTGATTTAAAAATAACACAGAGTCTTCTCCTTCAGGAAGAACAGGGGAAAAAAACCTATTTCTTGTGGGAAGAAGCTTCAGTCATTCAATTCCCATAGGATGTGCTGTTTGCCCAAAAAGCAGAAATTTATCAAAAAATAAAAAGTAGTAAAAATTATCTAGTGAAGAATTTGTTCAAAAGCAAATAAAAAATACCCCTTCGCTAGTAAGAAGAAAGAAAGAAAATATTAAAAAGATGTTGAGATAATGTCCAAAGAAGGAACAGTTCTACATGAAAAGTTGAAAGCAAGATCTATTTTTTAAATCTTTACTATTGTCTTGGGTAATAGTTTTTACTTTTAGCTTTCCACCTTTATTTAATCAACCTTTTATATGCAACTTGTAAATATCTGTAATGCTTAAATAAAAACTTTGGCATGATTAGTTTTGTTCTAGAGCTCTCATCCTTGTTTGACAGCTCCTTTTTCACTTCTTCTGCTCTATATTATGGCCATAGATAGGAAACCCAGATGAAACCTACACCACAATATATAAATATCTAACAACGATTAGCAGTCAGACTTGACCACATGCTGCGTCGAAATTATTATTATGAGAAAACCATCAGGGGACAAAACAGCATGGTGGATACAGCTTCAAAGCTATAAAATAGCAGTATGCAAATACCATTCCAAATTATATCCCTTTGCATTATTCTATCCAATATTGTTTAGTGACCCTCTGTCTCTGAGACAGCAGATGCAATTCTCCTTAGCTTAGTGTAGTGCAGTGGTAGCAAACCTATGGCACACATGCCAGAGGCAGCATTCAGAGCCCTCTCTGTTGGCACACGTGCCATCACCATCAGCAGCAGGTCCATCAGGCTGCCACCGCCACCCGGAGCAGGAGCCCCACTCAGCACAATGGAGGCAAAGCGGCCGACTTGAGTAGAGGTGGTAGAGCACAGGTCACCAACCATTGTCGATTGGTGGACTGGAAGAAAAGGGAGGGGGAAGCATTTTACATGTGTGCATGGGGCCACGAGCATGCATGCGCTGCAAATGGGGCAGGGCTAGTGCCTGCATGATACACACTAGCCCTGCCCCATTCTTGCATGGTGCAGTGCCTTATATCTGCACCCCACGATGCGGCAGTGGCCATTTTTGCGCCTTGCAGCACGGTGACCCATTTTTGTGCCCCCAGTTTTTGCATGCCAGAGGTGGCACTCAGAGCTGCCTCCGTGCCCCCCCCCTGAGGACACCAGAATGCTGATGCAGCCTTGGCATTTTGTGATAAATAAGTGGGTTTTGGGTTGTGGCTTGGGCACTCAGTCTCTAAAAGGTTTGCCACCACTGGTGTAGTGCAAGAAATTGCCATTGACTTGATTGTGATTTAGGCTTGAAAGTCCCTATTGCTTAAATTTAAACAGATCAGAGGTGGCAGAACCTAGCTAATCTTGGCTGATCTTAAAAAATAGACAGGGTTAAGCTTGATTAATACTTAGTTGGTAGATCTCAGGAAAATATGATGGTGACAGAGAAAGTACCACCTGTCCTATTTCATTTAAATAAGAACACTAGCAAATCAAATATAGAAAATCTCCATGAAGAAGCATTTGGTCATAGGTCAATGAAACAAAAATAATTCTAGGAAGAAACATACAGTTTATTTAATAGGAAGCAGCTGCATTTAATGAGAAGCTGCATTCCTTAATGTAGCCTGAACCCATATGTAAGATAAAACCATTATTAGTAGAACTAAGAGCCACAGACCTGTTATTGTAATAAATTTTATTCATCTGATTCTCAGATAGGTAGGATTCAAGAAAGTGACAGTTGTTAAAAAAGATATTAGGGATGTGATTTTACTTGTGAAACTCCATCTCATAAAACTATGCATTGGTAAAAACGTTTGACAGAATAATATTTTATTCTTTGGAAGAGAAAAAGGTAAAATCTCAACATGATTGTTCCTAAAGTTCCCTCAAGCATGATAATAGGAACAATTCAGCAAGCCCAGTCTGAAATGGACCGCTTAGTAGTTCATTCTTGCATAGAGGTCAATATACCTGCAAAGAAAGTGTAAGGAATGTATGGAAACAGGTGCAGTGGTATTTATTTATTTATTTATTTATTTATTTATTTATTTATTTATTTATTTATTTATTTATTTATTTATTTATTTATTTATTTATTTATTTATTTGTAATCTTGCCTTTATTATTTTTATAAATAACTCAAGGTAGGGAACATACCCACATTCATCCCTCCTCTTATTTTACCCAACAGCAAGCCTGTGAGATGGCCCAAGTTCATCCAAACAGCTTTCACGCCTATGGTGGAACTGGAACTCATACTCTCCCAGTTTCTAACTTAATGCCTTAACCACCAGACCAAACTGGCTTTGTGGATACTGACTTTAAAATGACAGGCATGTTTAGATGATCAAAGGTTCAGGTTTTTTTTTAAACATGCACATATGTAAAAATGGGGAAAAAATGGACAGCTTCATCCCTTTTTGCTTCCACTATTTTAAAGGCAGTAGAAATACAGACGGGTTGGATAAATGCTATGTCCTGCTAAACCAGCTCTAGAACCTTGAAATGAAGTGTTTGCAAGTTGTTAATCTGTGATACATTTGTATGTCAGCAAACAATACTTTCTGATTCACAGAATCATCTCAAGGAAGGTTTGATACAAGTAGTCCTCAACTTACAACTATTCATTTAGCAATGATTCAAAGTCACAACAGCCCTGAAAAAAATGACTTCAACCAATCATCACGCTTACAAGCATCTTAGCAGCACCATGATCACATGATCAGAGTTTGGGGGCATGGCAATCAACATGTATTTACAAAAGTTGCTGCATCCCCAGGGTCATGTGCTCGCCGTTTGTGATTTTCCCAGCTGACTTCCAACAAGCAAAGTCAACGGAGGAAGCTGGATTCACTTAACAACCATATGTCATTAAAAGTCATGAAATTGGGTGAGACACATATAACAACCTCCTTGCTTGGCAGCATAAATTCTTGTTCCAGTTATAGTCATAAATCGACTACTGTAGTATAATTCAAAATTCTTAAGCATGTCCAATGAAAGTCAAATTAATGCTTTTTAAAAAAGAGAATCATAACCTCCACACAGAAATTTAAATTCCGGCATTATATGAATCAATGGCATTGTATGAATCAACAAGTGATGTACATTGGCTTACATACCAATGCACATTTTATGAAATGTCTTTATTACTGTTGCTTAACAATCATCTAAGGAGCAGGGTGAAGAACGGGATATTAAATGTAAGTCAACCAAAAAACAGGCAATTCTCTATAGCTCTTTCTGGGAATAAGTTCCACTGAATTCAATTTAATTCAGAGAAGACATATAGGGGTAGATTTTTGTTCTATTTCATTTTTTAAATAACCATTTTAGAGCATTTTCCACTCAAAGTGTTCCTGCTGGCTTGCATTTCTCAATATATTTTTTGCCTAAAATACCCCCTTTTAAGCTGGAGAACAGCTCAATCTGAAATATAAATGCATTCTAACCTATTAGGATGAAAGTGTAAATTAAGTCAATTTGCTTAAACATTCACATTGCACAAAAATCTCCATCAATAAATGTAGAAGAAATCAGACACTTAGTTTGCTTAAACCCTAGATAGGAGTCAATAAACAACCAATCTTTAAACCAAAGATTTTATATTATAAAAATAACTCCCTTAACTTTCTAACATATTGCTAAAAGGATTTTTTTTAAAAAAAGCATGTGTTTCTAGAAATTTCCCTGAATCTACAGCTTCAGCTTTTGCTTTAACATATTTGAATACTTCTCATCACTCATCCAAATTGAATATTGTTATATATTTATATTTCAGCTCTACTTCTCGCTACTTGACTTCCTCTTTTGCTGAAAATAGCCTAAATCCTTGTAACATCTGCCTAGATCTGTTGGAAATCCCTTCTTTCTTGATTTAATCTTTGCTTTAAATCTTTAATTTCCAATTGCCTTGCAGCACAATAATCTCCATGGTTCAGTAAGGAAACTATTATGCCCCATGCCACTGATATGCTTCTTATCATCTCCACTTCTATTTATTTTTAAAGAAGGGTTTTGAGAATAAAAATTCAGGAAACTATGTTAAACATTAAAAAGTGTTAATTTTTACAAAACATTGAACCTGAGAGACAATACAATATATGAACATTGAGTATGTACATATAGCTTCTTTATTATCATTGTTAGGGTCTGTTACCCTAACTATGTAACATCATCATCTACAGAGCCTTGGTGGAGCAGTGGGCTAATGCCTCCTTAAGTAACACCAGCTGCCTGCAATTTTTGCAGGTTCGCGTCCCACCAGGCTCAAGGTTGACTCAGCCTTCCATCCTTCCGAGGTAGGTAAAATGAGGACCCAGATTGTTGGGGGCAATTAAGCTGACTTTGTAATAATGCCACTTGGGGGGGGGGCGAAAGCCCTAATAAGCAGGCATATACATAGAATGAAGGCTATTGCTAAGCACATTGGTTTGTGCTTAAATTGTAAGCCGCCCTGAGTCTTCGGAGAAGGGCGGGATATAAATGGGATTAAAATAAATAAAATAATAAAAAATCAGTGCTAGTAAAGTGGTGCTGTCTGCTGTCAGTTTATATTCTGGTGTCTTGCCTGTTTGGGTGTGGGGCGGCCTTAGGGATTCTTTGGTTGGGCTGTTCACTAATGGCCCTGTGGCAGTTTCTTGATTGGGGTATTACAGCCCAACCAAAGAATCCCTAAGACCACCTCCATCCACACTGACAGGCAAGACACCAGAATATAAACTGACAGCAAAACAACACTGAGAGAAAACAAGCAAGCTCAGAGAGCACCAAGGACCTCTCATTTCAACCCTGAGCTACAATTATTCTCTTTCATTATTATCATTGTCTTTCCTGAATTTGCTTAACTCCATATTTTTTGATGATGACATCAACTAGGGCAGAAATGGTAAAAAAAAAAGAATATTGTTTAAACCATTTCTGGCCAAGTTGATGATATTCTAAATTATTGTTCAAGATGCAAAAATGCTTTACTATATTTGCAGTAATACAGTTAGTTGCTCTTCAGGAGATTAATCTTTCTTTTTTCCCCCCTTTTGTCTCCCAAATTTCTCTATTCTGTTTTATATTATCCCAGCAAATGCAAAACCTATTCCACATAGCTCAATGCGAAGATGAGATCCTATATCACCACATTGCACTGGTGGGATTAAAATAGGTGAACAACTGGTTCTCTGTGTGGATGCCGCTTCCAGAAGTCCATTCTGGGCCTGGACAACAAAAAATTAGCTACTGGTTCTGCCGAAATGGTACGAACTGGCTGAATCCCACCACTGCCTCATTGGTGAAAGTCTCAGCTTGAAAATCTTCAATTTAGAAGTTGAAGTTTAGTCTTGTCTGGGCACAGCACATTTGATAGAAGCCATTTCCTTCCTTCCATCACTTCTGCTTGCCAAAAGAAATGCATAGCAGCAGCAGCAGCAATAGCAAATGAAGAGAAATATCTAGAAATTTTTATGCCCTGGACTAAATAAATGGTGGTATCAGGCTGGGAAACTCAGATACACAATTGTTACTGTATTTTCTGGCATATAAGACTACTTTTTAACCCATGAAAATCTTCTCAAAAGTCAGGGGTCGTCTTATACGCCAGGTGCTGAAAATTTAGGGACAGGGCTGGCTGGAAAACCTGGAGCAGATTTCCCATTTAGTCTGCGCAGGGAAAGCGGAACCAATTGGAGAAGAAGCTGCAGTCTGTGATTTTTTACAGGGTTTATAGGGTTTCCTGCCTTAGCAGGGGGTTGGACTAGATGACCTCCAAGGTCCCCTCCAACTTATTATTATTATTATTATTATTATTATTATTATTATTATTATTATTATTATTATTATTTAATCCACTTGCACTGTTTTATGTTTACATGTTTGATGACAAACAGCCTTATGTTTATAAGTGACAGTTTTCCTACTAAGCACCTGCATGTCATAAGCATTTGAATTAAAATTACCATATTAAAATAAAATCTGATGTTTTTTAATTTTTATTTAGTGTGCGTTGGAAGAGGGGTAGTCTTATACGGCGAGTATAGTCCAAACCCTATAATTTAACAGGAAATGTAGGGGGTCGTCTTATACGCCCAGTCGTCTTATACGCCGGAAAATACGGTACTTTATCTTTCCTTTCCTGCTTCACTGTTCTGGACACCATGCTATTTTTTTTAAGGAGATGTATGGATTTTCACACACAAAGGGACAAAATGGAGTTTGTTGGTATTGTCTTCATGATATTTTTTTGTAGTAAGCAAGATTATGTAAAGTTAGAACTATAAAAAGAGCAATTTGCAGGCACTGTGTACAAACAAGAAAGAAGGTGAAGACAAATGAGAACACCTTAAGTATCAAGATGCTTATTTCAGTCTAGAATATATTCTGACATACAAATGTTAGTATTGAATTACTATTCTGATACCACCCTACGTTTTTTGTAATCCACTCACCTTCCCCTTCGCACCAATTCTAGACTATAGTACATTATATTCTGGTACCAAAATTATGTTATATTTGCAACACCATTATCCATATCTCTTCAGATGCATTCTTTGGCTACAAAAGTTTAAAAATTACTTACTTATTTATATATACATGAAGCATTCCCATGAGAAATACAAGGATTGTAAAATACAGATTTAATGTGATATTGAAACATTTTTAAAATAAGAGCTATTAACACTGTTTATCATCCCCCCCCCCTGCAAATGGCACTTTTAATAACCACACAGGTAGCCAGTGAGTTATAGTGGTTAAGTTGACAGAACAGGAATGGGGAAACATAGGTACCAGATCTTTTTTAGCATGGAAGCCAGCTGGATCCTTGGGCCAGTCCATATCAGTTGAAATCAGCATTAGACAAGCTGGCTGTAAAAATCAAATTCCTCTATACAATATGCACTGATAACTTTGCAATAAGAACTGCAGGAAGTACAGTGCAAAACAGAAAGAGCCTGCAACCATGTAGGCAAGTGCTAGAGGTGATAAGGCAATTGTATAAAATGACTTCTGGTTGGTGAACATTTAGGAATAAATAGCTGCCTTTATAGGCATTAGTAGGTGTAAATTGCAGGAGTAAATCTAGGACTGAAAACTGAAGCATAACTGCTCTAACATGTATGTTTGTGAATGGGTGTGATAGATAGATAGATAGATAGATAGATAGATAGATAGATAGATAGATAGATAGATAGATAGATAGATAGATGATAGATAGATAGATAGATAGATAGATAGATAGATAGATAGATATAGATATCTATATGTCTATCTATCTATCAATCTAACAAATCTGTATATGTCAAAGAATTGCATAGCAGCTGTTGAGATGAAGTTGGACACACTAACACAAACTTATAGAGTTAGAGATACAGAGATATAGATATTATTCAAACTTTCAGCAGTCTTTGTCATTATCTAGGAAGAAAAATAACACAAGATAGTCAGGAACACAGGAATATGATGAGGCAAGTTAAACAGTATTTAGAACACATAGAATAAAAAGGCAGGAAAAAAAGGGAAACTCCCCCTTTATACTTACGGCAGCCAATCCTAGCATAGATTGCTACAATGCCTGCATAAGACAGCGCTCTCTAACTAATCAATTACCACTGGATGTTCTGGCCTATTGTACACTTTACTATTCTAGCTACTAAATTCAATATCCTAACAGTGTATCTTCTGTAATAATTATTTGTCTTACACCAGGGGTGTCAAACAGGCCGGATGCGTCATGCAGAAGCCACGCCCACCCCAGCTCTAGCAAGGGGAAAAAAGTCACAATTCGTCTTGACCCTGTCACGTGACGTGGCATGTTTGACACCCTTGTCTTACACTAACTGTCATTTATTTAAACAATTTTCAGTTTAACTGGGGCTATGTCCCTGTTATTTTCTGAGCGTCTGGAAAAGCAAGTATTTTCCTTCTGTGGGTATAGCAGCAGAAATTAAGTGAGCATTTACCTATCTTAATTAAGAGATTGGTACATGAGTACTCTATGCTCCTGATGTACATCAGTGCATCACATTCATTAAATTTAGGTGGCTACTGGGAGTTCTTTAGCTTTTCAAGAAAGAGACTGCAAAATAGTATAGCTTCCCTTAGGATTTGTCTGTCTTAAAAGTATCCCAATGGCCGGTGCTGAACTGAACTTGATTTAATCAGTAAGGAATCAGGTGAACATGCTGAAACTATTGATACAATTGCATAATCCATTTTTCATCATTCTAAAGAATTTTGCTACTAAATAAAATAGGAAGGCAAGGCATTCAAACCGGTCAGTCCTAGAGGAGATCAACCCTGACTGCTCTTTAGAAGGCCAGATCCTGAAGTAGAAACTCAAATACTTTGGCCACCTAATGAGAAGGAAGGACTCACTGGAGAAGAGCCAAATGCTGGGAAAGATTGAGGGCAATAGAGAATGAGGTGGCTGAATGGAGTCACTGAAGCAGTTGTCAAGTTTCCGAGGCATGGGCTTTTCAAGTGACTCTGAGGCATTGTTTACCTTAAAAGTCCTTTATTAGCCTAATTCACCCGCAAATGCTTGCTTAAAGGAAGCTAGAATCTGAAATCTCCGCCCCTTGCACAATATATTAAAACACAATTCTCCACTTTTCTAATTTTGTCATTAATCATATTCTCCAATTAATTTAAAGAATCAGTTTCCCTTCCGTTAGAAGACCCGCCAAAGCCTTATTTTCTTAGTTAGAGATGGCCTTGAAAAGTGCAATCCTACTCATCCCCCCTCCTAACCTTAAACTAAAACAATACACAAGTCTTAAAGCAATACACAAGTTTAACATATGAAATAGCTACTGTACTTCTTCATCTCTTGTTAAGCAATAACATTCAATGTTAGCAGCGTTGACAGCAGTAGGCATAAGCTTAAAAGGGACTCCAGAAGATAGTAGAGGACAGGAAGGCCTAGAGGAACATTGTCCATGGGGTTGCGAGGGGTCGGACACGACTTCGCAACTAACAATAACAAAAATAGGACACAATTTTGCAGTGGATTTATTTAGTCAGAAGTGGCATACTTTTGTTTAAATTTATTTTGAAGATATAGTCTACAACAGGGGTGTCAAACTGCCGGCCCATGGGCCGGAGCGTCACGGAGAAACTGTGCCCATCCCATTTTAGGCAATGGGAAAAAGTTCTAATACGTTCATAATTGATTTTGTTTTTTGCATTTCTATAGGAGTGCAGCTATTTCTTATATAAAATGCAACTCCATTTCCTCTTTTATTATGTCTGTTTCTTTTGAACAATTTAAATCTCTCTAGGTGTACATTCCAGTCATGGGTTTCATCCCACCAAGTTTTGGCAATAGCCACAGTGTCATATCTACTCTCAAGTACTAAGACTTTTTCTATTTATCAGCCACCTTCAAGTTATCCTATTTCTTCAGCAATTTGAATTATTTAGCTTAATTACATCAATGGCAATACACCAGCATCCTGTTAAGAAATCTCTGAAAGATAGAAAGGGGGGGAGAGAGAGGTAATAAAAATCAGATTTTAAAAATAGGGACTTTCTGTTCCTCCCCCTTCCCATCTCACTCTATCTTTCAGACACTTTCTCACAAAGCCTGCAAAACTATTTTTTATAGGATTGAGGTTCCTAAAAAAATGAAACATTATCCAACAAAGAATTAAGGACAAATAGGAGTAACTCATTTTTTGATCAATGATTTGTTGAATGTAGAAGGAACTGAAAGCTAGGTAAAAGAAAATACATGTTTGTAAATCCAGCAGGGGTCCTTGAAGTAGGACATCAGATAGAAAAACAGCATGAGCCCTGCATGGAGCTTTTCATGGTGGACTGCTGAAATGTAAACAAACCCTTCATTCACCCACAGTGATGTGTGCTCCATATAAAGAGGGTGAGAACTAAAGCCAATTCAGTGAAGAAATGAAGGAAGTTTGCCAACCTTGTTTTTATTTGCATGTCAGGTTTACATCTCAAGTAAAAAAAAAAGCTGAGCCACATTTCCAAAGAAATATGTATAATTTATTAGACGCAGAATATTTACGCTGTGATTTCAGATTCCAGAAGTGGACTACAATCCAACGTGAAGTTCTCTAGTTCTATGACCACAACAGTATTAAAATAAAAAAAAATCAGACATTGCTGCTGGCGATGATAAAGTAAGTGGAAATTAAGCATTTTATCTATTTATTCCTTGGAGTTCTGGTGCTTTTTAACAGTTCCTAACTGAATTGCGAATAAGAAAGGGAAAACATCACTCTCACCCAATTTGAGCATGTCCTTAATGTTTATTAATTTACCTTTGTTTTATATGTCATTGCATTGCAGAATTGTTCCATCTTCTAAAGCTTTCAGTCCATTTGGTTAGTTTGGTGTTCTAATGATGACAGCATAATTTACATCTCCATTATGTCTTTTCTAAATGTCCTTAAATAGGAAAATGCTATTAAGAATGTGAAAATATTTCCTTGTCTCCAGTTTAACATCAATGAAGCCATCCCATCAATGAAATGAAGCAGAGACATAGAAATCTAAATTGATGTTATTACCGAATGCCAGAGATGAGTTGCCCACATAAGGATTGTTTTTCAATATTTTTTATTATAATTTCTTTAAGGAAAGAAAAAGGAAAGAGCCATCAACAAAGTTATGGTGATAATGTGATCTATTTCATTTCAGAATCACTATTTTTTCTCCAAACTTTCAGGCATTCTTCTGTTATTTTTATTCCCCCATGTGATAAAGATTACACAACCAGGCACCACATAAATACTACACATAGACTAGTCCAATACACACATTCTGGTGGGAGAGAAGTTCCCTAAGGATGTCCCAAAGGTGCTTTTTTCAAAAGGCAACTTCAGTTCTGAAGAAGCTTCTTGGATGAGAAGTGAAATGTCTTCAAGAAGAAACAAAGTCCAGCTGCCTTTTGGGGAAACACCTTTGGGACAACCATGACCTGGATGACTCAGAATCTCCACAGACATTTCCTGAGGATGGGCCTGGAAGAATAAACCTTTAGTTCTATTGACCGATCCAGATTGGATCCTGCAATATTATCCTGGGACAGGTATATTTGCCCTTATTTGTAATAGTCAAATTACAGAATATAATTTCCCAAGAATAGTCCATCTGAAAAGATTCTCCCATTCTTTTAATGTGCTAAATTCTTGCAAAGTTATGAAAGGGATACTTTCAGATTCGTTATGAGCCATTTGAAGTGAGTGTTTCACCTTAAGAATTCACTTTCTTTCTTACACACACACACACACACACAGACACACACACACACACACAGACACACACAAACGTTGGTGCCAAGATTTTTGGGTGTACGCAGGGAAAAAAAGCAAATTATGAGTCTCAACCTCAACATAGTTAACTAGTTTTGGGTTTTTTTAAAAAAAAAATAATCAATGGTGCTTCCAGTGAGTGGAGAAGTGAGTAATTATAGCTGCCTTCCTGTACTCAAAAACATTATTCTGAGATTCATTTCAGCTGTCTGTGGAATAACACCGCAAGTAAATCACTGGCCAAACATCCAGCAATACATTCCCAATTATAGATAAAGTTCATATATATGACTAAGGATCAGTGAGTGAAGAAAAGAAAAGGAAGATGGTTCAATGCTTTAGTGACTTTAGGGCGGTTTAGTGAGTTTATAATCATTTTAAAAATGTAAAGTGGAATCAGCTGATCGGAGATGGATATTTCATCTTCTGTATAGTAATATGAACACTGATTAAATCCAGCTACTTCAATTTACAATGATTGCTTCTAAAGTTCATTTTAATGGTGAACTTAATACAAGTGGAAATTGAACAAGTCAACAATAAAGGATGGATGAGTCTAATGAGGCCATGTAAAGCATTTTAAAAGAGGGTGTTAGCAAAGCATAGCCACACATATTCCAAGAAATAGTGTTTTGTTCATTTATTTATTTTATTTATTTTAATTCCATTTATATCCTGCCCTTCTCTGAAGACTCAGGGCAGCTTACAAGCTTAGCAGTAGCCTTCATTCTATGTATATGCCTGCTTATTAGGGCTTTCATGCCCCCCCCCAAGCGTCATTATTACAAAGTCAGCTTAATTGCCCCCAACAATCTGGGTCCTCATTTTACCTACCTCGGAAGGATGGAAGGCTGAGTCAACCTTGAGCCTGGTGGGATGCGAACCTGCACTAATTGCAGGCAGCTGGTGTTACTTAAGGAGGCATGAGGCCACTGCTCCACCAAGGCTACCAAGGTTCATGCTAATATTCTTTGGGAAATTACCCTTTGGACTGCTTAGCAGAACCTTAAAGTCTATCTAGCTTGATTTACCCAAGCTAGGTTTGTCATTTTTACCAAGCTAAGCTTCAACTTATTCCACTATATCAGTGATGGCCAACCTTTTAGAGACTGAGTGCCCAAACTGCCCAACTGGGCATCCCCCAAGCAATGGTGATGTCACCAGCTAATCCTTTCAACCCAGAAGCACTTTGGTGCTTCTGACATGAGTGCTATGTGATCAGAGTCAAGTAATGAGTTGCAAATAACCATGCCCCTGTTCACATAAGGTTTAATCAATGATAACCAGCACATTATGGATTTAGTATTACCTGGGTGCTTTAATCTTGATAAACCATGATAAACTCAGGACTGGTATTTTCAAAGCAAAAAAAAACAAAACCAAGCAACCTAGAACCTATTATTATTATTATTATTATTATTATTATTATTATTATTATTATTATTATTATTATTATTATTATTATTATTATTATTATTATTATTTTGTATATAAAGGATAGGGTACAACAACCTGGTCACAGTGAGAAAAGAACTGCAAGCAATCACGTGAAGTATTAGTACCGCTTTATAAAACCTTAGTAAGACAACAAGTATTCTGTATTCTGTACTTGTGAAACTTTCAAAATCTTGTATTTGAGTAATTCAGTATGCAGGTTAGCAAAACTATTGATATCAAGAAGAGGAAAAGGCCCAGTGGACAATCATGTAAAGATGAGCCAGCAGTACCTGGCAGCAGCCAAAAAGCCAATGCCATCCTAGGTTGTATTAACAGAGGGATAGAATCAAAATTATGTGAAGTACTAGTACCGATTTACAAAATCTTGGTAAGGCCACATCTGGAATACTGCATCTAGTTTTTAGCCACCCCCATTATAAAAAAAGATGTTGAGACTTTGGAAAGAATGCAGAGAAGAGCAACAAAGATGATTAAAGGCCTGGAGACTAAAACATGAAGAATGGTTGCAGGATTTGGAAATAGCCAGTCTAGAGAAAAGAAGGACTAGGTGGTGGGGGATATGATAGCAGTATTCCAGTGTTATAGGGTTTGCCACAAGAAGGAGGGAGTTAATTTATTTTCCAAAGCACCAGAAGGCAAGACAAGAAATAATGGATGGAAACTAATCAAGGAGAGAAGCAACCTGGAATTAAGGAGAAACGTCCTAACAGTGAAGACAATTAACCAGTGGAACAGCTTTGCCTTCAGAGGTTGTAGTTACTCCATCACTTGAGGTTTTTAAGAAGAGACTTGTCTGAAATGATATAGGGTCTCCTGCTTGAGCAGGGGGCAGGATTAGAATACCTCCAAGGCCCTTTCCAGCTCTATTCTGATTGAATGATTCAGTTACAAAAGAGCATGAAAAAGATGCTGAAGCTTAGACCTTGGCACATGTATGTACAATACAGTATATGCAATTAAATTGTTAGCTTGGCAGATGTTGTTTATTGTCTAAGGTAAATAATCTTATCTATCCAAGTGCAATGGGTAGAAACTCAACAGATGGAGATTCAACTTGGAAATAAGAAGGAATTTCTTGACAGTGAGAACAATTAATCAGGGGAACAGTTTGCCTCCTGGAGTTGTGGTCGCTCCATGTCTGGAAGGTTTTCAAGAAAAGATTGGACAACCATTTGTCCAGGATGGTATAAGTAATCCTGCCTTGGGCACGGTATTTAACTAGAAGATCGCCAAGGACCTTCCAGCCATATGATTTCATTCAAGTTAGGTTTTTGGCTGGAATGACAACCCCAGGCTCAAGAAAGAAAAAAGGATCTGGGAACAACCTTGTGATGGAAGGGAATGAGGGAGGCAAGGGAAGAGGGGTAGAACAGAAAACTTCATTTATTCTTCATAATGGAAAAGGGCAGTTGACAGTTGCAGCAGTCTTGTTGGAATTATTCTTATTATTCTGATTTTTATACTTTTGAAACAATACCTATGGATGGCCAAGACAGCCTACAAAGCTGAAGCTGTCAAAAATATATTTGTCTAAAGCCATTATGACCCATCGAAAATATTTAATAAAAGTTTAGAAAATGGGCACCTTTCCTTTTGCTTATTTTTGCAGCCTGTGGGCAGCTTTTGTCTATAAAATGATCATATTCATCATTCTCATTACTATCTGATCATTAGAGAAACACCAAGGCTTTTACAAAATTCATTGTTTGCTCTGTTGGAGCTCTACTAAAACTTAGTTGTCATTCCCTTTAAAAAAGATGTTCATGTCTGAAAGCTGCTCAAATAACTCTTGTAAATCTGAAAATATAAGGACGACAAACCTCTTGAGTAAAAAAATACATTTTTCCTAACCTGTTGACAATATAAATCTAGAAAAGCAGTGCTGGTATAACACCAAGACAAAACCTCCCTCTCTTTCTTATGAATGTCACCAACTATAGTTAGCATATGCTGAAATTATTTTACAAATAGCCTTTCAAAATGCTCCACTAGATTTGTGAAAAGAAAAACATAGATTAATCTTTCTTCCATAAGGAAAATGACATTTTCTAACAATTTCTCAAGGGAAAAGGATAGTGTGAGGCTGAAGTCCAGTAAAGTTATTTGTGTAAGGATGTGTTTCTGGAGTTTCTGTGTTTCTGTTTTGTTGTTGTTGTTTTGCTGTTTCATGAGCTGCCCATAGTTCAACAACAACAACTTTATTGATTAGCCTTTGGGCCATATCAAAGTGCAAAGTTCCAGCACAAATTGTTACTAATATTTGATAAAAGCAATTTAAAATGGAATTTGATAAAATACAATTTAAAATGGAATTAGAATAAAATACAATTTAAAATGAAACGGTAATATAATACAATCTAAAATGAAATGGTAATAATGTATAATAATTTAAGATATAGATAAAATATGATAAAATTATATTTCGGAGTCGCCCTTGCAATCTACCCCAATCAGCCCCACATATGCAGATTTCAACTAGACCATTTTGTTTAAGTACTGTGCTACGTTAAATGTTATTTACAAGTTCTGGCCGGACATAAGGTAAGTTGTTTTGATATGGGGATCCCAATGGGTCATTCGTTTGGTATATAGACCAAGATACCTGTCTCTCACCCTCTTATACAGACAACAGTCAAATAGGATGTGAGCCAGGTCTTCTACTTCTGCTGCTCCGCAAATGCAGAGACGTTCATTGTAGGGTATAGCTTGAAATCTCCCATATCTGACCATTGTGTCAAGCTGTTCGAATGTCACTCGCGTAAATATCTCCCTAAGATGTTTTGGGAGTTGTGACTTCAAATAACTGTCTACTTGAAAAGTATGTTTGTATTTACTCAGCCATTTCAAGTTACCCACCTTACCAAGGATAGCTATATCAGTTTGTGCTTCTATATCCTTAATTCTTTGGGCAACTCTTTTTTGGGAGCTGCCCATAGTTATGTTGCATAACAAGTGTGCCTATATAAATCGAATACACAAACAAATAAGAGAAGTGGATAAATACAGGCCTACAGTATACAGTTCAGTGTTTTACTTAAAAGCCCTGAAATGCTCCAAAGATTCTAGAGTGAATTTGAGGAAACTGAAGTTCTCTCTGTGTTTTGGGGTTCGAATTCCCATTAAACCTCATCCAATATTTATACATGCAGACAGACTGACGGCCATGAGTTGCCCTATTCTGTTTTAATAACATCAGATGCTTTCTAATGTTATTTCCCCATCATAACTACAAAACACATGTTGCTCTTTTGAAGTGGGGGAGAAACTATGCTGTGAGCCATTTGCACAATTAACATGAAAGAATATCCTTGCTGAGAAAGAAGCTTACATTATCAAATAGCATATGGTGATGAAATTGACAAAAACAGGGCTGATGCAAAGGATTGCTTAGGAAGAGTATGTAAAGCCAACCAGAAACAAATGTCAAGAATGACACACTGAGAATGACAAAAAAAAAGAATGACATGCAAAAAGAAGCAAACGAGTTGAACAAAATAGAAACACCTAAAATAAGAACCACAGAAAACTGGGGGAGGAACCAACAGCAGAAAGGGAATTGCAGAATCTTGATACATCAAAGGACTTTTCTGCTTAGCACACTAATTTTTTAGCACGGAAATTAAATGTGAATGCTCTATATCACGGGTGTCAAACTCGATTGTGTCACATGATGTATCGTGACATATTGTGATGTGCGGTTTTTTTTGTCTTTGCGGAGCTGAGGTGGGCGTGGCCTGCACGTGATGCATCCGGCCCATGGGCCACCAGTTTGGCACCCCTGCTCTATATTGTTAAAACCTCACTTCTTTGTTGTCTTCACAGCAGTAAACATTCTAGGGAACGCATTTTGATGAAGAGAGTTGGTAAACATTATTACAATTGGTAACAGTTAATATTCTTGTGATGAGATTTATGTGAAGGCAACCTGTGGAAAAACAGGATCTTTCATAAATGCTCACCTGTATAACAAGCCACAGGGATACAGGTAAATCATATAAGAACTCATTTCTAATTTTACTCTGTTCACTCACTTACAGTGTTTTAGTGACTGTCTTGGGCAGGTGATTTGACTTTGCATGTTGAAAGAAAAGGGAGGAGCAGAAGGAGAGGCAGGGAGGAGGAGGAGGAGGAGGAGGAGGAGGAGGAGGAGGAGGAGGAGGAGGAGACAACCACAGAGAGCAAATACTGCCTTTGCAGTATACCATTTGTAAAGATCTAAGAGCTTTATTTCTCTTGCATCTGTCACTATACTCTGAGTGATTATGTGTCAAAAAATGTGTCTGACCTTCATACAGTCAAAGTGACCAACAGTATATCATTTATTTTTCCAAATTTCTATCCTTAAGTACTGTTCAGCATCCCTCTTCTGGTATTCTTTGAGAATTGTGAAGTAGTTTAATCACTTATTAATGCTATCATTCAAACAAACTACCAAACTCATCTTGCTTTCTAATTAAATATATAGTTAACTCAGTATGGTGTCTTTATTCCAATCTCAGCTGTGTTCCTGATATTCCGGCTTCTTTTATTCTTTCTTTCCAAAATGCTTTTTAGAAAAAAATATTTTTGCAGGAATAAAGAAATAACACAGAGAAATTCTATGAGAATGACTTAAGAAAAAATAGTATGAGTAATTTTTTCTTTATTTTTCATTTTTCCAAATATAATTTTGCAGTATATTACATAATCTTAGTATATCAATTGTGGTCAGGCTACTTTATATGCTAAAAAAAGGCATAGATAAACTGAGATGGACAAATTAAACTTGGCCTTCCACACAGTTTACAGGAATCTGAAATAAGGAGGAGCTAAGAAATAGTATACATTTTTGCTACTTTTTTCCAGACAATATTCATTGAAATCATTAATTGATGACAGTTTGTCCAGAACCCTATCCACCATAGATGTTATATATCATTTAAATAACAATAATTTAGATTCTGATGAATATATATGAAATCAAACTTCTGTCAGTCCCGATGAAGTGGTACTCAATTTTCACTGAAATCAAAACTCATATTTTCACACTAATTCCAGGGGAGTTGAAATGCATCAATGTTTTGCTAACCATTCCTTATTGTTTGGGCTCATATATCATACTAAGGCATAAACTATAGCTTACAAATCACAATGGCTCAGTTCACAGAACATAGTAAATATAATGTATGAAACAGATTAATTTCAGAGACCATTGCAGTATAATCCTATACCTGCATATTGTACTGTGGAATGTAGTTTACTCCCAAACAGATGGATATAGAAACAAAGCCTTGTTCATTTGCAACTTTTTGATAACTTTAAAAACCTGGAGATAGGAGGGAGAAGAAAAAGAAGATAATTTCATTTGATAACTCTCTAAAAGATACATTATGAAGCTGCAAAATTGCAAATGAAGATGGTTAAAATCAACAGTGCTATTTAAGATACCATATGTGAATATTATTCAGAAGCATAACGGAGAAAGACAGAACTGAATAGAGCAGAGACACTAGTATAAATAGTAGTCTTAATTCCACCAACTAAGCACATTTTAGCCTTGATCTAGTAGAAAGGAACTGGAATAATCTAAATTAAAAGTCCACTAAGACATTCCTAATGCCTAATCATCCTGGAAAGGAGAATTTAGTCCTATATATCAGTCAGGTACTTCATCATTAATCAGCCATGGTCTTGCTTTCTTCTCAGAACCAGGGGCTGACTTTATATTTTATTGCAATGCTGAAACAATAATAATGAATTTGTTTTCACATATCAGTCATTTTGAAGGACACAAATATTGAAAATATTTAATATTAATAAACATACGAGGCCAATTCTGAGCAAATTGGAATATAATATAATGTGCCATTCTTCATTCTCTAGGTCTCCAATGTAACAAACACTTTCTCCTCTTTTCTTATATAAACTCTTGTCAGACTTTAAAAATAATTTTATTGCTAATTCAGTTCTCACATTTATTCTATTCTTTATCAGTAATAATCAATAACAATCAGGGTTTTTTTTCCTCATAGAATGCTCAGAACGGAGTTCCAGCACCTTGTTTGGATGGAACCTTGTAGGGCAGGCAAGGAAGGTTGTATAACATGTGTGAGTTCCGGCACCTTTTTGTTTTACAAAAAAAGCACTGGTAACAATCATGCAACAATTCCCTGATAGCAGGACACTGAACCTTTTATAGATTAGATTAGTCAGAGGTAGAACAGACTATACTTAAAGCAGATCAATCATACTAATAAGTCTACATTTTCAAACAGTTGTTTTCTTTAAAAAATAGTTGATTACCTCCAAAGGAATATATAATAATAAGTATCCAGTCTTAAAGTATGAATTAAATATGAAAAATTCATTTCAGTTCAGGACTAATCCTTCCATCGCCCCCACCATTCTGCCAGAACCGATAGAGCTTCTTGGATGAGAAGGGAAATGCCTTCTTCTTCCTCCTCAGGGAAAAAAAAACACAGTCCAGCTGCCTTTTGAAAAAGCACCTTTGAGATAATTCAGCTATCAAAATCAATACAGTATATTAGTCAGTAAGGGCATCCCATATCTGAAAGTTTCTTGTTTTAGAAAAGTACAGAAAACTTTAGACTACAGGGACAATTCCTAATAACTGTCTTTGAAGCTAACAATGTGTTGATGGCACTAGAATTCCAATTATTTATTCTTGCATTTTTATTTGTTGTCTAAATATGATTTTCCACTGACTCTTCCATGGTTACTAGTTGGTAAGCAAATGACTGAATAATTAGTTATTTCGGTCACTATATCCGTTTTCAACAAAGTTCACTGCCTAAATATATACACACATATATATTTCTTTTCTACATTGTCCAAATTATTCCTGTGCTGGGAGCTGAAATGTTTCATGCCATACCCTTTCTTATGGATGCCAATATTTATTATAAATGAGCACAAGTCTTTTTGCAGAAAATAGAGAGTAACATTGCCAAATAAGCTCTTCACTCAGAGTCAGTAATGCAAAGGATAGATTCTATTTCTATTTGCTCATTACTAATTGAGCTTGGGTTCCTAAATTAATGCACATTTCTGCCTGCAGGAAACTATACATATAAAAGGAAGTGCAAATGATATGTGAGATCCTCGAACTTTAATGACAACTGAGCCATAAACATGTTCATTCCTCTAAACCACAGGTCTGCAACCTGTGGCTCCCAGTCCCCTGCCAGTAAAGTGGGACTAAAAAAGTTCAACCAATCAATTCAAATATGCAGGGTAGGTGCATATCTCGCCTTGGCTCCACTCTTCAAACCCTGTTCTGCGCATGCGCGCATGTACGCGCATGTGCACACATTTTTTGTGGCTCCCAGTTTTTCCTTTTGTGAGGGAACCGGTTCCGAGTGGCTCTTTCACTGTTTCAGGTTGCTGACCCCTGCTCTAAACGTTTCATTCACAGTAAACATCATTCAAGTTAAATCATGACAGTTTCACAGACTGTATCAAACCATTTGGCTTTAATTTAGCATGATAGGAAAACCTCAGTCCCAAGGTTGAAAAGATCTCAGTGGCTTTAATGATTGATCAAAGTCAAATCTGCAATGCACAAGACAATTACATCATCTTGACAAACAACCATCTGTCTGTGTTTATTTAAATCCCTCCAGGAAAGAAACTCTTTTTTTTCCCCAGAGCAGTAGGTCAAACACAATATCTATTGCTAGAACATTTGTCTTTATCCTGCTCTGGCTTTAATAGCACCATGGACAGTTCCAGCATAACTTCCTCTGACAAATATTGGAATAGAGCCTTTCACTGTGTGTCAGGAATGTCCAACTTTGGCAACTTCAAGACTTGTGGACTTCAACTCCCAGAATTCCCCAATCAGCCATGCTGGCTGAAAAATTCTGGAAGTTGAACTGCACAGGTCTTCAAGTTACTCAGGTTGGATACCCCTGCTGTATGTCTTGGAAGTCAAGCACTTCTTGAAAATTAGAAAATCTTAAAGGTGCAGATTTTTTACTTGGTATCTAGTATTTCATCTTTTCAAAGGCTTGTTGTGCCAGGAGTGGAAATCTGTAAAGATAGTCAGAGTTGGGGTGTGTTTTTTAAAAAATTAATCCTGCTGGGGATGAAATATTATAGTTTGTGTATAGGCCTGGATTGTCTCTCGCATGACCCAATGTTATTTCTGTTGGTCCTATAAGTTCCTACTTTTCAATCCAGTTTATATGTGGGCCCTGAAATTATGACAATCCAAATATTCTATATGTTAATTTTTGTATGTATTGGTGAATTGTGACACAATGCAGTGTAAAATTAAATTAAATTAACTTTAACTTTAAATTTTAACTTTGTCTTAATTCTGTGGGCTAGTATTAGTTTAATTCTATTTTATCTTTCCTTTTTTGTATTGTTTTAACTTGCCCTGTGAACTGCTCTGAGTCCTTCGGGACTAGGGCGGTATATAAAATCAATTAATAAATAAATAAATAAATAATAAAAATGTACTTCATTGCCATTGCTGTGTTTGTTAAGTGGAAATCTACTTTCTTGCAGTTCTTCTGTACCTTTATGAAAAAGAGAAACCTGTATAATAATTTGTGTGACCTAAAACATATTAAACTGAATATGTTAAGAGGCATAACAGCTATGTACAAAATCATTTTACCATATTACTGTCCTACACTGATTTTTTTTAAAAAAAATATATATATTTTAACCATTTTCATCGCTTTGGTCTATCATGCTTGTCATTTCTCAGCCTTTATTGATTTTATTGCATTTGATTCTTTCGATCCGGCCAGAATCATTGGGAGTTGGATGCAAGATTAATAAATTAGGATTCATTGCACAGTTCATTGCACATACAGCCAGATGTTTAGACTTGATTTGGTATGTTTATCCACCTATTGAGTCCTTCCTAAGCATCTGGGATAGGCAGATGTTGTTACTTGATAGTGTTAAAGATATCATTGCAGCATGCAAGCTGTTCCAAATACAGTTGCCTTTTAAAGGTAGCTTTATCTAAGAGGGACTTTCCAATCACATTTTTTGGTTTCCTTTCATCTCTCCATCATTTTCTACTTTCATGTATGATTACTTTCAACTGGATCTGTGTTTTTGCAATCCCCCGAAAGCTACCAATGCTAACATTTTTTGTCTCTTTTTTCTCCTTCTTTGTTTATGCAATAGCAAATGTTTTCAAACTCAACTGTTTTGCATTTCATGAAGAAAGTATCCTAATCTTAACAACCAATGAGAGCGAAATAAGACTGCATCATTAATATTATTTGTCAGATGTCCATTTTTTATTTGTTTCTTCAGTTTACTTTTTTTGACTGTGGTTCAGCTTTGCACCAAAATGTTTTAGATAAATTCTAATCAGAGTACAGGTAATTCTTGTCTTACAACCACAACTGGGAAGGAAAATCCGTCATTAGTTGTGTGGTCATTAAGTGAGGCATGACAGAATTTCATCCACTTTTGCAACTTTTTTGTTATTGTCATTAAGCAAATTAGAAAGAGGCTGAGAAAATGTCCACAGACTCCTCCCATAAAATGGACATAAACTGTTTCAATTCCTCCCCACAGGATACCGCTACAGGGCATTGCGTGCCAAAACAACTACACACGGGGACAATTATTTTCCCTTATGCTATCACTCTGCTGAACACCTAATTATCACAGCACTGTCATATGTCTAAGGATATTTACCATGTAGTATGGCTGTGTTACTATTATCTTTCTCATCTTTTCTGCTACGTTCTCCTATTGGTATCTTATGATTATATTACTGTATTGTTTGTATGTACAGTGAGAGCTTATGCACCAGAGACAAATTCCTTGTGTGTCCAATCACACTTGGCCAAGTATTCTATTCTATTCTATTCTATTCTATTCTATTCTATTCTATTCTATTCTATTCTATTCTATTCTATTCTATTCTATTCTATTCTATTCTATTCTATTCTATTCTATTCTATTCATTAAGCTACATATATATGGTCATGACTTACAACCTCCCCTGCTGGCTTCCCCATTGACTTTGTTTGCCAAAAACTAACTGGGAAAGTCACAAATGACAATCATATGTCTGCAGGATGCTGCACTCACTGTAAATGAACAACAATTGCCAAGCACCCAAATCATTGCAGGGAAGTTGCAATGGTCATAAGTGTGAGGACCATCTGTAAGTCACTTTTTTCAGCACTGTCCTAACTTTGAATGGTCATTAAATGAATAGTCATAAACTGAGCTTTATTTTCAGCCTACATAACATGTTCTATGTGCACAGAGTCAGGAATTCAGCTGAATTTCTTATACTACTCCTAATGTTCAGAATATCCCCCAGTATAGAAAGGTCTATTGTAAAAACATTTACTGCAACTGTATGAGCACTAAAAAATATGGAGTTTCAGATGGCTGGGCAATTTATTCATAAAAGCTTGTCCAGCAAGAGAATCTAAAAGGGAAAGTTTAGGGTCAAATAATAAAGAAGAAAGATGGCTCCCCTCCTATTCTTCTTGTATACTGTAAGACAATCTAGAGAATTATCCAAAAATAGTCAAGAGGATCAGCAAAAAAAAATTCTTCATTTCCTATACCTAAGGGGTGACATTACAGAAATTCCAAGCAAATTTAATCCAGAGTATTACAATTAAATATAGTAATAATGTAAGGATAAAAGATTTAGGTCAATGGGCCAGTGATATTCTTGCTCGTATTGCTTTTGCTTAAATTTACTGTAGGATCACTTTCCTTAAATCCAGTTTTCCTGTAAATCTGTATAAAATTATATATTTAAACATATGCAATTATATGCTCCTTTTTCAGGCATATTTCTCTAAAAAATAAATATACACTGCAAGGTATATTTAGTTTCCAAAGACATTTTTTTTAAAAAAAATCTGTTAGGTCATTTGGGAAGTAGAAAATCTGATGAATAAGCTAAGTTTTCATGGTTACATTTATCTAGGAAGTACAGTTTGTATCAGTATATACTGAAATTTGTCAGGATCAAATTCCTCAAGCTTCTCTAATGGGAAGTGTATCACAAATAAACACACTAAATTACCTTGCTGACACTCTTGATGAAAGCTGTGATTAAAATGCATCTGCATTTCAGATGGCCAACTCTTTTCTTATTAATGCACAGCCAAGCTGTTGCTGACTCCTGTCTGCTTCTTTAGTAGCAATTTACAAGAAGAAGGACATTTGCAACAAAGAAAATAGCATTATTATTCAACCACCTCTGGCTACATGAAATGAAATATAGCACCAGAAGCTATTGGGTATGCTACTGTAGCACTTCTACATAGACATTATTTCTTTCTTAATTTCCAGGAAACTCCACCCAATTTGGACTACTTTGAGACTTACAAGTACAACTAATGGATTTATATTCGTAGTGGAATCTCCATCTAGATGCTGGAGGTAGGGTGGGAGGAGCTTAGAGTCCTTGAACAGCAGGAAGTGGCATAGATTTTACTTTCTCAGAATACCTGAAACCTTTATCTGAGTGTTCCCAAGAGAATGCAGTCCATCTGGCAACATTCTTGTAAGTAGCCATGCAACAATAAAGTAACCTTGATCAATTCATGGTGTCATTCTACTGCTTTGTGCTTGATATCATTTCATGATGGGCAACTATATCTCTTGAAGTATACACAGCCATTGTGTTACTCATTTCACCACAGAGAGAGATGCTTACCCTTTTGCAGTATCCTGCTTCATTAGAGAAGACAAATATCAGAGAAAAAATAGTGGGGTGTCATTGAAAAATACAGCTGTCCCTACTCACCACCAACAAACCAATATCAATCAGATTAGAGCTGGAAGGGATCTTGGAGGTCTTCCAGTCCAACCCCCTGCTCAACAGGAGACCTTATACCATTTCAAATAGATGGCTGTCCAGTCTTTTCTTAAAAACCTCCAGTGATGAAGCACCCACAACTTCGGAAGACAAGCTATTCCACTGTTTAATTGTCCTTACTGTTGGGAAGTTTCTCCTTAATTCCAGGTTGCTTCTCTCCTTGATTAGTTTCCATCCATTGTTTCTTGTCTTGCCCTCTGGTGCTTTGGAAAATAAGTTGAATCCCTACTCTTTATGGCAGCCCTTCAAATACTGGAATACTGCTATCATGTCATCCCTAAATCTTCTTTTCTCTAGACTAGCCATACCCAATTCTTGCAACTGTTCTTCATATGATTTTGTCTCCAGGACCTTAATCATCTTAGTTGTTCTTCTTTGCCCCTTCTTCAATCTCTCCTATAATTTGGCCCCCAATCAAATATCCTTTAATTGCTGTCTACAAAGAGCTTGGGCATTCCTGTTCCATTTGAAGAGCTGAAAGAGGACCGTCACTATGTCAAGTCTTCTCTTTGAAGGACTGTCCAGGTAAAGTCAAATTTAAGATGAAGGGAGATTAAGCATCCAAGAATGAGCATGGACACCAATTATCTCAGTCTATCATAGGTAGGGGCATTTGTGTTTTATTTCTTTTTATGTTGATCATTTTCTAACTTTGCATCTATAGTGGTAAAATGAATTTGTGAAAATTATACGCAATTATTTATTTATTTATTTATTTATTTATTTATTTATTTATTTATTTATTTATTTGTTTGTTTTTATAAACCGCCCTTCTCCCGAGGGACTCGGGGCGGTGTACAGAATAAGGTAGGCATACAGAATGAACAATAGTGAAAAAAAAAAAATAGTAAAATACAAACTGGGACCCCAATTAGAGCTATCAGGCCAGGCCGGACTGCTGGAACAGGTAAGTTTTTAATTCACGCCGGAAGGTGCGGAGGTCGGGGGCCATCCGGATTTCGGTTGGTAAGCTGTTCCAGAGGGCTGGCGCACCCACTGAGAATGCCCTCCCCCTGGGGGCCACCAGCCGACATTCCTTGAGCGGTGGCACCCTGAGGAGGCCCTCTCTGTGGGAGCGCACAGGACGGTGGGGTGCTGACATTGGCAGAAGGTGCTCCCGTAGGTAGTCTGGACCCATGCCATGTAGGGCTTTGTATGTCATTGTTAGCACCTTGAACTTCACACGGAAGGCAACCGGAAGCCAGTGCAGCGCACGGAGGAGAGGTGTGATATGGGAGTATCGGGAGGCTCCCAAGAGTGTCCGTGCCGCTGCACTTTGCACCAGTTGAAGCTTCCGAGTGGATCTCAAGGGCAGCCCCATGTAGAGAGCGTTACAATAGTCTAGGCGAGAGGTCACAAGAGCATGGGTGACTGTACGTAAGGCATCCAGGTCCAGATAAGGCCGTAATTGGCGAACTAGTCGAACCCGGGAGAAGGCCCCCTTGGTCACAGCTCCTATGTGATCTTCCAGGGAGAGCTGCGAGTCAAGAAGGACACCCAGGTTGCGGGCCCTATCAACAGGGGGTAGTAACTTGTCCCCGATGTTAAGGGATGGGATGTTCTGAGTATCCTGGCTTGCCGGTACGTACAGCCATTCAGTCTTGTCCGGGTTCAGTTGAAGCCTGTTCCTCCCCATCCATTCCCGGACCACTTTCAGGCAGCGGGACATCACGTCGAGGGCATCACTGATGTTGTTTGGAGTTGAGATGAAAAGCTGGGTGTCATCAGCATACTGATGGTACCCTACTCCAAAGCTGCGAATGATCTCGCCCAGCGGTTTCATGTAGATGTTGAACAGGAGAGGCGAGAGGACCGACCCCTGAGGGACTCCGCAAACGAGAGGACTCGGGGTCGACCTCTGTCCCCCTGCCAACACTGACTGCGAGCGACCCTGGAGAAAGGAGGAGAACCAACGCAGAACCGTGCCTCCCACTCCCAGTCCCCTGAGGCGTCGCAGCAAGATACCATGGTCGATGGTATCGAAAGCCGCCGAGAGGTCTAATAAGACTAGGACAGAGGAATGGCCCCTGTCCCGGGCTCTCCAGAGATCATTTATCAGAGCGACCAATGCCGTCTCCGTGCTGTAGCCCGGCCTGAAGCCCGATTGGTACGGGTCTAGATAAACCGCTTCAAGGCGGTGGGGAAGTGACCCTCACTCAAAGAAGCGGAGATGACCGCCAGGAACCAGCCTCTTGTCCCCTCTCGAGCTGCATATGCCAGCCAGGAAGGGCACGGGTCCAGTAAGCATGTGGAGGAGCTCAACCTCCTCATAATCCTGTCCACTTCCTTAGGAGTCACAGGATCAAATTCCTCCCAGATGACGTCGACAAGACTGTCCATGCCTTGTTCTTCCAGCTCAGCCCAGTTGGAGTCCAGGCCGGTTCGGATCCGAGCAATTTTATCCAGCAGATATTGACCGAATTCCTCGGCTCGACCCTGCAAGGGTTCCTCCCTCACCTCTTGGTTCAGTAGGGAGCGAGTCACCCTGAACAAGGCAGCCGGGCGATTATCTGCGGACGCGATGAGGGTGGAAAAGTAGTTGGATTTTGCCACCCTTATCGCAGCGAGATAAGACCTGGTGAGGATTCTTAGTCGCAATCGGTCGGATTCGGATCGACTGGATCTCCAACGGCTCTCTAGGCCCCATCTCCGACGCTTCATCTCCCAGAGCTCCGCGGTGAACCATGGGGCTCGCTGGGATCTGCGCCGGGTCAGAGGCCGCAAGGGTACAACTCGGTCCAGAGCCTCCGTGGCTGCCTTTTCCCAGGCTTCCACTAAGGCATCCGCCGAGCTGTGAGCAGGGAGTGCATGTGCGTCCCCAAGTGCTGCCTGGAACCTATCAGGGTCCATTAGGTGCCTAGGGCAGTACCATCTGGTTGGCACCGCGCACCCACGGCGGGGGGTGGCAAAGGGGAAGTCTAGCCGCACGAGGTGATGATCGGTCCATGACAGGGGCATAACAGTCGTGGCACCCCCACCGATATCATCGCGCCACCGTCCAGACAAGAACACCAAGTCTGGGGTGTGGCCTCTCTCATGAGTCGGTCCAGAAATTATTTGCGACAGGTCCATGGCCACCATGGAAGCCATGAACTCCCGTGCCAGATCGGACGATCCTCCCAGGGACGGTAGGTTAAAGTCGCCCAAGACCATGAGCCTTGGGAATTCAACCACCAACCCTGAGAGGACATTGAGTAGCTCGGGCAGGGCTGCCGCTGCACGATTAGGTGGTAGGTATGCCAGCAGCAGGCCCAACTGTGCCCCCGGGCCGTATCTCAGTAGGAGAGACTCACACCCGACCATCTGAGGGACGGTGATCTCTCGCGGGCTAAGGGATTCCCTGATGATAACTGCCACTCCCCCACCCCTCCCATGGGTCTGAGGCTGGTGCAGCACCTGGAAACCTGGCGGGCAGAGGTCAACCAGAGGGACACCACCCTCTTGGCCCAGCCAGGTTTCCGTGATGCAAGCCAGGTCCGCGTGCTCGCTCTCCACTAGGTCACGAACAAGGTGTGCTTTGTTAGCTACGGACCTGGCATTCAGGTAGACCAGCCTTAGCATAGGAGGCTGCACACCTTCGCTCCCGGGTCCTCCGGGGAAGTACAGAGGGTCGGAGCGTCTCACCGCTTGTACAGAGCGGAGATGACACTCCCGGTGACGATACGGCCCTCTGTTTGTGCACCTTCTGCCGTTCCCCACCATCCTGGGAATGGGATGTTCGTCAGTACGCCATTGGTTATTGTCGGCGACTGGTCCTCGTTTCTCACCATCGCGAATGGTCGTAGGCCTGGCCTGCGTTATGGTACCCGGAAGGCCTGCCTTCCCCGAGCAGCCATACTCTTTTCCCGCCCCCCTCCCTAACCCGACAAAAAACTTAACAAGAAACTTAACCAGGGGCGTCTTGTTGGTCTTGTGATGGAGGCCCCTGACCCTGCCTGCCCATCTCTCAGAGGCCCAATGGTCGGGCCCGTCATTGAGGTTTGATGTATTGAAGGCAGGACGAACCCAGGAGAGGGGGGAACTCCTGAGGGCGAGTAGATCTATGCAAGAATATTGAAGACGCATAGGGTGCATTGGGGAGCATTGTGAAGGCGGTCCCCTGGGTGGAGCATTAGAAGGAGGGTCTAGTCGGGTAGGTGGGTATCTGGACCATCACCCAGCCGCTGCCACTTGGTTGGGTGAACCCCAGAAGCAGGCCACTCCCCATCCTCTCACGATGGGTTGTGATTCTGCTTCTGGGGGTGGTCCAGGACCCACTCTGGGTGAAGCATACCCCATAGAGCTCTCACCTCTATGGGGCTGCAGGTGTAGGACAGGCCACTCTGCCACCGTGGCTTGCACCCAGGCCCATCATGTCCTGTGGGGCGAGGGAGGGCAGGGGGGTTCGGAGCTGGTGGAGGCCAGATGTTGATGGCCTCGGTGGTCTAGTCGCCGTCATCTCCAACGGTCAGCTGCATCCTGGCATCTTTAGGGGTGTTGATCGGCACGGAGATACCGTCGGCACCTAGGGTAGTAGTCTTGGTTTTCTATTTTCATTGGCACAGATATGCAGGACCAATATGGTTTGTATTACTGACATGTTCATTGTAAAATAAAAAGGTGATATATATTAGTTTTACTATGCATATTTATTTCCTTTTTGATCTATATAAAAAGCAAGTACATTCTGCTAAACCAATTCCCTCATAAAATGAATTATGGTAAATATACAGTATATAAAACCTTAATATATAATTTAGTCCTGTTCATAAAGGAATAAAGTCTAAATAGTATGGGAAACAGTAGTATAAAGGAAAGTCAGTGTTGATTTTACAAGAAACACATGGGTGGTTCAATTAACAATTTCCAACTATTTAACCAATATGGCATAAATCACAAGATTTTTACTTAATATTCAGGGAACTGAACATGTCCTTTCAATAAAAAAGTGCTATAGTATATTTCAATCCATATCCTAGAAGACATAAAAAATTATGTATGGTTTGGGTAAGAAAATGCATTAAGATTAATGTCCACCTCTCAATTATAGAAAAAAAAGTCTCACACGTTCCTTTTCCAGATTTAGTGGCACTTGCAAGAAACTTTTTTTTAAAAAAAGTAAAAGGTGCAGGACTCATCCATAACTGGAATGCTTATTATGTACAGCTTCAGATTTGGATCCGGATGCAATCTCTCAGTTTTGAGAAAAATAGAGTTTGCCGCAGCCAAATTGCCTACTCATTAAATCATTAATGAGGCCAGATTCACTAATAACTGAAGAAAAACATGTAGTCAATCTATTCACAGACCAGGACAAAATGGCAATAGCAATAGCATTTAGACTTTTATACTGCTTCATAGTGCTTTATAGCCCTCTCTAAGTGTTTTACAGAGTCATCATATTGCCCCCAAACAATCTGGGTCCTCATTTTACCAACTTTGGAAAGATGGAAGGCTGAGTCAACCTTGAGCTGGTAAGAACTGAACTGCTGAACTGCTGGCAGCCAGCAGTCAGCAGACTTAGCTTGCAATACTGCATTCTAACTATTGCACCACCCCTGCTCCACACATACCTTTTATTGAGGTTTACCAATGCAAGTGTGGCCTTCTCCAAACTTTCTGCTTGTGCAATACTATACTAAAAGTAGTTGAAGTATTACTGCAAAAAACAAAATAATCAGAACGTAAAGAAAGAAGCACTACTCCATTCCACTCAACTGGAAAACTATAGCCAATTCCCAGGACAGCAGTTTAACAAGCTTAAGAAATCAACAGCTATAGAAAGTAGGTAGTAGCTAAGATTATAGAAAAGTCAAAAGGGTTGCATACATTTAACTGTAGCATTATGGTAACAGTTAGTTACCATATTATATGACTTTCTTACATTAGCCATTAGCTTAGGGTTAGATTCTTCAGCATACTCCATACCCACTATTCTCTCTCTCTCTCTCTCTCTCTCTCTCTCTCTCTCTCTCTCTCTCTCTCTCTCTCTCTCTCTCTCTCCCTCCCTCCCTCCCTCCCTCCCTCCCTCCCTCCCTCCCTCTCTCTCTCTCTCTCTTTCTTTCTTTCTTTCTTTCTTTCTTTCTCTTTCTTTCTTTCCACTTGCCTATCTCACCAGATGGTTATATAAAACATTTAAGTAAAATAACAATGTAAAAAACAATCATTCTAAATACAATCATTATAAAAATATGGATGATCATTATTAGAAAATTAAAATATTATTTAAAAAATAGAGTATACAAAATAGAGTATACAAATTACAAGCCTAGAAAATAAGTATAGCAACTGCATATCACTGACAATAATAGAACCACCTTAAAATGTTATGAAAGATTATCTCATTGCCTGTGCTGAATCCTTAGCTGTCTACAAAAAGTTCTTATCTGCACTTCTGCTGTTTTAATCATAATCCTAATGTTAACTGTAATCCTCCCAACTGAAAAAGTCATATCAAATTAAATCAAGTTTAATTTGATTTAATAAGGGTTCAGATTTTAGAACTGTAACAACCCAATGCTGTCAACAAAACAAAATCCTTTTAATGATGAACAAAAAGTGCTCAATTTGCTACTTTATTCTAGATAAACTTGCTTACCCATCCTGAAAGACTGAAGAATATACTGAAATGGTGCTTTTGTGTACAGACAGTGTTCTTAGAAAGCTCAGAAATATCAATTCTAAATTCTGAATCCATTTTCCCTTTTTCATAACGACCCAGCATATTTAGGAATAGAGGGAGAAGTAATCTTACGTTTGCAACCATCATGCCACCTTCATTCCATACATTACCATATATTTAGGTGATTTTTAAGATATCTAATAGTCCATCCATGTCAAGCACAAAGGATCAAGACCATACCTTAACTTGCAGTTTGAAGATGCAATGCTCAGCTTATACACAAGAATCTAGTCAACTAAAGATCCGTACTAAATCAGCACCAGATAAGGGTCAATGGAATTCAAGGGGTGTTGGGCTTGGGCTGTTTGTGGCAACATAACAACTCTAAGCTAGTGATGTGTTTAACTCCTAAAAGCAGCTCTGTCTGGCCTTCACCTAGAGGTCTTTATCCAACCTCTGATGAAAGGCAACCCATAAATGTTTAATATATTTGATTAATACTATAGCCATAGACTCCTGGGTGCTGTGTGAATTTGATTGTTTGCTTGCAGACATTTCATTACACAATCATAATTGCTTCATCAGTACTACGTTTATACTGCATACAGTAGCTTGCCCTGCCAGTATGATTTTCTCCTTGGTAGTTCCTTGATTAGGTTATTGTTTTCTACTTGATAGTTTGTCTGATGTTAATTCCTGCTTATCTGGGTGTAGTATGTGTCCTGGTCTTTTTGCTTACTTCTTAGCTTTCTGGGGTTTTTTTCCAATGGTGTGAAAATGTGTTTTGTTTCTAGGTGTTTATTGATGGCTGACTTGTCTGAATGCCAAGCTTCCAGGAATTTGTTAGCTGTTTGGATTCAGTTTGTCTAGAAAGCCCACAGTTTCCCAGGTGAAACGATGATCGTGTTTGTCCATGCATTGTGAGATTGGGAAATTTTCAGTGTGTTTTCTGACTGCTAGTTGGTGTACATGGATGTACTCTGTTAACCTTCTGCATGCCTTGGTGTATATTATACTTGACTTTCTTTTCCATTGTATGTTTTTTTTTCTTCTGGAGCTACTGCAATTAAGATGTTTTGGAGGGCTTTATCTGGTTTGTGAGCTACAGGGATGCCTTGTGGTTATAAGAGTGTCCAAGATATTTTGGATGTATAGCAGTGTTATCTGTTTCATAGTTTGTATTGGTTGTGTTGTTGAATCATCAGGGACCTTTTGCATGGGTATCTATTTTGTTGGTATAGGCAGTCTGTTTCCTTTTTCTGGTGTTCTAAATTGCATTTATATTATTCTGCTATTCTGAATAATGTTCTTACACAGCTCCTCTTGTGGGAGGTTGGGTTGTAACTCTGATAATGGGACACTTGGTTAGTGTGGATTTGGTAGACTTTCATTTCTAATTTGCTATTATTTCTCTACTGATGAGGATATTCATGAAAGTTAGTGGGTTGTTATTTTCATTTTCTCTGGCAAGAGTACAGCCAGTTTGGTGCGGTTGTTAAGGCATTAGGGTAGAAAATGGGAGACCATGAATTCTAGTCCTGCCGTAAGTATAAAGCTAGTGGGTGACCTTGGGCTAGTCACTCTTTCTCAGCCCTAGAAAGAAGGCAACTCCAAAGCAGTTCTGAAATTTTGCCATGAGAACTGCAGAGATTTGTTCAAATTAGAATCCAGACTCTGGTCACCAGGTGGTCAACACTGACTTGAAGCTATAAAAGAATAAAAGTGGATAGGGACATTCCAGACATGAAAATAGAGCAGCATTGGAGGTTGGAATGTAGGTTTTCTTTGATTCTTAAGTAAAAGATCTCTGTTTTAGGATTACACTAGTTTCAGATTTCTACACTAGTTCTGGAAATGGTGAGAAGCTGTACTGTCAGTTTGCAACCATCATATCTGAGAAGCCTCAAATAGCTGCAAAAAGGGGCATTGACAACCAATATGGCCTTAGGCCCACAAGTTAATCACTCCTGATCTACACTGTAAGTGTCATGAAATTTATTCTTCCCTTCCTATCTGCCAATGTCTTAAGCAAAATAATAGGCAGGTATGACTCATGCAAATTCACATTGTATTTCATTTTTATGAAATGTAGTTCATCAGATATTGTATGTTGCAGCCAATTAAAAATGAATGGCAGACCCAGTTGGTATGGCAGACATAAAGTGAAAAAAATTGCAGGGGAGTTGAACAAGAAATTCCTTTACTACAAGATGGATCCTGGCACATGCGTCTGTGTCTCCTTTTTAATAGGTTGGGAGGACAAGCAGCTATTTTTTAAAACAAAATGTTATTTTTTTTAGTTCTAGTGAAAGCATTAATCAATGTGATTAGCTGATTAACATCTGCACTCCAAATTTTGATTAATAATTTAATCATGGTTGTACCCATCAAAAGGATGTTTAGTGCTAATGACAGCTTCTGTAAGTTATCATTGTGTGTTTTTCTCCTTCTCTTTTTAATACAGGTCTGTTTGGAGCTTATTCCTACAGGAAATTATGCAACTATGCCTCAAGAAAAGCATTACCACAATTAAATGACTTAGATTTCCATGTATGCATGTGTGCTCTTAGAGAGGGATGCAGCTAATTTACTTAAAATATTCTAAACACTTGGCAGCCCCATCACTTCTCTCTCATTTCTCCAAGGCTTTGAGAACATTTTAATGTCCATGATCATTAGTAGGTTTATGATCATATTACATGACTCTGGAGCAATCCAAAAGGAACATGAATCAACTAATGTCAGAAGCTTACTTTTTTCAGTATGAATGGTTTGTATAAGTGTTGTTTAATTCAGAAGAGATCACTACAGTTACATAGACATAAAAATGTTTTATTTTAGTCTCCATCAATTTTTTTAAAAAAAGAAATAAAATGGTCCCAGAAATTATTGATTTGATAGAATGTGTCTATATAGGGGGAAGTGATTTGATGGACTCCAGTAACACAACAGTTTCCCAGGAAGGATTCTGCACATACCAAGAAGGGGATGAGAAAAGATAGTCTGTCTAGAGATGGAGAGTGGGAAAAGGAAAAGATTTAGGATGGCTACTTCCTAGAATCTCCCAGGGTATATCTATTAGGTTAGAGTAGCATATATTTAATCTGGCAAGATTCTGTTTTGATGGTGTATGTAAGTAATGAACTGAACATTGGCTGGATTGTTTTATATCATTCTTGGGCTGGGCCTGACAGTTTTAGAGAAACAGAAATAGTGTGACCCTCCAACAAACCCTAACTCCTAATACTCAGCAGCGCAAGGCACAGAATTTTATTTCTTTTTTTATGATTATTACTTATTGAACAAACTTATACAACCACCTATCTATCAGAAAGAAGTCTGGGCGGTGAAGAAAATGAAACATAATGCAATACAAAATTCCATAAGAGAGGTTCTGTGAAAGAGAATGCATGCTTCTGAGGCCCCACTAGAAGACACTGTTTTACTGATGGCCATAGCAGCCAGATCTAATACAATGGCCAGAAACCAATAGGCATAGGTAGATCACCTGGTCCCATACCATCTAAGTTTTAAAGATGACAACTAGCATTTTGAATTGCAGCAAGAAGTCTACTGAAAGCCAAGTAACTCATCTAACAGTGGTGTTGGATGGCCATATTGAAGTGCTTCTACTATTATGTGTGTTGCTGCATTTTAGTCCAGGTCAGTTTCCGAATGCTTTTCAAAGACAGCCCCATTTGCAGCACATTGCAGTAGTCTACATGGGAGATACCTTGGACAGAAAAGATGACTAACAACCAGTGGTGGGATTCAACCAGTTCGCACCAGTTCGGCAGAACCAGTAGCTAATTTTTTGTTGTCCAGGCCCAGAATGGATTTCTGGAAGTGGCATCCACACAGAGAACCAGTTGTTCACACATTTGAATCCCACCACTGCTAACAAGCAAGTACTGAAGTGCATAATACCCAGGCATGTCAATGAAGGTAAAATCACAAAACTGTGTCTCACCTATTTTGGTAATGTCATGTGAGGGAATTCACTGGAGAAAGCAATTATGTTTGAAAGAGTTAGTGGTAAAAAGAAACTAGGCTGTCAAAGAATACGATGGCTGGATACCATCAAAGCTGACACCAGCCAGAGCATAGAACAACTCAAAGAAGTAGAACAAGATTGGAAGATACAGAGAGACCTGGCCAAGAGTTGGACTCAATTGAAAGGATAACATCCTCCTCCACCATCTCCTCCTCCTCTTCTCCTCCTCCTCTCCTCCTCCTCCTCCTTCTCATCATCATCGTTGTCATCATCATCGTCATCATTAACATGGTAGAGCAGTGGGCTAATGCCTCCTTAAGTAACTCCAGCTGCCTACAATTAGTGCAGGTTCGCATCCCACCAGGCTCAAGGTTGACTCAGCCTTCCATCCTTCCAAGGTAGGTAAAATGAGGACCCAGATTGTTGGGGGCAATAAGCTGACTTTGTAAAAATGCCACTTGGGGGGGCCCAAAAGCCCTAATAAGCAGGTATATACATAGAAGGAAAGCTATTGCTAAGCACATTGTGCTTTAGATTGTAAGCCGCCCTGAGTCTTCGGAGAAGGGCGCGATATAAATGGGATTTAAAAAAAATTGGGAGATGATTCAGTCATGAATAACCATGAGCATTTCTCCCTCCCCCCAATCTAGGAAAGGATACAATTGTCCAAAAACGAGTTGAGATTCCTGGAAAATCCAGATCGTGCACCAGCTCAGGCTGGGGAATATCATCCCAGACAGAGTTAAAGATAACAAATCACCCTAAAGTGATTCTTCCTCATTTGGGCCTCTACAGCTTTTATGCACTGGGAAAAGTCAAAGCAGAGCTCACCTTTTTCGACAATGAGCTTTGTTTCAAAATAAGGAGATGTCCAATGAAAGGAAACAACACGGCTTTTCCTTTTTTCCCCCTTTCAAAAAGGGGGATTTATTCAGGCTCCAGTAAAGTGAATTGTTCCTCCAAAGTGATGCACAGCCTTCATATCTGATAGGTCTGAAAATCATATGAAGTGACAGTTGCATCTGTTCTTTCTCAAATCTGCCAAACAAAATTTTACCAGTGGAATGACAGACAAACGTCATACATTTGTAATTAGGGAGAAAGGTTGCAGTATCTCCCTTTCTTACTCCTCAATCCATTTCACAGTAAAAATTGTCTTTGGTGTTGGGAAGAGAGCAAATAATCATTCTGGTGCAAAAACCAAATATTCTCCAATCTCTGTATAACAGTCCTTCCAATATTCCCTTTTGCAATGATATTGCCTTTTAATCATATCCACTCTTTCTCGAACACTCTTCCAGCTACCTGAATCCATCCTCCTAAAACATGACCTACTATATTCCCCATCGCCTTTGTTGACCTCTTCTGGTCATGTTTTACTCTCTTACTCTTCTTATCTTTGGTCTGCATTCCCCTAAACACTAAATGAGCTGTTATACCTATCACTTGTTATAACTCTTGACCTAATGAGAATAATTAAGGATTATCAGTTTGCTTCTACTGCTCTTTGTGGTGCAATTTCCCCTTTTTCGGGAATTGTGCTGAAATCAGCAGCAATTTTTACATGATATTAAGTGAAGCTAATAGCAAACAAGAGAATAGTTCATTATTTGCTAGGCATCTGTACTATGCACTGAGCAATAGACAGGTAATAAAGGTAATGCCCTCCCAAGAGACCCAGGCTACCACAAAACTGCACTGCATTAGCTATCAGTGGCGGTCTTGTTGAAAACATATTTACTGCAGATCTGGCCAACAACTCATTTAATTAAATTGTGTCATGTAGAATTGATTGGCTTGGCAAGTGCAGAGCAAAGCAAAAGTGCCTAATACCATACCAGAGTTGTTCTGACATATCATAATCAGATTTATGTGCAAGTTTATTTTCCCAGCTGATGAAAAGTGGCATTAACAACCTTAATTTTTGTTTGCAAAAAGAATGGCGTAGAGGGCAACCTGCTATCATTTTCAAATATTGACCGTGAAAGAAGAAAAATATTGAACGGGGATACAGATAATCTTCTGTGATAGCCAGCTCATGCAGCTTAATGTTTGCTTTGTTGCTCTAATATCTCTGTCTCTCAAAATCTTAATTACTTCCTCTCTCCATTTTCACTAGAACTCTGTTCTACTTGCTTCCATTTTATTTTTTGTGTTTCATATCCAAAGAAAATTTTACAGTTTATTCTGTCTTCTTTGCCATGATTTCTTGAGATGATAGATGGACAATGAAAAGGAATCTTTACCTTATGGACCGTCAGAACAATGACCCACTTTGACGAATATTGTTTCTTTAGAATGTTAACAATATTTTTATGCTGAGTGCATTTTGCCATTAATTGAACATATTAAAAAGCAGCAATAAATGTATTTAGGATCAGCTTATATGAAATATTTATCTTCCCATCTGGACATATTTAGACATTGCATGTATCTTTAAAAGTCCAGCCCATTGCACAAAGCAGATTACCGTATATACTTGAGTATAAGCCGACTCGAGTATAAGCCGAGACCCCCAATTTCACCCCCAAAAACTGGAAAAAGTTGTTGACTCGAGTATAAGCCGATCCGCCGTTCTGCAAGCCTCTGCCGCCAGCAGAGGCTCGATCCGCCATTTTGCAAGCCTGAATACACAGGAATACCCTGTGTGGCCGCGGCTCTCGGGGAAGCCCTGGCTGTCAGCTTCCTCGCTCCACGCTGCCATTCGGGGCCCGCGCGTTCCCCGGGCAAATCGCGGCGCCCAGCAGGCGAGGAAACACGCCCGCTCCAGTCGCCTTCCCTCAGGAGACGTGAAGCAAGTGACCGCCCGGAGCTTACCGAGGACTTGCTTCGGTGCTTCCAGGATCGCGCGCACCTCTCCCAAGCCGCCGCCGTCTGGAGACCTGCCGAAGTTTGGGGAGGTTTGGGGAGGTGCGCGTGCACCTCCCCAAACCTCCCCAAACGTCGCCGGGTCTCCGTTCCTCCGCGCCCTGCCTGCCTGCTTCTTTCCACAGCGGAAAGAAGCAGGCAGGCAGGGCGCGGAGGAACGGAGACCTGCCGACGTTTGGGGAGGTTTGGGCGCCTCCCCAAACGTCGCCGGGTCTCCGTTCCTCCGTGCCCTGCCTGCCTGCTTCTTTCCACAGCGGAAAGAAGCAGGCAGGCAGGGCGCGGAGGAACGGAGACCTGCCGACGTTTGGGGAGGTTTGGGCGCCTCCCCAAACGTCGCCGAGTCTCCGTTCCTCCGCGCCCTGCCTGCCTGCTTCTTTCCACAGCGGAAAGAAGCAGGCAGGCAGGGCGCGGGGGAACGGACACCTGCCGACGTTTGGGGAGGTTTGGGCGCCTCCCCAAACCTCCCCAAACGTCGCCGGGTCTCCGTTCCTCCGCGCCCTGCCTGCCTGCTTCTTTCCACAGCGGAAAGAAGCAGGCAGGCAGGGCGCGGAGGAACGGACACCTGCCGACGTTTGGGGAGGTTTGGGCGCCTCCCCAAACCTCCCCAAACGTCGCCGGGTCTCCGTTCCTCCGCGCCCTGCCTGCCTGCTTCTTTCCACAGCGGAAAGAAGCAGGCAGGCAGGGCGCGGAGGAACGGACACCTGCCGACGTTTGGGGAGGTTTGGGCGCCTCCCCAAACCTCCCCAAACGTCGCCGGGTCTCCGTTCCTCCGCGCCCTGCCTGCCTGCTTCTTTCCACTGTGGAAAGAAGCAGGCAGGCAGGGCGCAGAGGAACGGAGACCCGGCGACGTTTGGGGAGGTTTGGGGAGGCGCCCAAACCTCCCCAAACGTCGGCAGGTCTGCGCGGAGGAACGGAGACCTGAGGAGGTTTGGGGAGGTGCCCAAACCTCCCCAAACGTCGGCAGGAGGAACGGAGACCTGCCGACGTTTGGGGAGGTTTGGGGAGGTGCCCAAACCTCCCCAAACGTCGGCAGGTCTGCGCGGAGGAACGGAGACCTGGGGAGGTTTGGGGAGGTGCCCAAACCTCCCCAAACGTCGGCAGGAGGAACGAAGACCTGCCGACGTTTGGGGAGGTTTGGGGAGGCGCCCAAACCTCCCTAAACGTCGGCAGGTCTGTGCGGAGGAAAGGAGACCTGGGGAGGTTTGGGGAGGCGCCCAAACCTCCCCAAACGTCGGCAGGAGGAACGGAGACCTGCCGACGTTTGGGGAGGTTTGGGGAGGCGCCCAAACCTCCCCAAACGTCGGCAGGTCTCCGTTCCTCCGCGCCCTGCCTGCCTGCTTCTTTCCGCTGCGGAAAGAAGCAGGCAGGCAGGGCGCGGAGGAATGGAGACCTGCCGACATTTGGGGAGGTTTGGGGAGGTGCGCGCGCACCTCCCCAAACCTCCCCAAACTTCGGCAGGTCTCGGACGGCGGTGGCTTGGGAGAGGTGCGCGCGATCGCGGAAGCACCAAAGCCTCGGCCGCGCACAAGTCCTCGGTAAGTTTTTTTGTTGACTGGAGTATAAGCCGAAGTGGAATTTTTCAGCCCAAAAAGTGGGCTGAAAAATTCAGCTTATACTCAAGTATATACGGTAATTCCCATTAGTACAGAGAAACTTGCTTATAGCCTTTTCAAGCAATGCACAAATTCACATACTGAATGTTCCATTCCCTTTTTGCGACATACTAATTTCCTTAGGACCATGCTCTTTTTTGGTTGCCTCCAGAAATAAAACTTTTAAATTAGAAGTAGTTCCAAATTTCTTATAAAGGGTGTTCCAGATAATGTAGGCTGCCTTATTTCTGAAAACAACTGAATTACCCCCAAAATAGAATTGTCCAGATGATGACTGGCATAAATCAAAATTCTCTGGAATATTCTATTCTTGAAATGGTAACATTTCCCATTCCTCCTGAATAGAGATTTCTGTCCCCTGCAATAATTTATAGGCAGGAAGGATTATTATAGGCAGGAAGGTGAAAAAAGTAAGGTTCTACATTTAGGCAAGAAAAACCAAATGCACAGGTGGTACCTTGCTCAGTGTGCTGCAGCTGCCAAAAAAGCCAAAACAGTGCTGGGCTGCATTAACAGAGGGATAGAATCAAGATCACGTGAAGTACTAATACCACTTTACAATGACTTGGTAAGGCCACACCTGGAATACTGCGTCCAGTTTTGGTCACCACGATGTAAAAAAGATGTCGAGACTCTAGAAAGAGTACAGAGAAGAGCAACAAAGATGATTGGGGGACTGGAGGCTAAAACATATAGGGAACGGTTGCTGGAATTGGGTATGTGTAGTTTACTGAAGAGAAGGGTGAGGGGTGACATGATAGCAGTGTTCCAATATCTCAGGGGCTGCCACAAAGAAGAGGGAGACAAGCTATTCTTCAAAGCGCCTGAAGGCAGGACAAGAAGCAACGGATGGAAACTAGTCAAGGAGAGAAGCAACCAAGAACTAAGGAGAAACTTCCTGACAGAACAACTAACCAGTTGTTGTTGTAGTAGTTGTTGTTGTTGTTAATCTTTAATTCCCCCTCAATAATAATTTCATTTCATTTCATTTCATTTATTGGATTTTTATACCGCCCTTCTCCCGAAGGACTCAGGGCGGTGAACAGGGCATGTAAATAGAAATACAAAAGTTAAAAAAAGATTAAATAAATTGCCCAGTTAAAACAATCAATGATAAAAAACCCATAACAACCCTGACATTCCCCCATCAGGCCAGGCCAGCTTGTTCGAATAAATGGGTCTTTAGCCCGCACCGGAAGGAGCGGAGATCCGGTGCCATCCGGAGCACCACCGGTAGTTGATTCCATAAAGCCGGGGCGCCCACAGAGAAGGCCCTCCCCCTGGGGGCCACCAGCCGACATTCTCTGACCGGAGGCACCCTGAGGAGGCCCTCTCTGTGGGAACGCACAGGGCGGAGGGGAGTCGACGCCGGCAGCAGGTGGTCCCCGAGGTATTCCGGACCCATGGCATGTAAGGACTTAAAAACCATCACCAAAACCTTGAACCTCACCCGAAAGACAACTGGTAGCCAATGCAGCTCGCGGAGCAAAGGTGTAACATGGGAGTACCGGGAAACTCCCAAGACAACTCTCGCGGCCGCATTCTGTACCAGTTGGAGCCTCCGAGTGGTCTTCAAGGGAAGCCCCATGTAGAGAGCATTGCAGTAGTCCAGATGAGAGGTCACGAGCGCATGAGTGACCGTGCACAGGGCATCCCGGTCCAGATAGGGCCGCAACTGACGCACCAGGCAAACCTGGGTGAAAGCCCCCCTAGTCACGGCTACTATATGATCTTCTAGAGTAAGCCGTGAGTCTAGGAGGACTCCCAAGTTGCGAGCCCTATCCACGGGGGGTAAAAACTCACCCCCCATAGAAAGAGATGGAGCATTTTGAATGTCCAGGGATGCCGGGATGCACAGCCACTCAGTCTTGTCGGGGTTGAGCTGAAGTCTGTTCCTCCCCATCCAGACCCGAACCGCCTCCAGGCAACGGGACATCACAGCGAGGGCATCACTGGGGTGGTTTCGGGTAGAAATAAAAAGTTGGGTATCATCAGCGTATTGATGATACCCAACTCCAAAACCACGAATGATCTCACCCAGCGGTTTCATGTAGATGTTGAACAGGAGAGGCGAGAAGACCGATCCCTGAGAAACTCCACAAGCGAGAGACCTAGGGGCCGATCTCTGCCCCCCTGCCAACACCGACTGCGAGCGTCCCAGGAGATAGGAGGAGAACCACTGAAGAACTGTGCCTCCCACTCCCAATCCCCTGAGACGCCGCAGCAAGATACCATGGTCGATGGTATCGAAAGCCGCCGAGAGGTCTAATAGGACTAGGACAGAGGAATGTCCTCTGTCCCGGACCCTCCAGAGATCATTCACCAGTGCGACCAATGCCGTCTCTGTGCTGTACCCGGGCCTGAAGCCCGATTGGGACGGGTCGAGATAATCCGCTTCATCCAGAACCAGAGGAAGTTGATGCGCCACCACACTCTCAACAACCTTCGCAAGAAAGCGAAGGTTGGAGACTGGACGAAAGTTGTTTAACACAGCTGGGTCAAAGGCAGGCTTATTGAGGAGAGGTCTCACCACCGCCTCCTTCAAGATGGCGGGGAAATTACCCTCACTCAAAGAAGCAGATATAACTGCCTGGAACCAGCCTCGTGTCCTCTCCCTGGCTGCATAAGCCAGCCAGGAAGGGCACGGGTCCAATAAACATGTGGAGGAGCTCAACCTCCCCATAATCCTGTCCACTTCCTCAGGGGTCACAGAATCAAACTCCTCCCAGATAACATTGACAAGACTGCCCGTGTCCTGATCGTCGGACTCTGCCCAGCTGGAGTACAGACCGGTCCGAATCTGAGCGATTTTATCCGACAGATGTTGACCAAACTCCTCAGCATGACCCTGTAAGGGATCCTCCCTCACCTTCTGATTAAGGAGGGAGCGAGTCACCCTAAACAGGGCGGCCGGGCGATTATCTGCGGACGCGATGAGGGCAGAGAAGTAATTACGCCTCGCCGCCCTCATCGCTGCGAGATAAGACCTAATATAGGTTCTTAGTCGCAATCGGTCGGATTCAGATCGGCTGGACCTCCAACAGCTCTCTAGGCCCCGTTTCCGACGCTTCATCTCCCGGAGCTCCGCGGAGAACCATGGAGCTTGATGGGATCTGCACCGGGTCAGGGGTCACAAGGGTACAACTCGGTCAAGTGCCTCAGTGGCTGCCCTTTCCCAGGCTTCCACTAAGGCCTCCGCCGAGCTGTGAGCAACGGAGGCAGGTGGGGACTCCAGCACTGCCTGGAACCCATCCGGGTCCATTAAGTGCCTGGGGCGGTACCATCTAGTTGGTTCCACGTCCCCACGGCGGGGGGTGGCAAAACGGAAGACTAGCCGCAGGAGGTGATGATCGGTCCATGACAGGGGCATAATAAATGGAGAGCCCCCACCAAGATCATCAAACCACCGTCCAGATAAAAAAACTAGGTCAAGGGTGTGGCCTCCCTCATGAGTTGGTTCGGTAATTTAACTCCATTCTATTTTAATATTAATTTAGTACTGCTATTATTATGATTGTTTTTTGCATGTTGTTTTAATCACCTTAAATTTAGAATATAAGTCACATGAAAGTAGATAAATTGTCAGCTGGGTGATCATGCAGATTTTAGCCGTCATCGTTCAGTTCCAAGCATCTCTCTTATTCACGTTCTATTTTTGTCTGTTTTGTAATTTTAATACTATGCATTGGAAGCAATACCACTGAACAAGCACAACATGTTCATTGAGTAAAACAAAAATATAAGAATTAAACTCTCCCATATCATTTGTATTGGTTCTGGCACACAGTCTTCTGTTTTGTCTGTTGTTTCTATCGTCTTGTCACGAAATGTTGTTGTGATATGACACTGGGGTGTTGTTGAGATAAAGAAATAAGCTTGATAAAGTTACTGACTGAAAGAGTAATAATGGGGGAAAAATAGTGCTAATAAAACCAAGGGACAAATGGAACATTTTTTTATTATTTTATTTTATTTTGTTTTGTTTTTACTTTTTATTTTATTTTATTATTTTTATTATTTTATTTGATTTTATTTTTTGTCAGCTTGCACAGAAGATGCAATATATGAATTGGAAATATGAATGGAAAACTGTTAATGAATTTCAGAAGTATTTTACCAATACCAATAGCAAAAATAAATAAATAAATAGCACTTACACTTATATACCACTTCATAGTGCTTTGAGGCTCTCTCTAAGCGGTTTACAGAGTTGGCATATTGCTCCCAACATATTGTGCTCATTTTACTGACCTTAGAAGGATGGAAATCTGAGTCCATCAGATTGAACTCCTGACAATGAGCAGAGTTGGCCTGCAATACTGCATTCCAGCCAGTGCATCACCACAGAAAGGATCATCACAAAAGTGATTAAACTATAGAAAATTGCTGTACAACTGTGAAAATATTGGCATGATTTTCAACATATCTCTTATACCTGCAAGTTTCTTTTAGGTAGTTGGTCACATTGTTAACTTACATTTAAATATTTCTTGAACAAGGTTGGTCTTAGATAGCCAGAGAATTTAAAACCATTTTTATTTATTTAAATCAATAACTTCGTTTCTTTGCTATTTTTACTCAGATTGCTAGTTGACTCTAATGACTTTGTCTTTAAAGAAAGACAAAACAAACACATGTAGAGTCTGCATGGCACTTTAGATTCAGACTCTAAAAGGCTGACGGGTGATTGGATATTTGTGGAAAGGTCGCTGAATTTGTTGCAATTGCCATTGTTATTACAACTGCTTTACAATTAAATGTATAATAAGTCCAATTCTTTTCTGCACAAAATTCAATTATTTCACTTGTTACTAAGGAGAAATTTCTAAGGAGAAATTTCCTGTTAGTGAGAACAATTAATAAGTGGAACGGGTTGACTTCAGAAGTTGTGAGTGTTCCATCACCGTTGGTTTTTAAGAAGAGATTGGATATTGAAATGGTATTGGGTCTCCTGTTTGACCAGGGGGTTGGTCCATTCCAGCTCTATTATTTTGTCCACAGCCAGCTGCCTGAGTCCTGACAGGCTGATGTTTGCAAGGGAAGGTTTCCCAAGAGAACTGGGGTGACCAAAAAAAATCAAGATAGGGGCTAGAACAGTGCCTGTCAAAAATCTATTTTTATGTGCTAACAATGGAGGAAAAAAAGGGGGGGGCTAAATGAATACAGTCACTTGATCAGTTCCATCTCCATTCAGGGTCCCCAGGCCCCCTAACAAAACCACATTTTGGGGAAAAGCAAGAGTGGGGGTCAAATATACTTTGGACAATGAATCAAAACTACCAAACGGCCCACAAATCTATCTTATTGCAGTCCTCCGATCAAGCAAACTAACTAACTTATGTTTGCCTTTTTTCAGTCATTTGATAAACTTACTCAAATGGAACTCTCCCCAATGTGAAACATGGTCCTTCTCCTACAAAGAAAGCCCTTTTCCTTTGCCATATTCTTGCCATTCCTTCGCTTATGAACTTCTGAAATCATGCTTTCCATCTGCCCTTTTATTCTCTACCTGCCCTAAATGCCCTCTGTTTACTTCCTCTCCTTTAACTTCATCGGTGGTTCTTTCTTCATTAGACATCACTTCTTGCAAAATGGCAGTCTTCACCTGATGGTGGCAACTAAGAAATATTGTAAATATGAACAAATTTCTTTTTAAATCCTCTCTGTCTTTCCTCATGACTCTCATAATTCACACCCTGTTCTGCTTTGTCCTTTGCTAGTAGCTGCAGTGTATGTGTGTGTGTGTGTGTTAAATAGCCTCATAAATTCAATTCATTTTGACTGATTCATTCACTATTAGATGACAACTGCTAGACTAAGTACTTCTGTTTCTGTTCCTTTGTCCCAATATCTACACATTAAATGCACTATACAATAGTGTTTTAATCTTATAACCAATTAATTCAATCCAATTAGCCAATTTAATTGAATTTTAATTATTAGAAAACTCTTTAGTCATTTAATAATTTGTCATCTCTCTGCCTGTCTCCTATCTCTTCCTTTACATTTGTCATAGGAAGCATTTTTTAAATGAATTTATTGCATATGGTAACTGACTGTGCCACATTATCAAAGAAGATATTCAAGACTGGCATATCCCAAGTGTGTTATGACATTCTTGGAAGATCTTGGATACTTAAATCCTATCCATTCAATGTCTTCAGCATTGTTTCAGGTTTTAATTGGGAAAATGCTTCTTTTTAAAGAAAAATGGACTGCCTGCTGGGATAATGCTAACTTTTAAATATGAACGGAAATGTGCTTTGAACAAAATGGAAAAAAAATGCATTCACAGAGAACAGATTTAGTTCAGCAATTAAGTAAATTCTATAAATGAGTCACAAGAAAAAAATGTTCCTAAAATATGAAAATCCAAACACTGCAGCCCTAAGAACAATTTTAACTTAATGCATATGAAATCAGTTTCTATCATGATATGTAATATTATCCCAGTAGCACTCAAGTCTTCCAGAGGCACCATCATGACCCTGAAAATATTCTGAAATATTTCTTTTTGTATCTTAAACTAAAGCTCATAAATTTATCTCATCCTTTCTTTGCCCTCTGCTTGCATTTTTTGACAGCCTTGTTCATATTTTTGATCTTATAAGAAAACATTTTGGCCCATTAATTCCAGAGAGACGGTTGGTCCTTAGCACTTAAAAAAAATGGCCCTTGTTGTACAGCTTCTCTCAACATATTATTTTGTCTGGGACTTAGTTCAAATATGATAATGATGTTATCTATTCAGTTTGTGTATGATTCTTTGTGATTGTATGGGACAAGTGTCTCCATACCTTCTAATCTTTCATGACCTCTTTGAGTTTTTCTATGTTCTGGCTGGTGTCAGCTAACATAACAGCTTTCTTCAGTGAATTCCCCTGCATGACATGACCAAAATAAGTGAGACACAGTTTTGTGATTTTGCCTTCCAGGAACATATCTGGTGTTATGCGTTCCAGTACTAGCTTGTTAGTCACCTTTGTTGTCCAACGAATACACAGGAGCCTTCTCCAGCACTACAGCTCAATGATTTTCTTCCTGTCGTAAGCTCCAACTTTCACAACCATAGGGAACACAATAGAGCAGACTAACCTCTATTTGATTGCCAACCTAATAACTTTGCACTTCCATATTCGGCTCATATTCATTATTGCTGCTATGGGACCCAGTGTCATAACATGTTTTATTTCTGGCTTGTCTTCATGGCTTTGAGCGATCTGCGATCCTACAGTTCAAATATACCTTCATCTTATTCTTTCTCTCTTCTTCCATCCTTCATTTGATCTCTAATTAGTTGAAGTACAAATTCTTCTGGTCCACAGAAACTCAGATTTTCCCACAGATGTGACATGAGGAAACTATAGGAAGGCTAGAGAGACGTTTCCTGAAGAATGGCTCCAACACAAATCTGAAAGCTTGGAACTCTAAACCTGTGTCCCGGTGACCGACCCAGATTGGATCCCTCAACATTATCCTGAGCCATGTATCATTCCTGAAATTATAGACATTTATAGACCTCTCCTGTCTTGCAACCAGAGATGATTTTGATAGGATATTAATCTTTAAATTCTTTAGAGTTGCATATAAAACATAGGAAAAACAAGTGCATGTGAATTTTTCACTTAATGGATTTTGGAAGTCCCTCCCCTCCTTTAGGACAGGAAGCAAGGCAAAGGAAGATATACAAATCAGTACAATTAATAAAATGTATTATTTTCTTTGTTGTAAAATGTTTGAACATCCCATCTCTGATGCACAGTTTGAGATTTTCAAGATCTCCACCTACTTCTGAGGATTTAGAACTCAGGAACTGTTGGGAACTAGATATGCCTAGATAAATATGGCAACTGCCACAAACAAGTGACTGTGGGAAATGAGAAAACAGGTTATTGTGACATCAAGCTAAACATAACAAGAGAACGTGCTGAGTCTTGGATTTGTGTCTAAAGAAGATATAAGTGCAGAAATCAGCCTTAAATGAAAATGGTGAGGATGGTAATAGAAGCCCCTATTCTCAAGTTTCTTTGTTTTGTTTTTAAATAGAGAGCTTTGAGACTAAGTAAAGTCCAACAAAAGGATTAACAAGAAAAAAGGAGAAAAGTTACACAATTTGAACTTTGGAACTGACTCTTTAAAATGTGTTATAATGATTTATATACAGCTCAATTCACAGGACTTTATACAGTTTAGAGTATTAATATAAAACTGTCCTAATACATCTACTTCGCTCCCCATGTATGTTGCTATCCACAGTGAGATGTGAATGATTATGTCATTGTAGCCAACCTCAATAAACATAATGTTTGCCTTTTGGGGAAGTTGATTTCCTGCTTTGATCTACCAGTGGGGCTCGCATTGATCTTGCAAGTCAGATTGTGCTGTATCTCCTCTCCACCTAGAATCAGGGAGGCGAGCTCCTTTGAACTAGGATATTGTATGTTACGGGTTAATAAGTGTTATTTTTCAACCAACCCATTATTTTACAGGTTAAAATGTTTTAGCTCCTTTTGCTTAAGCAAGAGTTCTTGCATGTGTCTATTAAGACCATTTTAATACCTGTACCTTAATTACCTTTCAACAGGTATTATTAGTATGCTGATGATCTCTAATCCCAAATCAATGGATGATTTTCCAAGCAACTTTGTAGGGATGATAGACAAAATTGGAAAGAGGGCCAACTCTTGAAGCACCCCAAGTCACAGAGTGTTAAGGGCCTTGTTTCTTCTCCTCCAATTAGGGAAAGAGAAGAATCAATGCAAAATAATGTCCCCTACCTTGGCAAGAGTCCAAAATGTTACCGTATCAATAGCAATGGAAGGTGGAAACCTCAAATCCCACAGCTGATCTACAAGATTGGCCAATATAGTTTCTGTCCTTTGCCTAACCTGTCCTATGAAACACATCTTGAAAATTTGTTTCATATTGGATCCTTTGTAGTTGTTGCTCAGCTACCTTCTCATAATCTTAACTAAAAACCAAACTAATTTGGAGAAGAGTCAGCTTGGTTAAAGCACCTGGCTAGAAATTGGGTTCTGGACCTACTGTAGGCCCAAAGCCAACTGAATGACCTTAGGCCACTCACTCTGCCTCAGCCCTAGAAAGAGCAAAAGGCAAACCATTTCCACAAAAGTCTTGCCAAGAAAACTTTAGTTCACATAGTTGACAGGAGTTAATCAAAATAAAATAAAATAAAAATGGAAAACAATCTATAAGTGTCAAGAAATAGTAGCTTCTTGAGGAAGAGTTCACATCACTACTTTCAAACTCAACACAGCCAGCACATACTTTTTCCTCAAGTATATCACACCCTATAGCCTGCTCTGTCCCCTTCTTTCTCTGGTGACTTATATCTGCCAGAAGGAATACAGATGTGATTTATAGGTTGCTGAACTTATAACAAGAGGACCTGTCCATTCTTTGAGAGTAACAGGCATGAAAAAAATTCAGATCTTCTTTCAAGATGTTACCAATGTCATCTAATGAGATCTTGCTATCCAGCATCATGGCAAATGGGAGCAAAATTGTCCACAAATGGCCTGGAAAACTGCCTAGTCTATGCCCATATTGCTTGTGTTGTGCAGTGAGTTCTTTGGAGGCAGTAACGAGACGAGAGGTTGCAAACAGGAACATTGCTTTATCTAGACAGCACACTAAAAAGCAGAGACATCACCCTGTCAACAAAAGTGCGTATAGTCAAGGCTATGGTCTTCCCAGTTGCAATGTATGGCAGTGAAAGTTGGACCATAAGAAAGGCTGAGTGCCAAAGAATTGAGGCCTTTGAACTATGGTGCTGGAGAAGACTCCTGCGAGTCCCTTGGACTGCAAGGCGATCAAACCGGTCAGTCCTAGAGGAGATCAATCCTGACTGCTCTTTAGAAGGCCAGATCCTGAAGCTAAAACTCAAATACTTTGGCCACCTAATGAGAAGGAAGGACTCACTGGAGAAGAGCCTAATGCTGGGAAAGATCGAGGGCAATAGAAGAAGGGGACGACAGAGAATGAGGTGGCTGGATGGAGTCACTGAAGCAGTAGGCGTGAGCTTAAATGGACTCCAGAAGATGGTAGAAGACAGGAAGGCCTGGAGGAATGTTGTCCATAGGGTCGCGATGGGTCGGACACGACTTCGCAGCTAACAACAACAACAACAACAACAACGAGACGAGAGGTTGCAAACAGGAACATTGCTTTATTGAGGCAAACAGGAACAGAACTGAATCAAAGGCTTCTGTGCAGCTACTTATACAGTTGGCCACTAAGCAGTGGCCAATAGGTGTAAAGGAACCCATTCCTGCCCCAAATCATCCAATGATCTTCTTGGAGACAGCAAGTCTGGCTAGTCAGTGATTGTTACACAGACACACCAATTGAGCAACCTTAAGCAGCATTCAAACAGACACGTGAACAGTTCAAGTAAAATTCCAATACATTACAGCTTGGTAGGAACATATCACCTTAAATGCCTCTGCACTGTGCAGATACAATAGGAATTGATGTTTCTTTGATAGGAAAAGAGAGAAATTGAGCAAGGGAGAGAGAGGGAGGCAGAGAGAGTTGGATGCATCATGTTTCCTATGTGTTGTTATACACCAATCATCTTTGAATGTATGGCTTCCTAATTCTCTGCAATAACCTACATATTTAATACTTTTTTCTGTCTGAGGAGCTGAGAGGGGCATTTTAGAGGCATTCTTAGTGCTGATCAATGACATAAGCTGTTGTGTATAATGACTATAATTTTGGAGTTACAACAGGGAGAATCTAAAGAAATATATCCAGACATTTTCAATAGATTAGACATTCTCAATCAGAGCCTCAAAATCAGTAGACCAATATGCAGGCAGAGGTTATTATGGCTATTACTCCTAATTGTTAAGTGTTCTTAAAACAGTTGATGTCTAGAGATTGATAAGGAGAAAAGAGATAGGCGCTCGTGGCGCATAAATGAGAATTTGTTTAGAAATCAGAGAAATGTGGAAGAATGCAAACAGCGGATGAAGGATTTTTTTGTAACTAATATGAACAAAGGTACTTCTATGGATATGGTGTGGGATGCTAGCAAGGCATACATGAGAGGGCTGTTGATATATATGAATAACAGACATAGACGTGGAAGCTAGAAGGAAAGAACTGGAGAACGAAATAAAGGAAAAAGAAAAGGCTTTGATTTTGAACTCAGAGGATGTGAAGACTAAGGAGGCTATTAAATTGTTAAGAGGACAATTTGATAAATTAATGGCTGACCAAGTGGCAACCAATCTGCGGTTTGCCAGGCATAATACTTTTTGCAACGCTAATAAACCAGGTAGATGGTTAGCTTATAGATTGAGGAAAAAACAAAGGGCTTCTAATATAGACAAGATTGAGCATAAAGGAAGGGTTGTGTTTCAACAGGACCTTATCAAGGATGCTTTTGTGGATTTTTATTCTAAATTATATGCTAAGGAGAAAATTAATGAAAAAGACATTGATATATATCTGGAAAATGCTAGCATCCCGGTTCTTACGCAAGTACAAAAAGAAGGGATTAATCAACTGATCACAGAAGAAGAAATTTTTACAGCAGTTAAGGAATTGAAGGTGGATAAAGCACCAGGTACGGATGGCTTGACTGCGGCCTATTACAAAAATTTACAATTAGAAATGATAAAACCGTTAAAGGAACTGTTCCAGACAATTCAGAGGGGGGGAAAGGTGCCACCGTCTTGGAGAACTGCTTTTATTTCTTTGATTCCGAAGGAAGACCAAGATGCTACTCAAGTTAAAAATTATAGACCGATATCACTTTTAAACACAGATTACAAGATATTTGCTAAGGTTTTGGCTAATAGACTGATGAGGGTTCTGCAACAGGTGATTCATGGGGATCAAACGGGGTTTATTAGTGGTAGGCAAATGAAAAATAATGTGAGGCATATAGTTGACGTGTTAGAGTTTTTGGAAAGGAACAACCAGATTGCTGCGGTGCTAATTTTTTTAGATGCTGAAAAAGCTTTTGATCAATTGAATTGGAAATTTTTGTTGAAAGATTTAGAAAAAATGGATTTTGGAGAATTTTTTTTACAACCGATTAGGGCATTATATCAAAAACAAACTGCCCGAATTATAGTTAATAATAGCTTGACAGAAGCATGTAATATTGAGAAGGGCACAAGGCAAGGGTGTCCGTTATCGCCCTTGTTATTTTTTAGTTTTATTATTAGTTTTTATTAAATTTGTGTTGACATTAGAGATATTATTGGTTAAAATTCGGAATTCGGAAAAAATTAAGGGGATTCAAATTGGAGATCAGGACTATAGATTGAGAGCATTCGCAGATGATCTGGTTGTTACAGTGACCCAGCCAGAGAACTCTGTTGTGGACCTGATGGAGATAATAACACAATATGGGAAGGTTTCTGGATTTAAGGTTAATGTACAAAAAACAAAAATTTTGGCCAAAAATATGACATTACCGCAAAAGGCCCTCTTAGAAGGATTAACTGGATTTGAGATTGTTAAAAGGGTTAAATATCTGGGGGTGATTTTGTCGCCCTCTAATACAAAGCTATATAAAAATAATTATGAAAAGCTATGGGGGAAAATTCAAAAAGAATTGGAGAGTTGGGAAAAATTGCAATTGTCTTTGTTGGGACGGATTGCAGCAGTAAAAATGAATGTCCTGCCTAAATTTTTATTTCTGTTTCAAATGATACCGATTCTTAAGAAAGATTCTAATCTGGAGGAATGGCAGCGAGGTATCAATAAATTTGTGTGGGCAGGGAAAAAAACCACGAGTTAAACTAAAGATTATGCAGGATACTCGTGAGAGAGGTGGCCTTAAATTGCCTAATTTTAAATTATATTATGAAGCTGCTGCATTAGTAGGAATAAGTGACTGGATTAATTTGACGCAAGGGAGGTTATTAAATCTTGAGGGCCATGATTTGTTGTTTGGCTGGCATGCATATTTGTTGTATGATAAGAAGGTAGACAACGTGTTTAGGGTGCATATTTTAAGGCAGGCATTGCTGAGAGTTTGGAAGAAGTATAGACATAAGTTAAGTTGCAAGATACCATTGTGGGCAATTCCAAAACACGCAATAGAAAATATACATGCTGGCTTCAAACACGATGTGACTACGTACAAGGAGATCCTCAGTTTGGAAAGAAATGTTTGGTGTTTGAAATCATATAGCCTCTTGCGAGAAGAGAAGGTTGTTCAAAATTGGTTTCAATATACTCAGTTACGGGCCAGGTGGAAAGAAGACCAGAAAAATGGATTTACAATGACTGATGAAAATTTGATAAAGCAAATTAGAAATCAGGGACCAGCACATATCAAACGGATATATCTTGCATTGATAGAGATTGACTCAGAAACAGAGCTTGTTAAGGATTGTATGATAAAATGGGCCCAAAACATCCAGGAAGTTATTACAATGGACACGTGGGAAAAGATTTGTGTGAGGAACGTGAAATTTACTCAAGCTCAAAATCTAAGAGAGAACTTTTACAAAATGTTTTATAGATGGCATTTAGATCCTAAAAAGCTTGCAAGTATGTATCCGAATTATCAGCCTAAATGTTGGAGGTGTGGTGATGAAGATGCAACATATTTTCACATATGGTGGACATGTAAGAAGGTTAAGGCTTTTTGGATAAAAGTCTGGTGGAATATGCAGAAGATTTTTAAACAGAGGATAAAGTTTTGTCCGCAACTTTTTTTGTTGGGAATAATTGCAGACGCTACAGTTGTGGACACCAAGCTGATGTTGAACTTAATCACGGCAGCAAGACTTTTGATAGGCCAATATTGGAAGAAAGAGGAACTGCCGACCATAGAAGAGTGGACTTTAAAGGTTTCAGACCTGGCAGAGATGGCGAAGATTTCGGCCTATTTGAAAGATCATTCGCAAGAACGCTATATTATGGAATGGTCAAAATGGATTGAGTTTATCCAGAACAAGTATAGGGTTAAGAAGTTTCATGTAGCATTTGAATAAGTCTTCTTTCGTTTTTTTTTTCTTTTCTTATCTTAGTTTCTTTTTATACATATTCAATATTATTAAGGCTTGTTTTATCCTTTATAAGCTAGAGAGTGATGGATTTTAGAGTTTATAGTTGTTAGTATATGATTGTTTATGATTGCTTTTTATATATATACCTTGTATTTAGCTCTGGGAAGTCGGGGGGGAGGGGGGGAGGAGGGGAGGTAGGGGGGGGAAGAGGGAGGGGGAAGGGGGGACTCTTAAAGGAAAATTGTATTTTAAAACTTTTCAATTAAAAAAAACAGTTGATGTCAAATTAAACATCTCATCTGTATAAAATATAAAACGGGGGGGGGGGGCTCTAATTGATATATAGCTATCTGCTTTACATCTTAAACACATAGTGATCCCTTCACATCCTGACTGATTTTAACATACATTTAAACTAAGGATGGTACAAAGCATTTTGTTCTCTGCTCAAATAGAAATTGAAGCTGCAGGAAAGTCTAATGGTTAAAAAAAATGAAATCCAAAATGTGCATTTAGTGCATATATACTGAGAAGAATGAGGTAAATTATTTTAATTTTGCAAAGAAGAAAACATCCTGCAATTAAATAAACATACCTCTATCTGCCTACTATTTTAAAACATAATTATTGCAAAATAACATGAGAAAGTAAGACCTCAAGCACCTCACACTGATTAGTGCAAACTCCATAAAACGGTGAAAATTCTGATGATTGAGCATGTTATATATATAAAATGTGCAGTTTCCCCTGATTGCTGCGATATTTGAAGTTAAACAGTCCTGATTTATCTAACTCTTCTAAGGACATTTAATCAATTTACAAACAAGGGACAATTATTAAATTCCTGCTCAAAAAACCAGGGAAAAGTATTATTAGCCTAAACTGAGCTAGCTTGATCAAGGTTCACATTATGGAAATTCAAGCTTCAGAACAGGCCAATATGTTGAATGTACCACATCAATTTCCCTGTATCATTCTAAAAATTTGCAATAACTTTCTCAATAATCACATTTATAAAAAAAGACATAAAAAACACCATGGGGGAAAAAAAACCTCCTTCATTTCATTCTTATTTTATTAATTCATTGGGTCACCTAAAGCAGGGGTCTCCAATCTTGGCAACTTTACGACTTGTGGACTTCAACTCCCAGAATTCCTCAGCCAGCCATGCTGGCTGAGGAATTCTGCGAGTTGAAGTCCACAAGTCGTAAAGTTGCCAAGATTGGAGACTCCTGACCTAAAACATGAAATTATTATTAGACGTAAAAGTGTTCTATATCATGACTCTGTAAGTACAAAATGAGGGGTAGTGGTAATCTGTTTGTTTCAGTAAGGAAAGGATGGTCCAAATTTGGGAGGGCAGCAGTTAATGGAAAATGAACAGGTTGCAATCCTCCAATGGACAGAAAGTTGTAAGCACAAAGGTCCAGTGGATCATCACCTTTCACCCTCATTAGATGATCTTTCTCTATGCTAAAATAATTAATCTTGGCAGAATACAATCAAGCATGCCTAAGGGAACAATCACCTGCCTGTATTTCCATCTTTTAAATTCTGCAACATATCCACATTCTGCTCCCCCCTCCCCCCAGAAAAAAAAAAAAAAGTGTTTTAAAGTAAGGTAAACATATCACATCACTACTAGGTAAACGTAAAGGTTCCCCCGCACATGCGTGCTAATCGTTTCCGACTCTAGGGGCTGATGCTCATCTCTGTTTCAAAGCCGAAGAGCCAGCGCTTGTCCGAGGACGTCTCCGTGGTCATGTGGCCGGCATGACTAGACGCCAGAGGCGCACGGAACGCTGTTACCTTCTCACCGTAGTGGTCCCTATTTTTCTACTTGCATTTTTACGTGCTTTTGAACTGCTAGGTTGGCAGAAGCTGGGACGAGTAACAGGCGCTCACTCTGTTACGTGGCACTCAGGATTCCACCCGCCAAACTGCCGACCTTCTGATCGACAAGCTCAGCGTCCTAACCCACTGAGCCACCGTGTCCCTACATCACTACTACCATCAACAGTTTTCCTTACAACAATAGTACATGTTATGTTGTCATTACTATAATTTTTAAACTGTCAATGAATAACATATGATAAAAGAATGGCCTGGTCACAAATCGCAATAATTCTGATTCCAAGCTCTCCTTCATTGAAGTTATAGCATAAAATACAGAAATACAAAAGTAAACAGTAAGGAACAATGGTAGGGGAAGGGGAAAAAGAGAAGTGAGGAAAGGTGGGGGGAGGCATTGACTTTGGACTCCTTGTTACAGTAGAATAAGGCATTAAGATTGAATCTCAACTTTTTACATTTCTATAGTAGTATGAACTAGCCATTTCTATATCAACAAATCAGTCTAATCAATAAGACCCAAAATCATAGTATCATTTTTTTTCCACCAAGTGCAATGTCCAGAAGCGTTTTCCAAGCAGAAAAACAAGTACTTATAATCTTTCCTTTCACCAAAACAGTCAATTTAGCCATCTCTGCTAATTCCATCAGCTTTTGTAGCCGTTCATCCATGGTGGGAATCGAAACAACTTTCCAATTTTTTGTGCGTAGAGAAGTCTTGCTGCCGTCACCATATATAAAATCTGAGTTCCAAACTTTTTTTCCCAAGTCTTTTTCCATTAGACCCAGAAGGAAAGTTTCTGATTTAGTCTTTATAATCATTTTAAGAATTTTCTGCATTAAAATATGAATCCTACTCCAATATTTCTTTGCTTTATCGCATGTCCACCACAAATGGTTTAGTTCTTCTTTCCGATGACTAATGGCTTAATTAACTTGCACAGAGAGCCTATATTAGTAGCCCTGCAAAAAAATTGCCTCCCATTCTTTGGAAGGTCATTTAGTTACTTTCTGGTGTTTAAGTGCATTTAGGTGAAACTTCTTACTGGTTGCTCATTGGGACTATTACCACAAACATTTTTGAAGCTGTTTTTTCAGGATTAATCACAATGGGAAGAAAAGAAATCATCTTGTTTTGAAAAACCACATACTAAACATTTTACCTTATATTCTTAACTCCATCTCCTTTCTCTGCAACATTATAAACAAGTTCTTATAGAACAGAATATTTAATTCTAATAAAAACAGTTGCAATAGTTGTATCTCTAGTTCTGTGCATTATACGTGTTCATCCATTTGAACACAAAGAATGAATGCATTTTGAATGGGCACGTACAAAAAAAAGAAAGGGTTTAATCATTTTACAGAATGTTTGATGCTAACCATTCCCAAAGATGAAAACAACTGCCATTGCATCTCAGTGAATTTATTCACACAGCTGACCTTGACACCCCCATGTTTTCTGCACTCACTGCAAAAAAGTGAAAAGATAAGCAGCAGTTCCTGCAATGGTCAAAGAAGCAGAAGCCATTCCTTCAGGGAAATGACATATAGTATATTGTGAATGGTGACCTCGTGGCCTTCATTTTGAGCTATGCTCTGGATAAAGCCTTGCCAATGACATTGTCTTTGATTTTCTACTTGTAAATTAAAGGTTGCAGACATTTTTACATTCTAGGGAGAAAGTACCAGGAGTTGATTCCACAAACACTTGAACAATTCCCATTTGCCTCTGTGACTGCCTTCCTGTTAAATATATGCACTGAACTAAAATGAAATCCATATTTTATGAAAAACTTAAAGAATATGTACATTTCCTACATTTATTTGTGTACATATATGGCAAAAGGTTTCTTAAAATAGCAATAGGTTTGTTCTATAAATGACTCCAAGTTCTAGTAATATGCTCAAATTGTGCCTCTGTTCAGCTTATAAGGTTAAAAGCAATAAAAATTCTCTCTCTCTCTTTCCTCCCTTCCTCCCTTCACTCTATCTATCTATCTATCTATCTATCTATCTATCTATCTATCTATCTATCTATCTATCTATCTCCAATATATATATATATATATATATATATATATATATATATATATATATATATATATATATATATATATATATATATATATATATATAATATTTATATTGCCAGTATAAATATGGATTATAATTAAAAAGTATGGTAAAAAGATAAGGAGGAAGCAATAGCAATAGACTTATATACTGCTTCACAGTGTTTTATAGACCTCTCTAAGTGGTTTACAGAGTCAGCATATTGCCCCCAACAATCTGGGTCCTCATTTTACCAACCTTGGAAGGATGGAAGGCTAAAGAAGGGAGGTGAGGTGGGTTTTGCTATTGGTCCATCAATCACCTCCAGCATGATGTTCTCCTGTTGGAGTCCCAAGCCAAGTGGCAGAGCCAGGTCCAAGGCTCTTACTGAGGGGAATATATAACAAAGGGCAGTAGAAAAACCTTATTCTGGACCTTGCCATTCAAAATTCCTTTGAGTGATGGGATCCACAGCACATCTCCTCTGCCTGCACAGTGAGGCAGGCCTGTCCCGCTGGGACAAGATAGTTCCTCAGGTAACCTGGACCCATGCCATGGAGGGCTTTAAAGATTGTAACCAACACTTTGAACTCCACCCAGAAGCAAACCAGCAGCCAGTGAAGCTCATGGAACAGCGGTGGGCCCTTCTAGGGGCCCCAAAGGTTGCTCATGCCTTAGGAGAGGATTTGTAAGTCAAAACTGGAGTATGTATTAGGCCAAAATAGTCCAAAAGTTAATTTGGACAAAGCATATTTTCCCCCAATAATTTAAGTTGATTGGAAAAAAAACCATAATTGATGACATAGATACCTAGACTGGACTCGTAAAAAAAGAGGTTCTCCAGAAATACTTTTTTTTCTTCTAGCCACATTGGGGACAGAGGGCAGAGAAGCAGGTGAAGTTCCTCAACTCAACTCAACACAAAGCAGGGTATCATTTTCAGAACAAGGAAAACCTCTTTGTGAAAGTCAGACATCACCAGAGAGAATCCTGGGGATATGGAATCTACTTCATTAGTGTAAACAAACAAGCAAAAAAAGAAAGAGTGTACAGGGAAGACCAAGGAAGGAACTTATCAGTGAAGTGCTAAATTGGGAACATTCCACATTAAAACTTTGTTCAGATCCTGCTAGAAAGTTTTCTGTAATGACAATAAAGATAAAGATTTCCATGACCTGAGTTTATTTCTTAGAGGCTACATGTCGAAAACCATGTAACTTCCTTGACAGTGCAACAGACATGGCTTGCTACTGTCTTCTTTTAGAAATACCTTTTCAACTCTCCAATCCAGCTGACAAAACACTGAAATATCCTTGAAAACTCTCATTCAAGTACTCATCAGCATTTATCTTAGGGTTATTTTTTTTTTTAGTCCCTGCCCAAGATCTGCAAGATGCTAAGATTTCCTAGAATATAGATTGTAATATTTTAGACACTATTCAGGTCGAATTTATGTATCACCTTTTTACATTTTGTTAACTACAATTTAGTACTACATCATTGATGCATGCTAGAACAAATGTGAAGTTACATGACAACATAAACACCTACTGTAACAGCAACCTCTTGTGGACATAGGACAGGAATTTTAGCAAGTTACATAAGCAGTTTCCTTATTGTTCCCTTGCTGGTAAAGCAAGAGAAGAATAGAAAGAATATTAATTTATATTTCTCAAAATGCAAACTGTTTTTAACACTAGCCTTTAAGATCTAATTTAGTTTAGTTACAAAACTGCAGTCATCTATTTATTATAGCTGTCAATCAGTTTTCTGCCAATGCAGTATACATGAGCTTTAGCTAAAAAATTCCCCAGTTGCTGTCCAAATGAGGAAAGAAGGATTTAATCAGTTCTGCATTCATTAAAACAAGGATTACTGCAAAATTTACTAATGCAATCTATCATTCCCAGAAAGCTTAGCTTAGACCACCACCAATACTATTTTAATTATGTTTTAGATTGATGGTGTTGGGAGCTCTACTTTTAGTAAGCTAAATTAATTCACTACACCACATTCTATAATTTGTGTCTGTGCATGCACATCATAGGTCATCCCTTTTTTAAAACATAGTCAGTTGGCTAAATTTTTGGATGAGAATACTCTGTTTTCAACTCCCTGAGAAAATATTTGATTTGCAGTGCATTTTTGATTTTCCAAATAACACAATTCTGTGCCCAACAGAACATTACAAACATAGAATAATGTTGATTAAATCATGAATATTTTCAGCTGTCAACAACTCTAAATGTTGACAGATTCATATGAATCATGGAACATGGTGATCTTCTCTTAGGGCAGGGGTAGGCAACCCTGACTCTTTTATAACTCATGGACTTCAACTCCCAGAATTCCTGATCTAGCACAGCTGGCTCAGGAATTCTGGGAGTTGAAGTCCACGAGTCATAAAAGAGCCAAGGTTGCCTACCCCTGTCTTAGGGTAAACCTCATCAATTACTGGCAGATGTTTACAGGTGTCCCATCCAAAGGGGGTGGAGTAATGAAGGAGGCTGGGAGACATTTCTTTTTTTCCCTTTCCCTCCATCTACTTCAAGTAAATAGAGACCTCAGTCTCTATTTAGCAAACTTTCTTCCTGGATAACTCTGAAGGATAGTCAAGTAATACGAACTAAAATAAATAAATAAATAAATAATAAATACAGAAATAAATAAATAAATCTGAAGCCATGAAAATTCACTGTTCAAGACCTCTTCTAACCAAATCCCATAATTAAGTAAGAAGTAAAGGTTGACTAGATATGCAAGCTACTCAGATGTAAGCACAAGTTGTTTTACCAGTTCATTCTGAACAGTCAGATGTTTTACACCCCAAATATTTCAACTGTAAAGTAATTAATGTGTAACTTTTCATTGCCATTATTTTTTTTCCTCCCTGCTCACTTATCTCTTCCCCCAGTAAACTATTCATTTTACCACCAAAGAATCCCACAGGTGTGTTATTGTGAAAATGATGAGATTGATTTTGATCATGATGATTTACAAAACTCTGGTAGATATGTTTTTATTATTTCATTGAAACTGTAGTTGTGTTCCAACTCTCATAATAGTTTAAAGTGGTAATAGTGGTAAAGACATAACATTATACCCATATTTCATGAATGTATAGGTTGGGGGTGGTGGTGGTCAACCTATTTTCCAAAGCACATGAAGGCAAGACAAGAAACAATGGATAAAAACTAAGAAAGAAGAGAAGCAATCTGGAATTTCCTAACAGTGAGGACAATTAACCAGTCGGACAGCTTGCCTTCAAAAGTTGTAGGAGCTTCATCACTGGTGGCTTTTAAGAAGAGACTGGAAAGCCACTTGTCTGAAATGCTATAGGGTCTCCATCTCAAGCAGGGGGTTGGACTGAAGGATCTCCAAGTTCCCTTCTAAATCTGTTATTCAATGTTCTATGTTCCATAATACATAACACAAACATTTGATGTATTAATTAACTCAAGGCCAGAGACACAGTTCAGGGAAATTTAAATGTCTTAGATTCGTATGTGTAAAGGACTTCATTGATAAATTTTCTGTAGTCATAAACATGAAGAGCAAAGAATAGTTGCAACATTCAAATATTGTCTCATAAGATTTATCTTTCTTTTTATTATGAGCAAAGTGAGAGAGAAATGCGCCGAAAAACGTTGTGTTAGAAGAGGTAAAATGAGCAGAAAGATTCTTCATTTCTATTTTCTGTGTCTAATTGTTCATCTTTCTCAGAATAACCTAGCTTCCTAATTCTCAGTGGAAACTTGCTCTGAAATTAAAGCTTTTTGCTAAAAATCAATGATCAACTGCAGAGGAAAAAAGACAGCAAAATTCAGAGTCAGCTGTGAGATACAGCAGCCTTATAAATCAAAATTATAAACAAACTGACAAACATAATTACCCCATAGATACTGAGAAGAAAATTAACAAATTAATTATTTATGAGCACACTCCATATTTTATTTATTAATTTATAATAGAATTTATTCACCACCTTTTTGGTTTGTGCCAACACTTAGATCCATTAAAAGGACGTTAAGCTGATATATTTGAAAACAGAATTCTGCATTGTAAACCAACCTGTGATTGCAACTTTTTCTATGAACACCAATTTATAAATCAGAAGAATACTGTTGGAAGTCCACATTTGGAAATTACCAGGGTGGAGAAGTTTTAAGTAGTATTACCCTAAGGGCATTTCTGTATATGACATTTGCACCATTCATGAACTGGCTCTGCATTCCTATCTACCTACACCAGGGCTTTTCAACCGGTGGTATGCATACCACTGGTGGTATGTGAGCATGTGGCTGGTGGTACACGGTGTCGCCTTCCTCCCCCCTGCCTCCCCCCACCTCACTCCTTCCCTGCTCGCTTGCGGAAAACATGCTGCTTGGCGGCAGCCTGCAGGAACCCTACCGAGGCCGCACGAAGAGCACAGGTGCAGAGTGAGGCCCCTCCCTCCTCAGGGAGTCATTGTGCAGCAACCGGATTGACTTCCAGTGGTGCCTGCTACTAGAGAGGGCCTGGCCAGATGGAGGCTTCTGACCGAGCCAGTGCGCTCTCTTCCACGGTTCCAAAGATGACTGCCACCAGCTGTGGGGCTGACGCCTTGCAGCCACCAATCCTACCATGGGGCAGAGTGCTGGCAGCCACGAGGCCGCACCAGCCTGAAGCGAGTGAATCAGATAGGAGGCAGGCAGTCCCTTTGGCCATAACAGCCACTTCCCCCTGCCCTGCCCTGCCCTGCCCTGAGAAACCAAAGGAGATGCCTGTCTTTGCGCTCTGCTCGCTCCCCGCTGAAAATGTTTAGTTTGGATCTGGGGCCCACCAAGGAGCCAATCGGATTCATCAAATTCTTGCAATGGATGAGTGATTGCAGTTGGAGGCGCCCAGCCAGCAGGGCCTCAGCTGTCCTGTCAGGGAAAGCCGTCAGAGCACTAGGATTCTATAACGATTCATCTTCCCAGGCTACGCAGCCGGAGCGGGCTCCCTCAACCCCCCAAAAGGGTCAAAAACAGAACGCAAAGGAGGCAACGGAGAGGGTTTGCCACATGTGTGTGCAATCTGGGCTCTGCAATTTCCTACTGCCCCTGCCGCACCTGGGGGAGGATCGTGGGTGTTTTGGGGTGGGTGGGTGTTGTAGCCAGTTCCTTCCCCCGCCCTCATCCCAAGCAGGATAGAGTGAACTTTCCTCCCACCCACTCTGCTTTTGCCCAGTTTAGCACCTCTGCCTGCATTTTTCCCCCTATCTCTGGAGCTATCCCACTCTTGCTCGCTCGCTCACTTTGAAACGCTTCCAAACGCCTCTTGCTCACGAGCAAGTGGCTTTTGGAAGCATTTGGAAGCGACGGGGCAGTAAGTGAGTGAGCGAGCAAGAGGCCTTTGAAAGAGATGGTAAGCAAGCAGAAACCAAGAAGCAGAAACCTGGGCATTTCCTTGAGAGTCGGGGCCGCTTTCCCTTACTAGAAAGAGCCTCTCCTCCTTCGGTTTCATTCGGCTTTGCAGTCAGTTCGCGACTGGGAAGGTGAATCGTTAAAGAATCACGACACTCTGACGGCTTTCCCTGAGAGGCTGGACCCTCCTCTCAGCTCAGGCAGGTCTGTGTGGAGGATCTGGTGAGGCTGGCATCCCCAGTGCCTTCTCCCTCCTCCTCCTCTGGCATCTGCTATGGAGGAGCGTGGGTGGTTGTGTCAGGGACAAGCGGGAAGAGCCAGCTCAGTATCTTAGAATGGGACATTGTTAGCAGCACTCCATTTGAGATATCACAAGCGCACTACCATAAGGTTATTTTGCTTGATCATTGTAATCTCGGCTCTTTTGGAAAATCTTAGGTTTTTGTCTCTGGAAAGGGGTGTTGTTGAAGTGCCTGGTAAAAAGATGCAGCAGCTCATTTGCCTTCTCAAAGAGAAGCTGCATCTCTGCTTCTGCCCCATGAGCGGTGAATTATGTGTGGACACAATCACAAACCGGCTCGCGTTCTAAAAAGGTAAAGGTAAAGGTTCCCCCGCACATGTGTGCTAGTCGTTTCCGACTCTAGGGGCTGGTGCTCATCTCCGTTTCAAAGCCAAAGAGCCAGTGCTTGTCCGAGGATGTCTCCGTGGTCATGTGGCTGGCATGACTAGACGCCAAAGGTGCACGGAATGCTGTTACCTTCCCACCGTAGTGGTCCCTATTTTTCTACTTGCATTTTTACGTGCTTTTGAACTTCTAGATTGGCAGAAGCTGTGACGAGTAACAGGTGCTCACTTTGTTACACGGTACTCAGGATTCGATCCGCCAAACTGCCAATCTTCTGATCGACAAGCTCAGCATCCTAACCCACTGAGCCACTGTGTCCCATCATGTTCTACCACCTTTTAAATTGTTAGACCTCAAGGCGCATGCACCTTGTTGCCTTGGGAGTGATGTTGATTTGCCCAAATCTGGGGCCAAAGGAGCGTTCCTTATCTGCTCCGGTGGGCTGCTTCTGTGGCAGTGGGGCATGCTGGTGCCCTGCACTGTGCTCTGTCTGCAGGAGCTGCCCTGGGAAAGGTGGAAGCACAGCTGTGGTCTGGGACAGTAAACCACTCCAAGCCCTGTCTGGCCGGTTTTGTGCCTCCGTCCCCCAAGAGCAGCTGGTTGTGAGTTGCTGCTGTGTGCTTCCCCAAGTGTGCCTCAGGCCCAGATCTCCCCCCCACCCGGGACTCCAGCTGCATCTGCAGAAGGCGAGCGGGGCGAAGGGTGCCCGTGTGAAGGGTGCCTTCCTGCCCCGCGGTCCACAGCAGCATTGTTGGCGCGCGTGGATCAACTCTGAGCAAATGTGAAGTGTTTCTGTTGCTGGAATAAAACTTATTAAATGAGCTGGCAACCTCCGAGTATTGTTGATAGATCTTCCCCAACTATCCTCTGGTGCTTCATAAAGAGTTAAGTGGGCATCAGGTTTCTTGGTAAAAATGGATTTGGAAGGAAGGAAGGAAGGAAGGAAATGACAATGGGAAGGAGGAAAGGACAAAGAGGGAGGGAAGGAAGGAAGGAAAGAAGGAAGGAAGGGACAATGGGAGAAAGGGAGAGAGGAAGAGAGAGAAATAGGGAGAAAGAGGAGAAAGAAACGGAGAGAGAAAAAGAAATACAGAGGGAGAGAGAGAGAAATAGAGAGGGAGAGAGAGAGAAGGAGAAAGAAAGGGAGGGAAATGGAGAGAGAAAGAGAGGGAGAAATAGAGGGAAAGAGAGAAACAGGGATGGAGAGAGATAGAGAGAAATAGAGGGAGAGAGGGAGGGAGAGAGAGAGAGAGAAATAGAGGGAGAGAGGGAGGGAAAGAGAATGAGGGAAAGAGAGGAGAGAGAAAGATGGAGGGAGAGAGAGAAAGAGAAAGAGAGGGAGAGAAAGAGAGAGGGAGAGAAACAGGGAGAGAAATTAAATTAGTAACATGGTTGTTAAGTGAATCTGGTTTCCCCACTAAATGCGTGTCAGAAGATTGCAAAAGGTGATCAATGACCCTGAAACGATGTGACTGCCATAAATATGAATCGGTTGCCAAGCATCCGAATGTAAATCATATGACCCTGGGGATGCTACAACGGTCATAAGTGTGAAAAATGGTTATAAGTCAAGTTTTTCAGTGCCATTGTAACTTTGAACAGTCACTAAGCGAATTGTTGTAAGTCGAGGACTACCTGTACTTTATCATTTTTTTTTCCTTTTTTGGGGGGGGTCAGGTTTTTGACACCTTGCTGGGTGACTGGTGGCACTCAGACATTGCCTTATCCTAAAAGTGGTATAGTGGGTAAAAAGGTTGAAAAGCCCTGACCTACACCATCTTCTCCAATAGCTGAGAACAGCTGTACTAGAACAAAAATCACATTAATAGAAATGGGGAACTTTTGGAGAAGATCATTTTTCCCATTGATGGGAACAGTTGTCTTAACTTTGTCTTCTTGTTCCTAGGCTCCTGTGCTTCCTTTTAAAGACTATTTTTATGCTAGTGGCTTGCCACTGATTTTATATTGCTGATAGGAATAATACAATGGCTAGATATAAAACATGATTTACAAATATGTGGTGGATGGCAGGATGCCATTTTTTGTATTCTTCTATTGGTCAGCTGTATATGACATTGATAAACTTGTGTGATGCTCACAAGCAGCAAAGGCACAATGACTCAGTGTAGAAGAGTTCCTAAAGATGTGGGGATTGAAAAATATAGACACTGTGGAAGAGACCTAAAAGGCCCGTCATAATAAAAAAAAATGCACTTGGACTGACCATGTAACCTTACTCCAGGATTAAAAATATCCTAACCTTAACTTTTCTGGACAAATGGGTAAAGCAGTTCCAGTAGAACTTTCCCTATCTCAAACTATAGGTTGAGAAATATCTTGCAAACACCACCGGTCACCATAATCAACATCAGTAATTTGATGGCATCTTAAAGATTAAGCAGCTTTTGATCACAATACAATCTAACAGATCAAAGTACACTCCCTTATATTATATTAGTCCTTGTTTGCAGTTACAAAGGTGATATAAAAAAGAAATTTTATGACCAGTCCCCACATTTATGACCTTTGCAGATCTGTAAAGCAAAGGAAAGCAGAAGTAGAATCATAAGCACAGTCACTTTTTCACTTAACAGCCACTTCGCTTAACAACCAGTTTGCTGATCCCAATTTGGTAGCTAAACAAGGTCTATCTGCTTTCTTTTGCTATATAATCATTTAAAACACCTTTTTTATTGCAGGGTCCAGAATCACATTTGTCTGAGTTCTCTGGCCATATAAACCTTTTTACCTATATAAACACATTTAGAGAGAAATGAAAAACAACCAGATATTTGGCACATCAAAGTACAACATTAAATACAGATAAAGTTTATAGGTCTATTTAGTCTACTAAAGTGTTACAGCTTCAATGATCAGAGAATATGGATAATTCTTTTATTAGGTTTTTTGTTTCTTGGTCCTTTTAAATATTCCTTCATGAAAGCAAGAGAATCTTATATCTATTTTATAATTCTAATTAGTCTATTAAAATATTACGCAATCAAGCAATGAGTTCTTTTACTGAAAAATAACAAGGAAACGTTCACCTAGTCCTACTCTATTCTTGTTGATTCCATAGACCAGGGGTCCCCAACCCCCAGTCATGGAGTCATACTGGTATGTGGCCTGTTAGGAACTGCATAGCTGGGCTGCACAACTGGAGGTGAGTGGCGGGTGAGCAATCAACCTTATATTTGCAGCCGCTCCTCAGTGCTAGTATCAATGCTTCATCTCCATCTCAGATCATCAGGCATTAAAATTCTCATAGGAGCATGAACCCTACTGTAAACTGCACATGTGAAGAATCTAGGTTGTGGACTTCTGGTTCCTGTTTTCCAGCGGAGCAGTCGGAAGATTTGGAATGCTGAACCCTTCAGCTGAAATTTCTTTTTGTTGGGGATCCTAAGGGGCCAGAACCCACTCTGAAGGAGTGGAATGAATGATGGAAATCCCAGCAACTTAGGAGAGATGGTGGTCTCCCCGAACAGTCCAGGAGAAGCCTCCCAGAAACCAACAGAAGAAAAGGTTGGCTAACTCCATGTCCAGTCATAGCCGAAAACAACGGAAGTCATAAGCTTTTAAACTAAGCGGATTTTAAACAGTATGCTTGAATCTGGGTAAGAATATTGATTTTCTCTATCCTACCTATTTTCCTGAAGAAGAAAGTCCCAAAAATAAGAGATCTCCGGAAAAAAAAAGGAGGGGGATTCTACTCCCTCCTTTTGGTTACTGGAAGCGGTGAAACCTACCCTTTAGAGAGAGAAAAAGACTAGAAAGACCTGAAAAATGAGCAAACGCTGACACCTACTGGTCAGTGAGGATTTTTTTTCTCTGACCCTCAAAGTTCTTAAAAAATGCAGCTGTGTAAACAAAGTGAGAGTAAAAAATCTGAAGCAATGAATACTTTACAAAAGGAAACATATGATAAGCGGCAACAATTTCAAAGGACAATGATTTTAAACCACAAAGAAATACAGAACAACCTTGAGAGTATGAATCAACTTATTTCCAACTTAATTTCACTCCAAGAGATTTCCCAGGAAAATACAGTAGAGATGACTGAACATAATTCTGAGGATAGAGACTTAAAGATGGAACCGTATAAAATAAAAAATCATGATTTAATTCAAATGGGAAATATTTCAACACGTCCAAGCAACTTTGAAGATAAGGAAAAGAATGAGAAAAAAATACTTTACAGGGAAACGAATGATGCAGCAAAACATACTGATTAAGAAAGGCAATGGCCAGAGAAAAAAGATTAAAATGGAAATCAAGAAAATAGATGATGGCACTTATCAGAGAGAATACTTAAAAAAGAAACATTTGTTTGAATATGGCTAAAATGGAAAAAAACTTTGGAATATATTAGCCTTAGAGAGATGGGTTTTTTTGTTAACTAATACAATAAGAAACATTTGTTTGAATATGGCTAAAGAAATGGAAAAAAAAAAACTTTGGAATATATTACTCTTAGAGGGCTGATTTTTTTAAATTAATACAATATGTTTTTTTCTTTTTCCTTTCTGTAAAAAAAAAGTTGAAATGATTTAAACAAAGCAAATGTTTTAGTTATTTAAATGTGACGATAAGAAAAGCATAAAAATGTGTTTTGAATGAGAGTTAAAGGATTAGATGATTAGATCTACTGAATGGAATGGTTAAAGTTTAAATAGATTAAATACATTCTCATCTATGGTCAAAAAGAATAAGAAATTGAGGGAATAAATATATATTAAATTAGGAGGGATACATATTTTAAGTCGTATGTTATTTTTTGTATCTCAGTGCTTTTATCTTTATCTTTTTTCTTCTTTCTTCTTTTTCTCTTTTTTGTCTCTCTCCTCTTTTCTCTTTCTACTTTTTTACTTCTTGATTAAGAAATATAAAAGTATGAGAGGTCTTATATGGAAAAAAATAGAATTAAATCCACCAATGTAAATGTAGTTAATTGTTGATAAAATTGTCACTAGTAAGAATATTTAGAATTTGGGGGGAGAAATAAGCTGAAATAAGTATGGTAACAGGATTTACGATAAGGCAACTAAAATGACAAATAGGATTATTGAAAAAACTATATACTTAATTGTTGTTTATCAAAATAATGAGAATTGTTTTAATCTAATGTTTTGCAAAGAAAGATACTTTGGGGAAAGGGAAATCAACTGAAATTAACATATGGAATATAGATTATAGAAATCAATTGTTAAAGGTTGTCTTATAAATGTTACCCAGACAACATACTGCTTACAAGTTACTGAATGATTTATGTTATGTTAAAATATACCAATAAAATATATACAAAAAAAAAAGAATCTAGGTTTTGTACTCCACTTCCCCTTCCCTGATCCATGGAAAAATTGTCTTCCAAGAAACTGGTCCCATGTGCCAAAAAGGTTGGGGACCACAGCTATGGACCACATTGCAGAAGACCAAATCCAAGAACTATGAAGTAACTAATGGCAAACCCAAATCTGTGCATAATAGCATTTAATTTAAAAAATGTACATTTAGTACATTCAATAAGCATTCATATTTTTTCAATGATAAGAAATTACTTACAATATACAGATAAAATGTGTAAAGTTTGAATCCTATCCACTAGGTCCAAACAGCATTGAAAATGGTAATATTTACATAAAATAATTTTGGTTGGATTGCATCTGTGGATACATAATAATAGCTGCAATACTTGGTATAATTATGAAAACCTAACACTTTAATAGAACGGTAATCAATATCACAGTTGGATTTCGCAAGTATCTACTTTTGAAACTAAGTCAGCAATGAAAAGACAACTTCATGATAATAATACCTTAATATCACAGCAGCAGCATAACAATTTTAATAGAAGGTAGTAAATTGCAAATCACAGCTAGAACGTTCACTGGAATTTTTTTAAGCAATTAATATTTAAATTTGTGGTTCATAATTAAGCACTTTAAAATACTGCACAAATTTTCATTACAATGTTAAAACTGCCTTGCTATCAGGTTTCAATTTTGTTCCTGTTGTTATGAGGCTATGAAATGTAAAACCAAGTGATAGCCATCAATGCAATAGACTGTCAAATTCACAGTTTCAACTAAGGGATGGATCTGAATATGAATATTCTTAATTATTCATAATCAGAATGTTTTAGTACCATTTGTTGTCCCAAAACCAAAATATGTATAGAAATATATATAATCACAGAAAATGGGCGTTATGAGAAATGATACAATACAGAAAAAAAAATAGTAAAGAACACAAAAATTACCATGTCAGGAAAGAAATACTGTACCATGACATTATATATTGAGACGCAGCTGGATCCAGTAGTTAAAGCACTGGGCTAGAAACCAGGTGAAAGTGAGTTCTAGCTTTGACTTAGGTATGAAAGCTGGCTGGGTGACTTTGGGCCAGTCACTCTCTTTCAGCTCAACTCATTTTACAGTGTTATTATTGTGGGGAAGATAGCAGAAGGAAAGTGGATATGTTCACTGCCTTGAGTTATTTGTAAAAATATTATAGGAAGGAAATGAATGAATGAATGAATATTATGTTCACTAAGTTGCTTATAAAAATAATAAAGGCAGAATATGAATAAATTAAGATTAAATATACAAAACCCCATAACATTATATATATAATTATGCATATACTAAGGGTAGGCAACCTTGGCTCTTTTATGACTCACGGACTTCAACTCCTAGAATTCCTGAGCCAGCATGGACTCCCAGTGGAATGTTCTGGCTGCACAGATTGAAGACTGGAATTATTATTTTATTTTGTAGCTCTCTGGGGTTGCAATCCCTTTCTGATGAAACCAATTATTTTACCAGAATTTTGGGAGTGATGATCCCAAGACATCTGGGACAAACAAGCAGTGGAAGATTGAGTTAGAAGCTGCTCTTTATCTAAACCAAATGTTTATGTGCCATGTTCACTTTCCTCATTACGAATGTTGCTGTTAACTTTGAAAATGAGCAACACTATGGTCATTTTTCCCTACTCATTTTTGGTTGACACATTGAAGGGGGGAGGGGGGATTTCCAGGTGCTTCACTAGTCAAAATAATATTTTGTTCCGTGGGAACCAAGGTCATTAGCTGCTCCTGAGACTGTTGGTTGGGCGTTTTGTGAAAAGCCCACCAAGAAGATGTATTGGGGAATGTAGTTGCTTGCATAGTTTTAGAGGTGGGATTTATTAACTTTGTATTGGGGAATTGTTACATGTGTCTTCAGACTTGCTTTCACTTTTGATGTGCTGATACTTTGTAACGAATAAACATGTTCTTTGAGGAATTTCCAAGCCTCAGAGTTCTGCTTTATTTGTCTCTGTCTGTCAGAACCATGACAGTTGCCTTGTTACTATCTTGTCATTGTCATGATCAAGTGTTAACTATCATGGGATTGTGTAATAAGGTTTACTAATGTTTTACAATAGTAGTGTTATTCTATTTGTTTTACTATATCATGAATGTCTTACTGTTGTGGCATTCCAGGGTTGTTTTAATGTTTGATTCTTTCTGGTGGATATTTCAATGGTTTATTGTTTGCTATAAATATGTTAATGTTGTTTTTATTATCATTGTTGTAGATGTTGCAAATCCCCCATGAGTCACATTAAATTAGTGGTACACAAATTTAAGAATGAATACTCACATACATCTAAACGCTGTAATCTCACATACAACTTTTTATCCCTTCCTTCAAGCAGGGGATACCCCAAATGGCTTATTTTTAAAGCAACGATAAATCACTAAATAAATAGTAACAATAAAAGCGGTGAAATATTTTGTGGTCCATTCTGCTAAACAGATTGTATTGAACATGTATTTCAGGAAGCAGGAGACCTAGTATTACAATGCACTCTTAATGAAGTGAAATTAAAGAGGAATTTTTATCTAGTATATAACTTAAATGGTGAGTTTTCTTGTCTTTTACTACTGTCTGCTAGCTACATTTTAAAAATATTGAGATGACAGAAATAAAAAAAAATAAGAAAAAGGACTTTTGTGATACCTTCTAAGATAGTACAATGCAGTAACTATTAGCTTAATTTTGTTCCCTCTTAGTCTCTGTGAGAGAAAGACAGAAAGAGAGATATATGAAGGGAGTAGTACAAATACTTATATGTGGCCTTAGGGAACTACTTAAGAGTAGACAAATGGGATTATTGTGCATGTGACTGACAGGAGTGCGAACGGTATTTTTATAAAAGGAGAAAAGAGAATGACCTTTTATGTAAAACTTCTACATAACTATACACCTATCTTCAAATTGTTGATGGCCATTTTCTCTTCTGGCTAAAATTGTTTCTCATGTCAACATGAAGGTTAATTAGCACCAGGAAGATATGCACATGTCTGTACCTTGATCTAACCTGCCTGAAATAAATAAGCACTCATCTATATGTGTGCACAAGCAATTGTGTACATTACCTTCAGGAGCCTCTCATTAAACTGAAACTCACAGGTGAACACACTTTCACTTGCTGAGTTTGCAATGGTATCACCATTGGAGTGGAACGATGTAGAAGGTATATATATATATATATATATATATATATATATATATATATATATATATATATATATATATATATATATAATTCATGAACTGCAGGATGAAATAGTTTGGTTCCTGTCAAAATAGAATTGCCTCGTCTTTTTGTAATTGGAAGAAACAATGAGCAGTGTAGTCTCAATAATTGATGGCACATCCTGCCATAATCCTGGAACTGCAATTGTTAAGTGGTCAAAGTCTCTCTTATTTCCCCTGCTCCTAGCTAAGCACAACCTGGAATATTCTGCAGTATCGGCTCAGCATTTGATCAACATTAAATATCCTGCTTTCTTTGCAATAGAAACGTAAACAGCAGGGCCCCGAGATGCTCTCTCAGATATCCTTTATCATGGTTCAGAATTATGGATTTATTGTAATCCTTATAATAATTATGTCAACTCTTAACAACCTCATAGGTAGACCTTGTCTAGGATGATCTGTCCCTCATTACTTTCTCAATCCAATTAAAGCTAGGTGATCACGACAAATACCTACAAGATATTATACTGGTAGACACCTCAAGTACAATGTATTCTGAGAAATGATGCTGCAAAGAGTAGACTTCCTGGAGAGCTGCATTACCAGCTTTACAAATTATTTATAAAGTAATTTATTAGACAGTTTGCTAGCTCCTGTAATATGTTACAATGAAGACTTTCCAAACCAAGCAGTTAAGATGGGACAAAGGGCAGCAGGTGGTAATCCAAGCAAACCCAGATCGACAAACTCTCTTAACCAGTTACCTGGGGTATATAATTCACTTTGTACAATCATCAAGAGCAAAATATACAAAATATGTGCAGGCATTTGGGAACCAACTGTGAATATCTATCCACATTTTATGTACTTTGGGGAAAGGAGGTCTACATTCGTATGTATCATTCCAATCTAGATTTATTCAGGTGCTTCAGTAATGGAGTGGCACTTTTAATGATTAATTTAATAGTTATTTAAAACAGATTTCATACTGCTGTTGACCCGAACGGTAGCCATAATGCATACAATACATCCCAATCAGGATTGTAGGTCAATGTCAGAGAACCAATGATCCTACACACAGTCCTTAGCATCTCTAGGGCAAACTGAAAAGACGATCAAATAAAATCCTATCAATTCGTATGGAAAGCTACTGTATATGGGCTAGAGAGCTGCCTCAGTAAAAATAGTTCTGTCATGACATGTACTGTTCACATATTTTGAAGTGAAAGAGTGTGGTCAACTTTCTGATTTGTCTAGCAGCAAAGCCTGAAAAGTCAAAAGATGGAATGTGCAAACTTGTGGTTGTTGTTTTTTTTCATTTCTCCACTTACCTTGTTGCTAGAGGGAAACAGTTGCAGGGCTGGAAAACTTGTAGGTTCAGAACCAGTTTTCCCATTTCCAACTTGTCAAAATGCCATGGCAAAAGGGGTATCTTCAAAAACTGTATAAATTCTAAAATCTTAAAAAAGTCCTAAGAAACAGCACAAAATCTAAAATAGATTTGGAATAATGAATTTTAAAAAGGACCTCTACCCCATCTCAAAACCTCAACTACAGTTTTTTTAATTGTAGTCAACTAACCTTTTAAGGTAAAGTTCAATAAATAACAATACTCTTAAGTTAGCATGAAATTAGTATTTATCCTATGATCTGAAATCCAACCGTTCTAATAGCAATAGCACATAGACTTTACAGCCCTCTCTGTAAAGTGGTTTACAAGTGGTTTACAAAGTTAGCATTATTGCTTCCAACAATCTGGGTCCTCATTTTACTGACCTCAGAAGGATGGAAGGCTGAGTCAACCTTGAGCTGGTCAGGATTGAAGGAATCAATGTGAGAAGAGTTAGCCTGCTAACTCCATTCTAATCAATTCATACTCCATTCTAATCAATGCACCACCACAGCCCTCAATAGCATAAATTTTACCTTAATGGTAATACCCAGATCATATTCCCTAATGATAAGACAGAAGAATATGTGGATGTTTGGTAGCTTAGGCTTTACCTATCTGACTTCAGAGAAGTGGGTTTCATCTCCACTGCCTGTATAATACGCTCTAAAATATCATTGTAATAATTGCATGCTATCTGACTCCTAATCTGCCCTGCAGTGAGTTGTTCCTTTGCTTTTCAACACAGGAAAAGTCTGGAAAGAAAAGTACAATCCACATGGGTTCATTTCACACACTTCTGAACAGCATCTTCATATGTTCTGAAATCTCACTTCACAAGTTCTCAGGGTCCTTAAATTCCAAAAGAACGCTAATATTCTGACAGATCTATTCCCAATTTCCATTATTTTCTACCGACTAACTCCCCCTGTTTCTCTGTTATAACTGCAGATTTAAAAATAATATCAGGGGAAAATTAGAAACTGTGGAGTCCTTGGTGTTCTCTGACATTTCATCACTAAATTAGATAACAGGCATTTCATTACTAAATTAGATAATATCAATGCACTGATGGTGCTACATAGTTTGGTAATGAAACGTCTGCAAGAAAACAGTGAAGCTCAGGGAAAACCAAGGTCCTGAGCTGCAAATATTCTCTTCTAAAATTAAAATTCAAATCCAAGAAGGTAGGACAAGATATTTTTTCCTGTTATTTCAAATTTAAAGCATTAAATTGCTCAGAACTGGGACTTACAAGGATGATTTATTTCCCATGTTCCTCCATGACAGCTGCATTGACTGAAGGTTAACTTATAGCTAACCACTTTGGGAAGGAAAGTATATTTTAATATTTTCTGCTATTTCCCAAGATACGGAGAAATTAGGAACTGAGTGAAATTCAACTCTCTCATGAATACTTTTGAGTCTAGATTGTTTACTCGACTGAAATCCATTTACACCCGTGCCAACTCTCACTATGGGTTGGATAAGGGTAACGAGGGGCATGACTGCACACTCAGAAACCTTATTACTGGAGGATCAGATAGCAAGCACAGCATGAGTTATATATCCCAGGAAAAGTGTATTAGTGCGGTAGATGAGGATAAAATAGCTTTGAAATTTGCTTTCCGTGGAGAATACCTAAAATAGAAATTAGTAAAATGCATACACATTTTGTGTAAGTGCATTTTTGAAAAACAAAATATGAGCAAAAACTATTGATCTGAGCTGAATTTTTCTATAGGAAGTCCCTCCATGGTTACTTCACATTTTGAAGAGGGTGAGGGTCCCCCCCCCAGGGGATTCTGCCTTGATGAAGCATGGACAGTTGTAAACAGTCACAGTAGCAGATTTTCATTTTGAAGATGGTTATTGTTATTTTAAGGGGGAAATTAATGATACAACAGAGGGAACATAGAGACATTGGGACCTCAAATAGCTGAAATAAAATGTCAACCTGTAACACTTTTCTCAGCGTTTTGCAATCCAAGCAGATATTAGAAATGGAGAAATCACTGTATCTCTTTATATAAATATAAAAGAAACAAAAGTTGATTGATAAACATTTCTTAAAATATATGAACTATTTCCCCTACTGGATTTGAAAACTTATACAAGTATACTTATCTCTGCACTGAAAGTTTAAAAGCATGCAACATTTTTTAACACAATAACAGAATTAGAAGGGATATTGTTGATCTAGTCCAACCCCCTGGTCATGCAGGAGACCCTGGTCTATACCATTTCTGACAAATGGCTGTCTAGTCTCTTCTTAAAAAACTTTAGTGATGGAACACACAAAAGGCAAGCCATTCCACTGCTTGATTGCTGTCACTGTCAGGAAATTTCTCCTTAGTTCTAGTTTGGATCTTTCCTTGATTAGTTTCCATCCATTGTTTCTTGTCTTGCCTTCAGGTGCTTTGGAAAATAAATTGACCACCCTCTGCTTTGTGGCTGCCCTTCAAATATCGGAACACTGCTATCATGTCACTCCGGGTCCTTCTTTTCATTAGATTAGCAATATCCAATTCCTTCAAACATTCTTCGTGTGTTTTAGCTTCCAGGCCCCTAATCATTTTTGTTGAGTAATCTCCGGACTCTTTCCAAAGTCTCAACATCTTTTTTATAATGGGGATGACTACAACTAGATGCAGAGAGTGTTCCAGATGTGGTCTTACCAAGGCTTTGTAGATTGGTACTAGTACTTCACATGATTTTGATTGTATCCCTCTGTTAATAAAACCTAGAATTGCATTGACTTTTTGGCTGCTGTCGGATACTGCTGGCTCATATTTATATGATTGTCCATTGGGCCTTTTCTTCTTCTTAATAACAATAGTTTTGCTTAGCTGCATGCTGAATTACTCAAATACAAGATTTTGAAAGGTTCACAAATACAGAATACATGTTAGCAACCTGATTGGTTCATGCCGACAAAGCCATGTTCTCAAAGACTGGCATGGGATTAAGAGGATGGTGCACTCTTTTAAAGTTTGAGGTATAGTATCTGAAGGAATGCCATTTCTTAGCTCCAAGTGTCGAGCATCAAGTTTCTTAAGGATGGTCTTCCTGAAAGGTCATCAAATAACAGCTACAAAAATTGAGATAACCAACAAATAGGGCCACCCATTTCTAATCTTTCTATCTACAGCAGAATCACATTATCTGCATATAGAATCTTTTCTCTGTTGGTCATCTAGAAATGGAATGTTGCACCAATACTGTTGCAATGTTTTCCTTTCTGTATCAGATTTCAGTCTTTTAATTTTCTTCTGCTATTTGAATGTGGATGGTAGCTATGATCGATTGCAGCAACCAATATATTACATTTTTAGACACATGCCAAGTTCCAAGCTCCAAAAGTTTACAAACAAATGTTGATGGAAAGATAACGTCTAGGGAGATGAAGGGAAAAATAGAACAGGATTCTAAAGTTGTGTTGGCTAAAAAGGATGAAGGAAGGTATTGCTCCTAGGTGAAAGTAAAATGATAGAAAAATATTGAATAAGCTAGGGAAAGTGCAGAATGAAAAGTTATCTTTATGATGAATAAGATTACCCTAGGCCAAAGTCAAGCTATGATGTAGTGAGCTTTCAAATCATTGACAAAATGCTAAATTAACCCTCAGAGGCATTATACCTAATTGGACTTTAATACAATTTTAAAATGCTATCAATCACTTCAATTTTTTTTGGTTAAACTTTAAATTTAGTTAAATGTTGTCTAATCTTGCACTGCACCCAAAGGCATTGTTATAAGATAAGGTGGCCATATAAATCATTTTAATAAATAAATATTTTAAGATTACTTCACTCTTACATTTTTACATATAATAAATAAACCTAAATCTATGGTGGTGGCAAAGTGGTTAGAATGCAATATTTCAAGCTAACTCTGCCCACTGTCAAGAGTTTGATCCTGATTGGCTCAAGGTTGACTTAGCCTTCCATCCTTCTAAGGTCACTAAAATGAGGACCCAAGTTGTTGGCGACAATATGGTCATGTTGTAAACCACTCAGAGAGTGCTATAAAGCACTATGGAGTGATATATAAGTCTAAGTGCGATTGCCATTTTGGATCAAACTTGGTTTATACCTTGTTAAAAAGAACGAATAAGATAGAGATATGCAATATACAGTACAAATTCTAATTGTATTGTGCATCACTAGTTCTTTGTTTTGGATACAGAATGGAATTCCATTAATAAATGGAATTAATTAATTGTGAAAAAATCACTGATTATCCTTGGATTGTTTCCACCAGAAATTAGGAAAATGTTAGACTGAAATTTGCATACCTTGCATACATTATTCAAATTTGCATCATAATAGTTCTTGGTTCTTCCAAAGCACATTGCTTTTCCTCTAAATCACATAATTATCTACATGGGGTACTCCACAAGATTATCAGTTGCACATAAAATAAAAAAAAATAAAAATGTGCCATCATAAGAACAAATTTTATATTGAAAGGATTAACAGATAATAATTTGTATCTTCTAATCTTTTTTGTCACTCTTAAATGTCTCCCCAAAGTTCATAAAATTTTTAAAAAGTATTCCAAATGACACAGCTAAGGTAGATTAATCAATAAGAATGCACTAAGTATAGAGTATACATCTCTATGCTGTGGTGTGTCACTCCAAATATGTTTAATTTTTAATTGGGTTGTAAAGAATATGAACATTCAAATGCTGTATTTAGAAAAATAAAAAAGGGGAAAAAAGCAATAAGTTTCCTTTAAATATATGTTCCAGAGGGTAAATGTCTTCTGAAGTGTAATAAATGGTACTGAAAATTACTGCTACTTGTAAAATACATTTCCTCAATTTTCCTCACATAACATTCAGCTGAAAGCACGTTATTGCTCTTTTATTAAATGGACTAAATGGAAAATAAATTGAAGGCTTTTTAATGGAAATTTAAATATATTTAAGATCACAGTTAGATATGCAGATTTTAATGGCAGGATGCTAAATTACTTTGCATTGGCAGTGTATAATATGCAGAACAATTTTTAAAATAATCAAGGGGCATGATGGGACACCCATTTCATTTCCCATGAAACAGATGTGATACCAGGGGTCCAGAACGCTTTGCTATCTTGCCAATTAGTTAGTCCAGACTGAATGTTTACATCCAAGATATTGGCATGTGGCTGTGCTGTCTTAAACTTGAAAGATGAAAAATGTAACGAACGCCGTTGCACCATTTGTTGTCTGTACAAACACATGCTGCCTGCATTCTCATACAATAACTTGAATTAACAAGTTAGCCTTATACAGTATAACGAGGAGGCTTTTTAAATTATTCCCACAAATGCATCATTTTATGAGAAATTGAAAACTAATGCAGAGAGAACCATTTTTAAAATAATCAAGGGGCAGAATGCTATCTTGCTATCTTGCCAGGGGTCCAGAATGCTATCTTGCTATCTTGCCAATGAGTTAGTCCAAACTGAATGTTTACATATACATATCTCACTGAGAGATCTCAGTGAAAGCAAAGGAAAGATTCTGATAACTATGAGATTTCTTATTGCAGTGGAGAATATAATTCCACATAAAACTAGCACTACCAAACTGGATTAAGATAAGGACACTAAAGCAAAAAACAAAAAAACAAAAAACAAAAAACCAAAAAACCAGGGGAGGAGCTAAGATATTGAGTAGTAAGAGTCTAATGCAAGTACTAAGCAAATTACAAAATTCACTAGGAGATCATGTTTCAATTGTTATAAATTCATTCCCCCCCCGCCTCCAGGTTACTGAATAAGTCAAAGGAGGTTAAATTACAAATCCTTAACCAAAATGGAATATTCTATCTTAGTACAATTTATAAAATTCTCTATTTTCAGTCTTGAGATTGTTTGAATAAAATGTAAGACAATGTAAATTGGAGGTAGTTATGTTTCAAGAAGATCACTGCTTTGAAGATCTGAAAACTTAAGATTACTGTAGTACAGGAAAGATCACTAGGTGAGGGAAGGACAAAAATAAAGGGGGGAAAGGAAGATATAACTTCATTTATGAACTATTCAGATGCACTCAAGTCAATTATAACTGGGTTGTTTGGTCCCCATGTAAGCAGAAATTTTGATTAGCACAGCCTTGTTGTAAATGTACATTTTTGACATAGCTGGCATATTAGATCACAACATTAAAGTTCACATGTATAAAAGGAATGCACATGGAAATGGGAAGCCTAGGAAGGATCCTTTACAATAAAGAAAAAGGAAAGAGAAGTCTAAAGTAATTGAAAAACATCACTCAGCATTCCTTATCACACAACCAATTCTCACACAGTTATACAAGTAGAAAGATTTGTAAAAAAAAAAGAAAAGAAAGGACCAAAACTCCAATGGCTAAGGAAGCCACAATGCTGTAGCAAGCAAACAAGTGCAATCAATGATCATAGAAAAAAATAGAAAGCTAGCAAGTAGACCACCTCTTTAAGCTTCTGGAGAAGAAAAGAACTTTAGATCACCCACAAGTGTTCAGACAGCTGCTCCTTGCAAAGAGATCACAAGATCAGCCTGACAGGTCTATAGCTCTGTAGAATTTGGACTAAAATATCATATTAAAAAGGGACGCGGTGGCTCAGTGGGTTGGGACGCTGAGCTTGTCGATCAGAAGGTCAGCAGTTTGGCGGGTCAAATCCCGAGTGCTGCGTAACAGAGTGAGCGCCTGTTACTCGTCCCAGCTTCTGCCAACCTAGCAGTTCGAAAGCACGTAAAAGTGCAAGTAGAAAAATAGGGACCACTACAATGGGAAGGTAACAGCGTTCCGTGCGCCTTTGGCGTCTAGTCATGCCGGCCACATGACCACAGAGACGTCCTCGGACAAGCGCTGACTCTTCGGCTTTGAAACGGAGATGAGCACCGGCCCCTAGAGTTGGAAACGATTAGCACGCATGTGTGGGGGAACCTTTACCTTTATATCATATTAAATGATATGATAACCTACAATGATCTTTAAAGGACAAGTCCATAGTCTGAAGGTCCACTTGGATCCAGCATTGACACCAGACAATCACATATTTTAGTCAGGAGTCTTTTTATCAGCTTTGTTTAAAGAACTAATTGAATCTATTCTTATAGAAGAGAAATACATTTATTGTAAACCTCAAAGCTGAATATCAAATTATTTCAAAACCACAGTTTTCACAGTGGTTTCAAAACCACAAAGGCTTAAGTTAAAGGCAAAAATTATCTACATCCATGTAGTTTGCCCCATGTTCTTAGGTCTCCAATAGTTTTACCTCCTGGATATATGGTCACAAGACTTTATGCCTAAATTGCCAAACTGTAACATGAATATGAATGGAAAAGCAAATAGAAAGGAAATATATAATGACCAGGAAAGCACTATGGAAACAGGACACAATGAAAAGTCACCTGTTAAAAATTAGTAGCTTTCTGTCAACAATCAGTACAAATAATTAGGAAAATTTTGTTTAGGAAAACCCTTAATGTAGATATTTTTTTTTAAAAAAAATCACTATATCAAACTTCATGAGTAAAAGAAGTTAACAATGAAGTCCAGAAAAGGTTATGTTGTAAAGGCAACATAAGCCAAAAATGTGTTTTGATTTGCGTGTTACACAACATTTGATAATATTAGACCATGTCAGTACATAATACTTATATAGTGGGACTACTGTATTCATTTTTAATAATAATGCCTATTAGGCATTATTTTGAAATGAGGAATAATATTTAGCTTGATTTTTACTTATGCCAATCATGTTCTGGAGACTTGAATGTTAGGGTCAGCTCAGTATACTGCTGGTAATGGTATATTATCTCCAATTTAAAGAGAAGCTGGGTAATCATTTGGCTGTGATGCTGAAGATCATTTTAATCAGCAGTGGGTTGGAAATGGACACAAGAGTCCTGACATGATCACCAAGTCTTTAAAAAGCAGGCAGTTTTAAAAAAAAAAGAAATGAAATGTGTTTGATGCAAATACTCCTGAATATGATACCAAAGAATCAGCAATCCTACAATAAGGCTTCTCTCCCCACCCTTCCGTGCTGTATTTTCAAGGGTTTTTAAAGCTATAAAATGACTCCATAAAAATCTCTTTAATTTTCTTCTTTTGGCAAAGAAATAGGGAGAGCACTACAGAATCAATAAATTTTAAAAAGTACCTGCATTCCTATGAAGAGTCCTGTAATGCCAAGAACCAGGGCTTTTTTTCTCATAGAACGCTCAGAACGGAGTTCCGGCACCTTTTTTGGATGGAACCTTGTAGGGTAGGCAAGGCGGGTTGTATGACATGTGTGAGTTCCGGCACCTTTTTCTTTTACAAAAAAAGCACTGCCAAGAACTAAACTTCAAACAATTTTTTAAAATTTTAATTCCATTTATATCCCGCCCTTCTCCGAAGACTCAGGGCGGCTTAAAAGCTTAGCAGTAGCCTTCATTCTATGTATATGCTTGCTTATTAGGGCTTTCACACACATCCCCCAAGCGGCATTATTACAAAGTCAGCTTAATTGCCCCCAACAATCTGGGTCCTCATTTTACCTACCTCGGAAGGATGGAAGGCTGAGTCAACCTTGAGCCTGGTGGGATGCGAACCTGCACTAATTGCAGGCAGCTGGTGTTACTTAAGGAGGCATTAGCCCACTACTCCACCAAGGCTAACATCACTATTGTACAACTACAAGGTTTTCAATTAAAGAAAAACTATTTATGTATTAAAAGCAAAATACCAATCACTTTGATGGAGAAAGGTTTATATAGATTGGAAAGTTAAGAAAGTTTGGTGAATTGACTTTGGCATCTCTAAAGTCTTTTGCTGTTGGTTTGGGTCTGTTGAGTTGTTTTGGCTTTTGCTATGATGAAGGCAGTGAAGTAAGTTTGTTTATGTCTTCTTCAGGTATTGTGTCCTTCCTTCTTTCTGCCTCCCTTCCCCCCTTCCATTAAAGTGTTTTTTTACTGTGTATTGTATTCTGTATAACTACTTGGACATTTATTTGCTGCATGTTAATTTTAGTTGCTGATTGCCTGTAGTAAAATACATGGGTTTTATCATAAGGGTTTTCTCATACCTGGTTTTTGTTCTTATATTTTGTTTAGTGGCAAGCTACCATGAATCAGAATAATGGAGCAGCAGATATTTTTTTTATTTATTTGTTTTAGAGAATTTATATAGCCATCTACTCGCTCACAGCGACTCTAGGCAGCTGACAGACAAGATGTATACATATGATACAGACAATGTATATGTAAAATATAATACTAATAATAACTATACAGACGGCTCATGCCAATCATCTGCAGAGAAAAATACACACATAAATCTCACACAGAAGTCAGGATCCCTATCTAACCCTATTTAAATTCTAGATTTCCATTTGTCCTCAGAGTTCCTATCTTTTGTGCTGTTCTATAAATAGAAACAATTGTGTTATTAGTGAAACGGTCAAATACATAAAAAAACAACAATTCTGCTGATGAGCAAGTAAAGGACTACTGTGCAAAGATATAACTACAGGGAAATAATGGGAGAGTATTCTGATTTTGACATTTAGCTTAGTTATAAACCACCAGAGAAGAACCAGGAGACTGAGCGTTCAATGGATGATTCATTTCTGTGAAGCGAATTTAACCTCCACCAAGCTACACATTCCTAATTAAAGTCCAGAGGAAAGAATCAATTTATATTCCAACCTCTGCTGTTAGCTCTGTATGTGCTTCCCTTATTTAATCTGATTACAATTCCCATTCATTAAAGTAGCTTCATTAGTTAATCAGTTTTATTTTTTCTTCTTCTTTTTTTCCCCTTTAAGCGAAGAGGAGAGATAAATGGCCTCTCACGGACAACTGAAAGACCATTAACAGATCAGGATAAACTTGCTGAGAAACAGAGGGTGAAAAGTGTGTAAATTTGTTAACAATTCAAATAAAATATTGCTGCAGACTGGGAAAACAGAATTAGTCTAATGCACTCTTGGCTTACATAAAATCAGTCAATAGCCATAATGTCAACTTTAATGAAGCAGATATCAACATCAAAAAAATTACACCTCAAAATGTTTAGATGTTTCAATATAAAAAGCTGGTGAAAATATGACAAGACTGAAAAAAAATAAAGGAAAAGTTCAGTCCTTAATTCATCTGATTATATAGCAAGTAACACTAATCGCCGAGTAGTTAATGCACTGTTTTTGTATCACTATGGAAGTGTTGGAAATATGTGAAATGATAGCCTGGGCAATATATACACATGGCGGCCAATTGTACACCTTTCTTCTCAATTATTCTTTTTTCTCCAAATAAACATGGATTTATATGATTGATTTCTATTTGGAGAAGGAAACTTTGCTTATATTAGTTCTCTGAGCAATAAAATAGATAACATGGGCAATTATTTTAACCCAAAAAAAACAAATAGGAATTCTATATTAATAAAATTATCTGTATGTTCACAAGGCATATATTCAGGGCTTTTTTTCTCATAGAACGCTCAGAACAGAGTTCCGGCACCTTTTTTGGATGGAACCTTGTAGGGTAGGCAAGGCGGGTTGTACTGTATGACATATGTGAGTTCCAGCACCTTTTTCTTTTACAAAAAAAGCACTGCATATATTTATATATACACTTATGTAACATAAACCAGATGGCATCTCTAACTGATTCTGAATACCTGACCAGTACTAGATTGGGTTAAAGTCAAAACAAAACAAAAACACAAAAGGATGTGATGGCAAATCATATTTATGTTAGATTTGTGTTATCAAGAACACTAGAAGGATGCCTCCAGATTCAAGTCCGGCTCACTCCTCAAGCGAGAAAATCTAGACCAGACATGTCAAACACAAGGCCCAGGGGCCAGATCCGGCCCGCGAAGTGGTTTCATGCGGCCCGCGAAGCCATCCTGGAAACAGTGAGGGAACGGCCCCCACTGCCTTGGCCCTAGCCCAGAGACCCTCCTCCTGCCAGAGACCCTCAGATCTGTCCCACTCCTGCCCAGGCCCCCATAGACACCCTTGATGAGAACAATGTAGAGCTGGCCACGCCCATCCAGTAGGTCATACGCACTTTAGCCACACCCACCCAGTAGGCCACGCCCACCCAGGCCACACCCACCCGGCCCCCTGAGGGCAACCGCAATGCTGATGCGGCCCTCAATGAAATTGAGTTTGACACCCCTGATCTAGACCATTTCAGACCAATGGTTGTGAAAGCTCTTAAAAACCTCCAGTGTTGGAGCACCCACTTCTGCAGGTACTTGTAGGTGGTATTCACGGAGCCTTCTTTCATTTCATCCCTACAATATTTCTGGGATGTTGGCTTGGCTAAGGAAGGATCATTGGAGAAAATCACTAACCCACGGCTGAGATAGATTTGATGGTGGATTTTCCTTACCCAGTTTAATTCTTACGCCACACCGACTCTTTTGTCTTCAGCATCACAGAATTTCCAATCCATCCTGTACATATGCAGTTTCTTCTCCAATATTTCTCAAGAGCAGCGATTCACTCTTTGAGCATTCTGTTTTTAGGGTCAATTGCATCTTCTGGTCTGAGCCAGAAATTCTGATCCAATCTGGGTGAATCACTGGGACCAGAGGTTTAGTTTTCTGAGTTTTTGGACTTGTGCTGGGAACCATCCATGGGGAACTTGTCTGAGATGGTATAGGTTCTCTTGCCTGAGCAAGGGGCTAGACTAGAAGACCCCCCCCAAGGTCCTTCCTATTCTATTCTGTTCTGTTCTGTTCTATTCTATTCTCTCTATTTGTGTGCACTGGGCTGTTCTGTGTGTAGCATTTATGTGGAGCCTGGTTGTGTGTGGCTCTTAGTTGTTAATTTGGTACCTGGTAAGCTGATTTATCACCAGCTTACCAGGTACTTTGGAGCTTAGGGTTCAGCAGCACAAGAAAACAACTAACAATTTAATAGCCAGCCATAAACACTCCAATTAACAACCAAAAGCCACATGCACCCAGGCTCTATATAAAAACTATGCAAAGAACAGCCCAGTGCACACACATAGAGAGAAAAGTTCCCTAAGAATGGGATCCAGTATGAGTCTGAAAACTTGGAAGACTAAACTTCTGGTCCCAGTGATTGGATCCTGCAACATTATCCCCGGAACATGTATATTTGCCTTCACTTGTCAGAAACTCAGACTTCATAAAAGCAGAGCTTCATGTGGTGGTACTAAAGAGCATGCCAACTCCATCTCAGATAAAATACCACTCAGATGTCACATATGTTTTATGCAAAGCCTTTTCAATTTATTTCCAGTTGTGATCACAAAGAATTTGTCTGGCTTTGTATCCTATAAATAGAAAAAGAGGTCACATACTTATATTTTTGCACTGAACACCCATTATGCATACATGAAATAACAACAATAATTAAATTATGTCTCAATCTCTTTTCCTCAAGGGCTCAGGATTTAACTCAGGTTGTTTTTTTTAGTTCCACAACATTGAACATTTCTTTCTTACTGACTTGATTCTCCTACTCAAATATGGGTTTAAGTTAAACTTTAAGGAAAGAAGAAGTAGCAGCACTTATGAGACTTCAATTATTTTCCTTGGATTTTTTATAGTAAAGCCCTTACAAATCACTTCTTGCTTTATTCCTGCCTGTTTTGCATTTTTGAAACAATAGCCACATAAACCTAAAGCTCAGACAATAATAAGAACTTCATCACTGTTTAAACAGGCTGAATATAATTTAATAGTCTATAAATCCATATTAAGACTTTTGACATAATATTAAACACTTCGCTTAACTTTGCTGAAAGGGTTATTTACTAGGAAATAGACTGGAAAAAGGATTCACACACAGCTGGTGTGGCATCTATTAGCTGTAACCTTCTACATTATGCCATTATCAAATACTGGGGAAAAAAATCATAACTGTTTCCAAATTAATTATCAGCATTTTTTCAACACATTAGATGGACTGTTTTTCTCACTTATGATCATATGCAAACATTTTCCAAAAACTAAGTTAGACTTTTGACCCACAGGTGTTTAATTATCTTTTTTCTTTATTTCCCCACCAAATCATCAGTAAAGGTAAAGGTAAAGGTTCCCCCGCACATGTGTGCTAGTCATTTCCAACTCTATTTTTTTATTTTTATTTTTTATTTTAATTCCATTTATATCCCGCCCTTCTCCGAAGACTCAGGGCAGCTTACAAGCTTAGCAGTAGCCTTCATTCTATGTATATGCCTGCTTATTAGAGCTTTCACACACACCCCAAGCGGCATTATTACAAAGTCAGCTTAATTGCCCCCAACAATCTGGGTCCTCTAGGGGCCGGTGCTCATCTCCGTTTCAAAGCTGAAGAGCCTCAAAGATTTGGAAATTCTCCTGTTAAATATTATATATAGCTTTTAAAAACTCCCTTTCTATGACACTGTAATCTCTTAATATGGGAGTAGAATGGGGGCAAGTGGATCCACTAGCCTTATTATTTTTAGTAGTACTTCACACTGGTGAAGCAGGCACAGCAGCGCCTGCATTTTCTGCGTCACATGAGAAAAGCACATCTTTCTTCTCCTGTCCTTACCACTTTCTATAGAGGGATGATCGAGAGCATCCTGTCATATTGCATTACAGTCCTGCTTCAGACAGGAAGGCGGTGCAGAGTGGTGAGGATGGCAGGAAAGATTATTGGCAGTTTATTCCCTTCTATCCAAGACATAGTATATAAGTATTGCTTGAGCAGGGTCCACAGGATTGCCTGGGACACTACACATCCTATTCATGACCTGTTTTCCTTGTTAGCTTCTGGGAAGAGGCTTCGTGGTATCCGAAGCAGAACATCCAGATTCAGCCACAGTTTTGTTCTGTACAGTATTAACCTTGTGAACTCTCAAGCTTCTGCTTTCCTCTATGTATTCAAGACAGAAGTGATTAATATTTATATGTAAGGGTGTAGGCAGTGGTGGGCTTCAAATAGGTGAACAACCAGTTCTCTGTGTGGATGCTGTTTCTGGAAGTCCATTCTGGGTCTGGGCAAAAAAAAAATAGCTACCGGTTCTGCCAAAGTGGTGAGAACTGGCTGAATCCCATCACTGGGAGTAGGTATATACATATGCTATATATAGCATGTTTATATGTGTATTATGTATGTGTACACTTTTGAGAGTAGGAAACAGAATTTCATTTTTAATGTGTGCCAGTATGCCCACAGTAAAAAATGACAATAAAGGCTATCTTAGTAGTAACAATAATAGCAATAATTGTCTGTCCCATAGAGTACATTTTCTAGGCAATGCATCTATATAAAACAGATACAAATAGAAAAATGCTAGAGCCAAATGTGGCAAAATCTGTGGTTTATCAACATGAGAAGGAATGATTGAATGTAGGGTACAAGTAGTCCTCAATTTATGACCACAATGGAGCCCAAAGTTTCTGTTGCTAAGTGAGACTGTTGTTAAGTAAGTTGCGTCCCATTTTACCACCTTTCCTGCCACAGTTGTTAAGTGAATCACTACAGTTGTTAGGTAAGTAATGCTTACTGGGTCCCCATTAGCTTTGTTTGTCAATAGGTCTCAAAAGGTGTTCACATGAGCCTGGGACACTGCTCACCATCATAAATACATGCCAGTTGTCAAGCACCTGACTTTTGATCACCTCACCATGGAGATGCAGCAGCGGTCATAAGTGTGAAAACACAGTCATAAGTCATGTTTTTCACCGCTGTTGCAACTTTGAATGGTCACTAAATGAAAGCTTGTAAGTGGAAGACTATCTGTACCTGCAGCTATTCTACAACCCTGGAGTTCCACAGATTCTACCTCCCTGGTTTAAATCAGAAAATTGGCTAGGGAAACACTGGCCAACTTTGAGGGAGCAGAGTCACTACTTATATCCATCCTTCGCATAACTTTGGCTGATTGTAGGAAAAGAACCTACGTACCTCTAGCTGGGAAACTGGATCATAGTACTCTCAGTACTGTGCAGAGAGAATACATATGCTGAATTGTAGGCATATAGACCAGGGGTAGGCAACCTTGATTCTTTTATGACTCATGGACTTCAAGTCCCAAAGTTCCTGAGCCAGCCGTGCTGAGGGGAAAGGGAGAGTTTCCAAGCTGAGCCATGCTGGCTCAGGAATTCTGGGAGTTGAAGTCCACGAGTCATAAAAGAGCCAAGGTTGCCAACCTTTGATATAGATCTAAAAATATCTCTGCAGATGACAGTTTGATACCCAGTAGCATTCATTCTAAGTTGGAATCCTGCCACCCTCATAAATGTGAACCAGATTCCAAGCATCCCAACACCGTGGGAAAACTGTCATAGTCGTAAGTGTGGGAAATGGTCATAAGTCACTTATGCCGCTGTAACTTTGAACAGTCACTAAACAAACTGTTGTAAGTTGAGGACTACCTGTATATAAAAAATTAGTAACATCATGAGAAGGAGATTTATAGAATTAAAATCAAATGGCTTGTCAGCATGACCGTCATGATAGGCCTTACAGCAGGGGTCTCCAAACTTGGCCCTTTTATGACTTGTGGACTTCAACTCCCAGAATTCCTAACAAAAAAGTTAACCTGACTGAGTCTATTCCATCTTTCCAATCTGATCATTTTTAGATAAATTAGCAGTATGTTTCCCAGAATTTTAAGCCAATACAGAAATTGGTCTAAATCTGAAATAGATTTCTATGGAAATTCTCAGTCATGCTGGTCATGGTTGTCCCAAATCCGCTTTTTCAAAAGGCAACTGGACTGTCTTTGTTTTTTCTTTTATGACTTGTGGACTTCAACTCCCAGAATTCCTCAGCCAGCGTGCCTGGCTGAGGAATTCTGCGAGTTGAAGTCCACAAGTCATAAAAGGGCCAAGTTTGAAGACCCCTGCCTTGCAGCAATGCCAAGATAATCTCTACAGATATATATATCTGCTTTTATTATTATGTCACTGCTTTTATTATTTATACTTCAAAAAATTCAATCAAAGTTACATAGTAAAATAAAGACCTCTAAGAAAATGACAGGATGTGCTTACAGCTCAATGCACAATTACCTGAAAATATGCTTCATTAAACTTAGTGGTGCTCACTTCTGACTACATACATTGCTATTGTAAAATACATTAAACATTAACAAAACTATGCCTAGCTAGTTGGAATGCCTCCTTTAGCTTTTAATTTTTTAAAAAATAACATTTTTGCAAAAAGTGTGGCTGCTTCAAACATTGCATGGTCATATTTACTTGCCAGACAATAAAAATCTTCAAAAAATATTTAGAATAATTAAAATCCCTTACTCCATTCATGAATAAAAAAATAATAATAACATAGTTTGATTCTTGAAAATACTAATATTAACTATCATAAGTTACCCCTTGATTCTCAGATCAATATATAAGTTTATATAATATTAAATTATATTCAAAAGGCTTTTGTTGGAACAAGAAAGTCTTGTTCCTTTAATGAATAAGTTTTACAAGCTTTCTCATCCTCTTTTATATTTTTGTACTCTAGCCTTTCTTGGTTTTTAATGTAATTTCTGTACAAGAAATTCTAGTGTAAACTAACCTATGTGAAAAAGTAAAACATTGTTTTAAAATTAAGTAAAAGAAACAGCACAAATTCTGAGAGGAATTGGATCTCTTTCACAATGCCAGTGCTTGAATATGCATAAAATAGTAATAATTGACTATAATTATCTCCTCTATGCTTCCTGTCCAGCCTCATGAACAATCTTGTTTATCTTATTTAAAGCTACCATAAATTTATGAGGCTTATCTAAAATTCACAAATATAGTCCAAGTTTTCCATAAGCATAAGCAGAGTCACTGAGAGATAGTATCCAAATAACAACAGAGCAGGGATCTGAACACAAAGCAAATTATATCACAAGGAAAAGTTTGGAAGGAAAGACTTCTAGATAGGTTTCCTTGAAAATGTTTACAAATCAGTACCACCATTTTTGAGGTCATGGTGCTTCCTACAAAGCAGTGTCTGACTCTAGACTACTCCTGCAGGCCCAGATTAGGACAGTAAAATTACTCCTGTGTAATCTTGTAGGGTCTGACTAGGCAGTCCTCTATTTCTTTATCTTTTACTGGTGTTTGATCAGACTCCAGAATTCTTGAGAACTGTGTAGAAAGAATTCCAGGTCTGCTATGTCTGGGGTCGACTGGCTGCTGACTCTTCTTTCTTGCTAGGTCCTAGCATCGCAGAATCTCATTCTTGGATTTCTTCACTCAGTTTGAAAAGACCCCTTGAGGAGAAACCTTACCACCTGCTCCTAGGTAAAGGTAAAGGTAAAGCTTCCCCCGCACATGCGTGCTAGTTGTTTCTGACTCTAGGGGCTGGTGCTCATCTCCGTTTCAAAGCCGAAGAGCCAGCGCTTGTCCGAGGACGTCTCCGTTGTCATGTGGCCAGCATGACTAGACACCAAAGGTGCATGGAATGCTGTTACCTTCCCACTGTAGTGGTCCCTATTTTTCTACTTGCAACAGGCGCTCACTCTGTTATGCAGCACCCGGGATTTGACCCCCCAAACTGCCGACCTTCTGATCGACAAGCTCAGCATCCTAACCCACTGAGCCACCACGTCCCTTTCCTAGGACACCGCTGCAAAAAATACGACCTACCATAGTCCCATCCAATATGGACAGAGCTCTTTTTAAATCATTTTGGAAGATGAGGGGATTAAGAAGCAATGTAGATACTTTGAAAAATGCAGTTGTTTAACATAGTCAAAGTGGACCCACTGAAATTTAGTGTGCAGCTCCCAACATGGCAAAGATTGGATTGGTCTCGAGTTATGCAGCCTTGCTTTAGGGCAGGGGTGTCAAACTGCCGGCCCATGGGCTGGTTTCCTCCTACCAAAGACACACCCACCCCATTGCTGGCAATGTAAAAAGAGTAGCGATACATCGCGACACATCATGTGACTTGGTGAGTTTGACACCCGTGCTTTAGGGTAATGAAATAAATAATACTTTATATGCCTGCTGTTGAAAGACACTGATTTTCTACTACTGGTGTCTTAAGAGAAGAACGGAAAACATGTGTATCCAAGAAAGCTAATCTTTGAGAGCAGTGATAGTTTTACATGCCTGGCCAAGCACAATTGGCCAGGCAAAGGGAAAGTTGTCTTTTGCCATTTCTGAAATGAGATGTTAATACAAAAGCTTCAGCTATCTCTGAACCAAGTGCTACCTAATGATAAAATAACTGCACATGGCTCTTTTTTTTAACAAAAAGGAAAGGTGAAATGAATTGTGTTTCAAATAACAATCTAATTGAAAATTCCATTACTAGAGATATTGCAGCAGTAGTAAGATTACAGATTAATCAAAAGCTATTAAAACCCTCTCCTGTGGCCCTAATGATTCATTGGCTTCTCAGCAGAAAACTCAGCACGATTGCCCATCATTTAACTAGTTCAGTGGAAGAAATGTAAAAAGGATGTGCCTTTCAGAGGCATTGTTACCACTTTGTTCTATGCTGCTGTGAATCCCTCACAGCTAAAATTGATCAAACAGGGATGAAGAAAAATGTCTGAAGCACTCACCAGCATAAGCCCGATACCATCATCTTTTCATTAATGGTACTTGAAGAAATCTCACTTAGGGTTAAAACACACACAGTAGCCTGAGGATTCAATCTCAGCTCTGCTTTCTCTAACAAAAAAATTAACCTGATTGAGTCTATTCCATCTTTCCAATCTGATCATTTTTAGATAAATTAGCAGTATGTTTCCCAGAATCTCAAGCCAATACAGAAATTGGTCTAAATCTGAAATAAATTTCTATGGAAATTCTCAGTCATCCTGGTCATGGTTGTCCCAAATCCGCTTTCTCAAAGGGCAACTGGACTTTCTTTGTTTTTCCTTGAAGACATTTCGCTTCTCACCCAAGAAGCTTCCTCAGTTCTGACTGAAGGAAGGAAAAACAAAGGAAGTCCAGTTGCCTTTTGAAAAAGCACCTTTGGGACATCTGATGTTGTGTAAACGTTTCCATATTGTCACTAAGAAAACAATGTCACTGAGGTTAACAGAAACTAAGCCTGACTTGAGGGTGACTTTGCTTTAGAACCCAGGCATTTTTTTTATGATTTCGTAAACAAGCTCCTCTACAGCGTTATAGGAATAAATAAGCAAAGCTTCCTTCATCAGGGATTACATTTAATTACAGCTATTTAAATTTCATGACAGGTGCTTGTAATGTATATTGAATTCCTGACATGCATACATCTGTCTTTCAAAACTTTATAGAAACTTCGGTGATCCACAATAGAATATCAATACTGCATTGGGCTTTGTGGTTTGTGCAAGCATTAAATCTGTTTCTTGGCCAAATTCATACAGCTAGAATTAATACTGTAAACTTTGAAAGTCATCCTTGTACCTCTTAAGGCAGTATGGCAACTAGGGACCTGACCCAAAATATTGCCTTGGGGCAGTGGTGATCATATAAATGCACAGTAGAAAATCATTATTCACAATGCACTGGCTGATCTCTCTTACCACTATCCATGCTGGCCAAAACTGGCAAAGAAAAAGTTTAACCCTGCCTTTGTTTAACCCAAATATAGTTTTTCTTTTTTCTTTTTAGTACAGTACAGTTAATTTTGCTTATCTTTCTTCCCAGACAGAATAAGAACATGCTCTTAGATCCCCATCTTTGGCCTGTAGTTAGTTCATATTCAATGTATTTATCGAACTTGTATGTCACCCATACAATGGGTGCATTTGGATGAAATGCAGAATAAAACTTTAAAACAATAAAGGTCTTAATTTTAAAAATTGAATTGAAAATTATACACATTGCAAGCCATGCCTGATACTTTGGGAAATACAATCCTTTCTAAATGTAAGGTATAAATTATAAAATTAATGATAACTAATGTATCCCGTCAAATTCAATGGGACTTCTATGTATTCAATGAATAATCACACAAATTAGGAATAAATGATGAGAGGCATGCAGACAGTGTCATTAGTGAGAAAACATAAGAAGGAGATGTTAGCATTTCCTAAATCCTTCCCATTAGCCTGTGATAGGTGCAACATTTGTGAAAGTTGATTTAAGTGCAACAGGAGTTTTGAATGATATAATCAAATACATTTCTCTACTACCTTGAATAATCTATTTAATTTGATTTAGTAACAGAATAAAAGACAGGTCGGGGAACAGTGTTCAAAGCCACTTTTAAATTTAACCAAAAAGAAAAGGCCAGGAAAATAATCTGCACTGATTTTTAATATGTTCAATACACAAAAGCATACTCAATTAATTTTAACTGCATTACTTCATTAATACTGATTTTGCTCCACACTGTATAGTGACCTTCTATTCTATGTTACGAACTGGTAACAATACAGTGACTATCACTACAATAGGAATTACTTCACAATGCCATTATTTCCTCTCTTAATGGTCTGGAAAGAAGAAAGAGTGCATGCTCATTTTGATTTTAGTGTTCGGTTCATATGCTTATTAAAATATTGAGGAAAAATAAGTAAGGGAAATAATTAGTTTTAGAGTACATGCTTTGCAATGTATGTGCGACTAGGAACAGCTGAACCAGTATATCACTAAGAAAATGCAGTCTTATTTTAACTATGAATTCATTAACTGGCCTTTGGCAAGCTTCACATCTTTGACTCTGAAATATTTCTCCTAGACATATTAGGAGGTGAGGCTAATGCTAATCAGGCCGGGTACCAGTATAATGTACTGGGAATCATTAGGCTCCCAATACATATATCAACAAACATTTCCCTTCCCTACATTTCTTTAATGAGATTGGAGAACAGATCTTATCTTACAAGCACTATTTTAATTTCCTCCAGGGCACTAAATTATGTTATGCCATAGAATTACGGGAAACTGAAGTAGCTGCTATTTTTAAATGTATGAATGCACTCTAAAACAAAAGGCTTTCCATGTTGTTTTAAACATATCTAAAAATCTTAACAATATAGACTAAAAAAAACCCAGCAGTATGAAACTGTAGAAATTATACAGTGTACAAAATAAACGGTAAATTTAATATGTAGTTAAAGCAGCCGTGAGATAGAATGCAAAGGAGCAGATATAAAATTAATGAAAATACTGTACTCTAACATTATTAAAGAATTAGCTTGGAATGAGTTGGCAGAATTTACAAAATAGGTATATGCTATGTCTCCTAGAGAAAATATTCCAAAAGTTAAACAAGACCGTTGATCTCTGCCCTAAACAGCCATCTATCGTTTCTCAGCCTGAGCCAGCTCTGGTAACAAGATCTTTAATATACTACTAATAATAATAAAGTTGGAAGGGACCTTGAAGGTCATCTAGCCCAAGCCCCTGATAAGGCAGGAAACCCTACAGCATTTCGAACAAATGGCTGTCCAGTCTTTTCTTAAAAACTTACAGTGTTGGAGCATTCACCGCTTCTGGAGGCAGGTTGTTCCACAGGTTAGTTGTTCTAACTGTCAGGAAGTTTCTCCTTAGTTCTAGGTTGCTTCTCTCCTTGATTAGTTTCCATCCGTTGCTTCTTGTTTTGCCCTCAGGTGCTTTGGAAAATAACTTTGGAAAATCTTCTTTGTGGCAGCCCCTAAGATATTGGAACACTGCTATCATGTCACCCCTCTTCTCTTCATTAAACTAGACATACCCAATTCCAGTATCCGTTCCTTATATGTTTCAGCCTCCAGTCCCCTAATTTATTTATTTATTTATTTATTTATTTATTTATTAGTTTTTATAAACCGCCCTTCTCCCGAGGGACTCGGGGCGGTGTACAGAGGAAGGAATGTATACAGATTGAACAATAAAAATAAAAATAATAAGAAACAATAGTGAAAACAAACTGGGACCCCAATTAACGCTATCATGCCAGGCCGGACTGCTGGAACAGGAAAGTTTTTAAGTCGCGTCGGAAGGTACGGAGGTCGGGGGCCATCCGGATTTCGGTTGGTAAGCTGTTCCAGAGGGCTGGCGCACCCACTGAGAATGCCCTCCCCCTGGGGGCCACCAGCCGACATTCCCCCTCTCTGTGGGAGCGCACAGGACGGTGGGGTGCTGACATTGGCAGAAGGTGCTCCCGTAGGTAGTCCGGACCCATGCCATGTAGGGCTTTGTATGTCATTGTTAGCACCTTGAACTTCACACGGAAGGCAACCGGAAGCCAGTGCAGTGCACGGAGGAGAGGTGTGATATGGGAGTATCGGGAGGCTCCCAAGAGTGTCCGTGCCACCGCACTTTGCACCAGTTGAAGCTTCCGAGTGGATCTCAAGGGCAGCCCCAAGTAGAGAGCGTTACAATAGTCTAGGCGAGAGGTCACAAGGGCATGGGTGACTGTACGTAAGGAATCCAGGTCCAGATAAGGCCGTAGTTGGCGAACTAGTCGAACCCGGGAGAAGGCCCCCTTGGTCACAGCTCCTATGTGGTCTTCCAGGGAGAGCTGCGAGTCTAGGAGGACACCCAGGTTGCGGACCCTATCAACAGGGGGTAGTAATTTGTCCCCAATGTTAAGCAATGGGACGTTCTGAATATCCCGGCTTGCCGGTACGTACAGCCATTCAGTCTTGTCCGGGTTCAGTTGAAGCCTGTTTCTCCCCATCCATTCCCGGACCACTTTCAGGCAGCGGGACATCACGTCTAGGGCATCACTGATATTGTTTGGAGTTGAGATAAAAAGCTGGGTGTCATCAGCATACTGATGGTACCCTACTCCAAAACTGCAAATGATCTCACCCAGCGGTTTCATGTAGATGTTGAACAGGAGAGGCGAGAGGACCGACCCCTGAGGGACTCCGCAAGCGAGAGGCCTCGGGGTCGACCTCTGTCCCCCTGTCAGCACCGACTGCGAGCGACCCTGGAGAAAGGAGGAGAACCAACGCAGAACCGTGCCTCCCACTCCCAGTCCCCTGAGGCGTCGCAGCAAGATACCATGGTCGATGGTATTGAAAGCCGCCGAGAGGTCTAATAAGACTAGGACAGAGGAATGGCCCCTGTCCCGGGCTCTCCAGAGATCATTCATCAGAGCGACCAATGCCGTCTCCGTGCTGTAGCCCGGCCTGAAACCCGATTGGTACGGGTCTAGATAAATCGCTTCATCCAGGATCTGAGGAAGTTGGTGCGCCACCACGCTCTCAACAACCTTCGCAAGGAAGCGAAGATTGGAGACTGGACGAAAGTTATTCAAAGAGGATGGGTCCAAGGTGGGCTTCTTGAGGAGAGGTCTCACCACCGCCTCCTTCAAGGCGGTGGGGAAGTGACCCTCACTCAGAGAAGCAGAGATGACCGCTAGGAACCAGCCTCGTGTCCCCTCTCGAGCTGCATAGGCCAGCCAGGAAGGGCACGGGTCCAGTAAGCATGTGGAGGAGCTCAACCTTCTCATAATCCTGTCCACTTCCTTAGGAGTTACAGGATCAAATTCTTCCCAGATGACGTCGACAAGACTGTCCATGTCTTGTTCTTCCATCTCAGCCCAGTTGGAGTCCAGGCCAGTTCGAATCCGAGCAATTTTATCCAGCAGATATTGACCAAATTCCTCGGCTCGACCCTGCAAGGGTTCCTCCCTCACCTCTTGGTTTAATAGGGAGCGAGTCACCCTGAACAAGGCAGCCGGGCGATTATCTGCGGACGCGATGAGGGTGGAAAAATAGTTGGATTTTGCCATCCTTATCGCAGCGAGATAAGACCTGGTGAGGATTCTTAGTCGCAATCGGTCGGATTCGGATCGACTGGATCTCCAACGGCTCTCTAGGCCCCGTCTCCGACGCTTCATCTCCCGGAGCTCCTCGGTGAACCATGGGGCTCGCTGGGATCTGCGCCGGGTCAGAGGCCGCAAGGGTACAACTCGGTCCAGAGCCTCCGTGGCTGCCTTTTCCCAGGCTTCCACTAAGGCATCCGCCGAGCTGTGAGCAGGGAGTGCATGCGTGTCCCTAAGCGCTGCCTGGAACTTATCAGGGTCCAATTATCTTTGTTGCTCTTCTCTGTACTCTTTCTAGAGCCTCAACATCTTTTTTACATCATGGTGACCAAAACTGGATGTAGTATTCCAAGTGTGGCCTTACCAAGGCATTGCAAAGTGGTATTAATATTTCATGTTATCTTGATTCTATCCCTCTGTTAATGCAGCCTAGCACTGTGTTGGCTTTTTTGGCAGCTGCAGCACACTGCTGGCTCATATTCAAGTGATTGTCCACTAGGACTCCGAGATCCCTCTCACAGTTACTACTGTTGAGCAAGGTACCCCCTATACTACTATATTAAAGAAGGGCCAAGATTGAAATGGTAGGGAATGATTTTAGGAAAAAAGACCAAGAACCACAGATTAGGCAACTGTTGTGCAAAGGTCATTCCTGCCCACAAAATGAAAAGGGACACGGAAGCATTACAGAATGGATCCTCCCTAGTTTTTTTAGAGAGAAAAAAGAAAGGAGAGAGAGAAATACCTTCAATTTCTGTTAATGTAACCTTACACTAAGTGTAGACTTAGTGCTTATAGTTTTGCCTCTTGTCTGGGCTACTTAGAAGGACTAACAAAGATTGATCTCTAGGTATTTCAGTTATGAGAGCTTAGATAGCAGGATAAGGAAAAACTAAGCCAAAGACACTTTCACATGGGATGTAAACTACCATGTTTCCCCAAAAATAAGATCCACCCCAAGCATGTGTGGGGCGACAGTGTCTGGGGGGAGTCAGGTGATCCATACACGCTACACACTTTTAGCCCTGAGGGAGGTTGGAAGCTTCATTTGCTTGCAAATAGGGTGCTTGGAAATGGAACAAACAAACAGTTGTATGATCTGTGTGATTTAGCTAGCCATATGTGATGCTCAGTTACATTTTTTTCTGCACATTTTAAGGAGGTTACTTCGGTACCTAACCAAATTATATGTTGTCTAGTTCAGCCTTCTACCAAACTGCTATAGTATGGTGTTTTCCCTAAAATATTACCCGGTCTTATATTTTGTTTTCCTCCAAAAGAGGCAGTAGGTCTTATTTTCATGAGATGTCTTATTTTTTCCCCTGACACCTGCACGGTGGGCCACACGGCCTCCTGCCACAAGTGGCTGCGAGCAGCCACACAAATGTGCCGGTGGCCATGCGGGCTCTTGCTGGATAGGGCTGTTGGTGCTGCAGCCGCCATGAGGCGAGGCAGTGGTCAGGGGGGAAAAATAAGACATCTCCCAAAAATAAGACCTACTGCTTCTTTTGGAGGAAAACAAAATATAAGACTGGGGAAAATAAAATTTTGGGGGAAACACGGTATTATAGCAGTTCAGAAGGCTGAACTAGATAATACTAAGTATCATTTCATTAGGTACCAAAGTAACCCTCCTTAAAATGTGCAGAAAAAAATATGTAACTAAGCATTACATATGGCTAGCTAAATCACACAGATCGTACAACTGAAGTTTGGTATGTTCCGCACAACCATATTCTGAGATAATACCAGGAATGGAAGCATTTTTTAAAAAATAGAAATAATATCAATATCTCAGTATGATAATGCACTTTATCTATTACATCTCATATGGAACACATTAGCAAGTCATTTCTGGATTCAGTGGACCTACTAGTAAGCAAACACATAGCAATTTGGGATAAAGTGTGAAATGAATTGGAAGGTTTGGTATATTTTTTTCTTGGAAAGATGCTTAATACTTAAAAATAATAAAAAGAACCACAGCTTTTAACAAAGGGAACTGTTTATAAAGTCACTACTCCCAGCAGCACAAATCAGTTTGCATTCTGCTCAACTTGACTATAATTTCGATCACACACACACAAAAAAACAATCCCTAAACCTTACACTGAGCATTTTCTCTTGCTCTGAAAACAGACACCCATTAGAATTTCTTGAGAAGTGGTGAAAACAAAATGAGTGGGGTGGGGAAATAAGCAAATGGTCTGATTACACAGAAACATGTAATAGAGCAAATAGGTGACTGGCATATACAGAGAAAATTGCCTATTTCAACTTAAAAACAAACAATCCTGTCTATAAATAATTGGCAGAGTGGCAGAGGAAAAATACAGATTCACTATTTTCACTCAATACAGCTCATGAATCTCTCTCTGGGAAAATTGGGCCATTCTGAATGGGTGGGAAGTTTGCCAATTTGGATTAGCTAGTTCTTCAGGAATAATTACGATCAGCAAATAGGCATGTTAGTCTCAAAATGAACCCATCTGCAATTGCAATTTGAGAAGTGGGTCAGTAACGTTAGTGTAACACCAATGTAATATCAGTCTAAAGCAGAAACAGGATGATGTTGGTAGTGATGTGCCACTTTCACTTTTTATGCCAACTTTATGTTCAAGGTAACATTCAAGGTTAGACGTTCATTTCATAAGCAAACAAACATTTTGATCATAGGAAAAATTTAACATTAAGTAGAATTAATATCTCCTGGAGAAGTAAAGGTAAAGGTAAAGTTTCCCCCGCACATGCGTGCTAGTCGTTTCTGATGAGCCGGTGCTCATCTCCGTTTCAAAGCCAAAGAGCCAGCGCTTGTCCGAGGACATCTTCCGTGGTCATGTGGCCGGCATGACTGGATGCCAAAGGTGCACAGAACGCTGTTACCTTCCCACCGCAGTGGTCCCTATTTTTCTACTTGCATTTTTACGTGCTTTCGAACTGCTAGGTTGGCAGAAGCTGGGACGAGTAACCGGCGCTCACTCTGCTACGTGGCACTCGGGATTCAACCTGCCAACCTGCCGACCTTCTGATCGACAAGCTCAGCAAATAAAGAACACTGGCTTTAAAGATGCTAGTACGCTGTTCTGGTTAAGCTTACATGGACTTTAGAATACTGTACATGATCAGTAAGATTAAATAACTAGACAGCACAATGGCTGGCTAATTTTTCACTTTAAGTCTACTACAGTCTGGTACAACTCCATTCTTCTTGTTCTATCAAGTATATTGTTTAATAAAACTTTTTAAACAAAATGATAAAAGCTAACACAAACTAACAAGACAGTAAGCAAGCAAGCAAGCAAGAAAAGTAAGATAAATATTAAGAACAATAGAAAAGAAGTATAAAGAAATGACATTCAATATTCTTCATAGCAGTTATAAATAGAAATATATTTTGATCTCTCTCTCTCTGTCTGAAGTTAGATTATATTAGTCTTCTTTTGATAATTTGTCTGATCATCAAAAGCATAAGTCACAAGTTCATTATTTCCCCATTTTTATGCAAAAGGTCCATAATAGACTTCCAGTAAGTAATAAATGTAGTTAATGTGTCTTGTTTGCTTTATTCAATAGCTTAGAAACTAGTAATATACTTCTTACCCAAGCATGTATGTCATATGTAGAGTCCAATTGAATCATACAGGTCTACTCAGGATTACTCATAACCTCAACAATGTGTAGTTTGGTCTAGTAGTTAAGGCAACAAGCTAGAAAGCAGGAGACTTTGAGTTCAAATCCCACTGTTGCTAAAAAAGGCCAGCTGAGTGACCTTGAGCCAGTCACTTTCTCTCAACCCAGCTCACCTCACAAGGTTGTTGTTGTTGTTGTTGGGAGTGCTGTGATTTACCACTAATACTGGTAACAAGCATTAGAGCATAGATCCATTTGTATCTAGTAAAAGAGCAACTGTTGAAGATGATGATGGACAGCTCAGTATTAACATTCCCACTTCAAAGAAACACTCTTATGTATAAAGTCACTGACTTTGCCAAAAGTGAACGTTAGGGAATATAATTAAGGCTGAACGAAGAAATGTGTAAGTGGTAAATATCACCATGCAGGAGATTGTGGCTCTTTGTTCCATATGAATCAACCTAATGGGGAAAAATGTTAATTTTTGAAGAGGGAGGAGAATAAAGGTTATGGACCATGGATAATCTATGGATTAAACAGAGGATCAATCTGGCTTAAATTTCTCAAGATTAACAAGTCAGAACATGTCTCTTGAAAATGGAGTCTTACTATCATAACCTCTGAATCCTTGTTTTAATATTCTTCCCCAAATTTTAACTTTCCTTTAAAAAATCTATTAGCACGCGGTGGCTCAGTGGGTTAGGACACTGAGCTTGTCGATCAGAAGGTCGGCAGTTTAGTGGGTCAAATCCCGAGTGCCGCATAACAGAGTGAGTGCCTGTTACTTGTCCCAGCTTCTGCCAACCTAGCAGTTCGAAAGTACGTAAAAATGCAAGTAGAAAAATAGGGACCACTACGGTAGGAAGGTAACAGTGCGCCTTTGGCGTCTAGTCATGCCAGCCACATGACCACGGAGACGTCCTCGGACAAGCGCTGCCTCTTCAGCTTTGAAACGGAGATGAGCACCAGCCCCTAGAGTCGGAAACGACTAGCACGCATGTGCGGGGGAACCTAATATGTCTGCATTGGTTCAATTTTGTTTTCTTCGATAGGAGAAAAAAGATACTAGACTAGCAAATAAAAACAGAAAAGGTATCTCAGGAACAAGACATCAGACCATACAATAGTTAATAATCGTCCCCCCGAAAAAAAAATCAAGTTATGTAGTACAATTTGGCTGATCTGAACAAAATGATCCTATATAATCCTGAAAAGCTAGCCCATTGTAAAGACTAGCTTTTTGGTTTTTTTTATAAGCTTTACAAGTCTCAGATGCTTTGTGTTCATCACAGCTTTATAGAGTGACCATTAACAAGTTATTTCCATTAAACCTGGGTTCTCAAATGCTGCTTTAGATATTTGGAGGAGATTCCAGAGATATCAGGCCCAGAAATGAAACAGTAAAATCCAGTTGAGTCCAATCCTCTATTTGCTTATACCTAATAGGCAGAATCTTGATGAACTAAAGCTATAACTTTCTTACCTTCTAGATCAGAGCTTTTAAACTTTTTCACCCATTGTACCACTTTTAGGATATGGCAACATCCGAGTACCACCTAGCAAGGTGTCAAAAACTTGATCACATAAAAAAAGGAAAAAAAGTGATGAAGTACAGGTAGTCCTCGACTTACAACAGTTTGCTTAGTGACTGTTCGAAGTTGCAATGGCACTGAAAACAGTGCCCCCCAAGCCACAGCTGAGCAAGACACCTGTCTGCCCGCCCGGCGGTGCTCTTCCTCCTGTCCGAGGTTTTCATTGTTGTGAGCATTTCTGTTCAGGATTGGCAGTGGGGGTGGGGTGGGGGTGGGGGTGTTTGGTTTTTATTCCCCCCCCATCTGCTGAGTGGTTGCAGAAGGTTTTGGTCACTTCACATGACCCTGGGACACTGTGACCGTCATAAATATGAATCAGTTGCCAAGCATCTGAATGTAAATCACAAGACCCTGGAGATGCTGCAACTTTCCAGCTGATCGGTGCTTCTTCTGGGCTCAGCAGAAGCACCAGGATCAATGCCAAGCTCCAGCTGGAGCCTGACGCTCATCCTGGCACTTCCGCTGAGCCCTGACAGCCCTGCAGCTCCAGCCTTCTCTCACTCAGGCTTCTGCGGTGCTGCTACCATTCCCCTCCCCTGCTACCATTCCCCTCCCCTGCTACCACTTTTCTGGGATGGCCACGTACCACCTGCCAGGTGCCAATGTAACACAGGTGGTACCTGTACCACTGGTTGAAAAGCCCTGTTCTAGATATCTCCTAAGTGATTCTAGGATGTGGCTACCCTAAATCACTTCTCCCTGCCTCTTTTTGGAAAAGTTCTGGGTTATCAAAATTCCCCCCACTACTCCTGCAGGTTCACATTCCATTAGGCCACAAGGAGAAAAGGCCCACCACTAACAGTCCATCAAACGTAGCTCCCTAGACAATGGAACTTGTAATATACACACACTGTGAGATCTAGAAGGATATGCAATTGGAACTGGGAAGAGGCAGTCCCTCAAATACCCTGGTCCCATGCTATTTAGGGCTTTACAGGTCAACAGCAACACCTTGAATTGGACCTGGAAACAAATTGATAACCAATGCAACTTGCACAGCAGAGGTGTAACCTGTGCTCTGCCAGTGACAAGATGTAGCTGCTCGTGTCACTGCATTTTGCGCTAACTGAAGTTTCCATGTAGAGCACATGGTAATAATCCACCTTGGAGGTAACCAGAGCATGGGTGATCATGAGTAGGGCCTCTTGATCAGGAATGGGTGCAACTAATGCACAATATGAAGTTGTGCAAAGCCATAACTACTACCTATTTCTCAAGCAATAATTTTAAAGAGGACTTCCAGATTGCATACAGGGTCCATTTAGGGCAATCATCCAGAACTAGATGTTATAGTCATAGAACGATAGACAGACAGACAGACAGACACAGCTTTACTACAAATAATATTCAGGTGGATGCTCCAAGTTTTTACAGAGAGTTAGCATACCTGATTAGTGATGCACAAAACCTGTTACCCATTAAAATAGCTTATTTTGCTGAACATCTAACCTCAGTTTGGCTGAAGCTCATAAATACTTAAGGTTGCTCAGTATCCTCTTACTTTTTTAGCTTTTAGTAATTTTTATGTCCAAACAAAGGTTAAAATTGCAGCAGTAATTCAGACAGAGGATGGAAGATCAGTTACATCCAAGACTCTTGTGAGATATTTTCCAGCTAGTGGAGAGAAAATGGACCAGACCAAGACACCAATTTGCTGAAACTTGCCCAGTGGAAGGGCTTTAGAATTGATGGCTTAATCAACTGCTCTTGATGGGGAAGGAATAGGAAACAAAATATACAATTTATGCTGCATTTACAATTTCCTCAGGACCTTATTTGACACACACACTGCCTGCACCCAATTTGCTTGTTTTTTTTAATCCAGGGGAAAGCAGATGCTTCATATTCCCTGGTGTACACTAGTCCCATATTCCCTGGGCCCCACTAAACCATGCATTCATACTTTCAGAAATTCTGTACTCTGTTTTCTTTTTCTTTTTCTTTTTTTTATTCTTTTTTTTATTGAAAAGTTTTACAGTACATTTTTGAATACAAAACCCCTCCCCTCCCCCTCCCCTCTCCCCAAACCTCCCCAACTCTCCCCTCCCCTCCCCTCCCCCCTCCCCGACTTCCCAGAGCTAAATACAGGGTATAAAAATACAAACAAACATAATCTAAAATATGCAAACAACAATAAGATATTAAATTCTATCGCACTTTAACTCTTAATAAAATAACTACAAGCTAATTATACATCATATAAATCCACTACTTACACAAATGCTAAGTGAAACTTTTTAGTCCCATATTTATTCTGAATATAATCTATCCATCTCTTCCACTCCACAGTATATCTCTGTTGCGATTGATCTTTCAAATACGCTGAAATCTTTGCCATCTCCGCCAAGTTAGAAACTTTTAAAGTCCATTCTTCTATAGTCGGCAGTTCTTCCTTCTTCCAATATTGCGCTACTAAAAGTCTCGCTGCCGTAATTAAATTCAACATCAATTTAATATTTACAATGGTGGTATCTGTGATAATACCCAATAAAAACAATTGCGGAGAAAACTTTATCCTTTTCTTGAATATCTTTTGCATATTCCACCAAATTTTAATCCAAAAAGCTTTAACCTTTTTACAAGTCCACCATATATGAAAATACGTTGCATCCTCAGAACCACACCTCCAACATTTGGGCTGGCAGTTCGGATACATACTTGCTAATTTTTTAGGATCTAAATGCCACCTATAAAACATTTTGTAAAAGTTCTCTCTTAAATTTTGGGCCTGTGTAAATTTTACATTTCTCACCCAAATCTTTTCCCAAGTATCCATTGTAATAACTTCTTGAAAATTCTGAGCCCACTTTATCATACAATCTTTAACAAGTTCCATTTCTGAATCAATTTCTATCAATGCAAGATATATCCTTTTTATATGTGCTTGACCTTGATCTCTAATTTGCTTTACCAAATTTTCATCAATCATTGAAAAACCAGTTTTCTGGTCCTCTTTCCACCTAGCCTGTAATTGCCCATACTGAAACCAGGTTTGTACAATCTTTTCTTCTTTTAAAATGTTATATTACTTTAATTGCCATACATTCCTCTCAAAACTTAAAATTTCATTATATGTAGTCACATCATTGTACTCTGTTTTCCATTATGCTTCCTCCTTGGCATTCACTGACAGTTTTTCACTGCTACCTAAATAGCAGGCAACCATTCTCCATGAAGACATGAACTAATAAACATATTTAGATTAGTTCAGAAACATACTTCCCTTCCTTATCCTCGCTGCTGCAGAGAATGAGAGATTATTTGTCTAGTTCTTATTCTCACTTCCTAAAGATTTCTTTGGACAGCTAGAATCTGCTTATTTTTGCACTGTATTATTTTCGTAATGGAATGTTTTCCAATCACCTCCTTTTTAAAATCAAAACATATATCAATATACATACTGACTTTCAGATCACTCACTTAAAAGTACATTTGGATTCATTTAAACTGCTTAGAATTGTGTTGCAAGAAGTTGAAAATGCAGACTAGGATGGAGAGCAGAGGAGATGCAGACTGGATAATTTTATAAAGATACCATTTTATAAAGATATCTTTCATCAAGTCTTCATGTATTTCCTTCTGGTGTCTTACAATTATCTGAGGGTGACGATGGGGTCCAGGTTAGGAAGGACACATTTGTAAATGTTGCTCAGTAAGTACAGTATTTTATGTGGAAGAAACATTGACCGAAGCAAGACAAAATTTCTGCTCTCTTCATGCAATTGTTGTTTTTAGAAATTCAAAATTCTTCACTATCTTTAACCCAGGGTAATTCAGTCTTTTAATCAGCCAATGATCTTCTTCACAACTACCCACCAGATACTAACTTTCAGGGACATGAATTCTTTCAATTTCTATCTCTCACATTCTGCCATTTCAATCCACAACCAAGTGACCTAGAACATCCTCTTCAGAGCTTCCAGCATCTCTTCATTCTTTTCCATCAGCTTTCAAACTAGAAAGTAAGATGTCATCTTGAATAAGTCCATCTCATAACTTCCTGCATACATGCATGAACAGATTATAAGACACCTTTAATAAACTGGTAGATTCCTCTAACTTGTGTTTTCAAAATTCTATTATATTTTGAACATTTGTGTGAATAACCTATCAATTTGTTTCTTAACTTTATCAGAGCTAGTACATTTGCAATTTTTTTTATGTTGCTATAAAAACCAAACTAAGTTAGTTAGTTTTTAACTAACTTCTAACTTCCCTTAACTTAGGGAATAAAAAGAAGTGTTTATATTGGAAAAGCTTGATACAGCTAAACAAGGCATTCAGCAAAAAATGAATATTAAAATGTACAAATGCATTGTAATACCTGGGGTAAAGTGAATTAATATATCTGGTTGTTCTCTTGTATTCCTGGTTCCCTTGGGAACAGAATGTAAAAACTAGATAGATTAATCCATATTAGAGTGCTTGTGATTTGTTTTTGCAATAGTCTCCTTTAAAAACACAAACCAATATGGAATGAAAACAACAACAGAACAGCATGGGAAAAGTTGCAATGTTGTTTTTATATTAGTACAGTTATTTTTTACATAAGGTGGAATAGCTTTCTAAAATTTCATTCTCCTTCCACATTCTGAAATGGCACATATATCTGTTGATCTAAGCTAAATACAAATGTTAGAAATGGAGTATCGATCCATTCAGAAATAAATTAAGATAGCTACTAAAACATACAGTTCTATTTTTATAAATGGGGTGAAAAAATGGCTATTTCAACATCCACTCAACAAGATGTTAGAATCTGATATTTTCATAACTTGGGTGAAAAAAAGATGCCTGTTTCAAAATCCATCTCAAGATGTTTTCTGGCTGACCTTGAATAAAATGCTTTCAGTTTCCATAGACTATTTCACAGGATAGTTATGGGGGGGGGGGGGGAGAGCCAGGAAGGGGATAGAGAAAATGTAGTAGTAACAGTAATGGCAGATGTAGCATATTAGTAAATTTATCACATCTACAAGCAAATGGAAAATGCAGGTAGAATGAAAAGAGTAATTATTATTATTATAATACACTACAGTCAATTGTAAAATCACAATACATAAGCTTTTAGAGTAATAATATATTTGTATTCAAATATAACCCACACCTACACATTAGTGTGTGCGTGTGCACGGGCGCGCACTTGCAACTTAACAGCTTCCAAGAAAACCTTTTAGATTTTTTTTAAAAATTTTAAATGCTCTGATTCCCAGCACAAAATCATTTTGATATTCAGTCTAGCCAACAGTCTTTCAAAAATCTGAAATGCCCAAACACAGACCATGTATTGTATTATTGTATTGTATTGTATTGTATTGTATTGTATTGTATTGTATTGTATTGTATTGTATTGTATTGTATTGTTATGTTATGTTATGTTATGTTATGTTATGTTATGTTATGTTATGTTATGTTATGTTATGTTATGTTATGTTATGTTATGTTAGCATCTTTCCGAAATGCTCAACTGCCTTAATGATTGGCAACATAAAAAGAGATGGGGTGATATAAGAAAGCTCCCAAATAGTAAAGTACCAAAAACAGTGTCCCAGATGGGAATCAGTGAGTGAAGGAAGGTCTTTGGTAGCTCAAGGGTGCTTTTTTTCTCCAAAAGGCAACTGGACTGTTTTTCCTTTGAGGAGGAAGAAAAAAAAATATTTTGTTTCTCATCCAAGAAGCTTCATCAGTTCTGATGGTGGTGGAGAGGAAATGCTAAGTACTGGATCCTTCCAGTACATATCCTCCCATCTTCTCCACCATCAGAATTGATGAAATTTCTTGGATAAGAAGCAAAACATTTTCTTCTTCTTCCTCAGAGAAAGCAACAACAACAACAGTCCAGTTGCCTATTGGAGAAAGAAGCACCTTTGAAACAAATATGACCTGGATGGCTGAGAATCTCCACAGACAAGGTCTTTGGTAATTCAGCCACTGCATAAAGCAGTAAACCAGGTATGGTAGACCTGGATCATTAACCACTGGTTTGACGCTCCCAGTATTAAGAAATCAATTCATCCTGCAAACATTCATTACATGGGGCTGCCCTTGAAGACCACTCGGAGGCTCCAACTAGTGCAGAATGCAGCCGCGCGAGTTGTGTTGGGAGTCTCCCGATACTCCCATGTTACACCTTTGCTCTGTGAGCTGCATTGGCTGCCGGTTGCCCTCTGGGTGAGATTCAAGTTGTTGGTAATGACCTACAAAGCCCTACATGGCATGGGTCCGGATTACCTACGGCAGCACCTGCGGCCAGCGTCAACTTCCCTCCATCCAGTGCGCTCCCACAGAGAGGGCCTCCTCAGGGTGCCTCCAATCAAAGAATGTCGACTGGTGGCCCCCAGGGGGAGGGCGTTCTCTGTGGGTGTGCCAGACCTGTGGAACCGCTACCGGTTGAGCTCCGGATGGCCCCCGACCTTCGCTCCTTCCGGCGGGATCTAAAAACTTACTTATTTGAGCAATCCGGCCTGGTTTGATGGGTTAAGGGTTGGGGTTTTAACATGGTTTTAATTATTACATATATTGGGCATAATTATTTAATTGTTTTTTTAACTTTTGTACTTTATTTTTAATATTTATTGCCCTGTACACCACCCTGAGTCCTTCGGGAGAAGGGCGGTATAAAAATTTAATAAATATAAATATATAAATATTATGTGGACACTACAGTTTTTAACAGTTTTTCAAAAAAGAAAAAGAAAGAAAAATTCCCACCAGTGATAAGACTCTAAAGGCATCAGTTATGATTGTTCAGATAAAATCATAAAGTCCAGCAGAAGTTCAAAGGTAGAAAATTATAACTCAGCAGTGAACGTTGAAGAAGCCCTACACATAATGGCTGGATTAGGAAATGGAACCATTGCATGAAACTAAAAACATCTTGTTAGACAAAAGTAAATATGTGACTAAAACAAAATGAAATCCACACAGGTTTTAGCAGCTTGCATGTCTTGGGGCCTTGAGAAACCTATATGCGGGCCAAGAAGCAACAGTGAGAACTGGACACGGAACCAGTGATTGGTTCAAAATTGGGAAAGGAGTCCGGCAAGGCTGTATACTGTCGCCTTGCCTATTTAACGTATATGCAGAGCACATCATGAGAAAGGCAGGGCTAGATGAATCAAAAGTTGGAATTAAGATTGCTGGAAGAAATATCAACAACCTAAGATATGCAGATGATACCACTCTAATGGCAGAAAGTGAAGAGGAACTGAAGAGTCTCTTGTTGCGAGTGAATAGGGAGAGTGCAAAAGTTGGGTTGAAACTAAACATTAAGAAAACCAAGATCATGGCATCTGGCCCTCTCAATTCCTGGCAAATAGATGGGGAAGAAATGGAGGTAGTGACAGATTTTATTTTCCTGGGCTCCAAGATCACTGCAGATGGGGGCTGTAGTCAAGAAATTAAAAGACGCTTGCTCCTCGGGAGGAAAGCCATGGCAAATCTAGACAGCACACTAAAAAGCAGAGACATCACCCTGTCAACAAAAGTGCGTATAGTCAAGGCTATGGTCTTCCCAGTTGCAATGTATGGCAGTGAAAGTTGGACCATAAGAAAGGCTGAGTGCAAAAGAATTGAGGCCTTTGAACTCTGGTGCTGGAGAAGACTCCTGCGAGTCCCTTGGACTGCAAGGCGATCAAACCGGTCAGTCCTAGAGGAGATCAACCCTGACTGCTCTTTAGAAGGCCAGATCCTGAAGCTAAAGCTCAAATACTTTGGCCACCTAATGAGGAGGAAGGACTCACTGGAGAAGAGTCTAATGCTGGGAAAGATTGAGGGCAATAGAAGAAGGGGACGACAGAGAATGAGGTGGCTGGATGGAGTTACTGAAGCAGTAGGCGTGAGCTTAAATGGACTCCAGAAGATGGTAGAGGACAGGAAATCCTGGAGGAACATTGTCCATAGGGTCGCGATGGGTCGGACACGACTTCGCAACTAACAACAACAACAATGTCTTGGGGCCAAGACAGATTTTTTTTTCTCCTGAATGAAATAGAAGCAGGGATCTTTCTAAAGATGGAATATGGTAGAGAGGGAACGTGTGTCCCTGGTAGGCTAAAAGGACTGTAGGATTTTGAAAAAGACTGGCCATAACTATATGTTATATCTGCTGGATCAAAAGCACCTTCTGCAATTATTTATTTATTTTATTTATTTATTATTTAAATTTATATACCGCCCTCTTCCCGTAGGACTCAGGGCGGTTTACAGGGAAAATTAAAATACATAGTATACAAAATTAAAATCAATTAAAACTATTGATTAAATTACAGTCCCTGAAGTTAAACTAAAACCCAATTAAATTAAATTAAATTAAATTAAATTAAATTAAAACCTCTCAGTCTGGGCCAAACAGCTTGAAGAACCAGGTTTTCAAGTCCGGCGAAATGAGCGAAGGTCGGGGCCAGTCCTGAGTTCCGTGGGAAGTTGGTTCCATAGGGCCGGCGTGCCCACAGAGAATGCCCTTCCCCTGGGAATAACCCGCCAGCATTCCTTAACTGGCAGTACCCTGAGACGGCCCTCCCTGTGAAAGCGCACAGGATGATGGGAAGTTGATGCCGGCAGCAGGTGTTCCCTTAGATAATCCGGACCCAAGCCATTTAGGGCTTTATAGTTCATTACCAGCACCTTGAATCTCACCCAGAGGGCAACTGGAAGCCAATGCAGCTCACGGAGAAGAGGTGTTACACGGGAGTATCGGGAAACTCCCATAACAACTCGCGCGGCTGCATTATTATGAGATCTGGTTTGTGGAAATGTCGCTTTCATTACGTATTTATATTTAGATATAGTATTTCCACAGATTTTTCATTGCTTGTAACCCTGCCAGCTTCCACTCTGTAAATTAAAGATAGGATGTTTAAATTTATGTAAAACACATTTAAGGAAACAAATACTGTCATTTCCACTGAAGAACTGAGTAAAATCTGGACCATATTTTATTAATGAACTGAAAAGCAAAATACAGAATATGTCAGAATAATCCCTCTTCCCAGATCCTGTACTTTCAACTCCAATGAAGAACAAGTCTTGCTTGCAAATTTTAATGGTACAAGATTCCACAACAGAGAGACAGAGAAACAGACAGACAGATAACATTTATTGTCATTTTTTGCTGTGGGCACAATGGCACACATTAACAATGAAATTTAGTTGCTTGCTCTCAAAGTGTACACATACATCACACACATTTAAACATCCTATATACAATATATGTATAGACCTACACCCTTACATATAAGTAACATATAAATATTAATCACTGTCCATCTTGAATACATAACGGAAGAAGGAAGCTTTAAAATTCACAAGGTTAATACGGTATGGAACAAAACTGTGACTGAATGTGGATGTTCTGCTTCAGATACCACGGAGCCTCCTCCCAGAAGGTAACAAGGTAAACAGGTCATGAAGAGGATGTATCGTACCCCAGACAATCTTGTGGACTCTGCTCAAGCAACGCTTCTGTGCTATGTCCTGGGTGGAAGGAAGGGAACTGCCAATAATGTTTTCCAACTTCCAACAATGAAACAATTGAAGAAGAATGCCATCTTTGTTGCTTTGAATTCATACTCACTACACACACACACACACACACACACAAACATGCACACAAACCTCTACCCATTTGAGATATATATATATGCAATCAGCCCAGGTTCGAATCTCAGAAGGGTATATGACTGATGAAAACAAATAAGTTTGAAATGCATATCAGTCTCCCTTTAATTCTTCGTTAGCAATCTAAAATTTACACAAATATGAGCTGTCACTGGTGTGACTACTGCCTGTTGATGGCCTTCAGTTAGGCTGAAACAGGAAATAAAGATTGGGGCCTAGCAAGGTAATCTAAATAGTTAACAAGCATTTACATATATAAATATTACGAATCCCAGCCATATTTACTTAAAGTATAAAATCTTCGAACACCAGGATGGATAAAAAACAGTCATTTATTGCTAAAAGATCATAATAAACAATAAAAAGTAACTGTTTAAAGTATATCTACCTAATCTAAGCTTTCGCTGGTCCTCTGCCAGCGTCATCAGAGAAAGCATTGAAAGTTTGAAAAACGGTTGGTAAGCCTGTTGGGTTCCATGCTCTGCTCATTGGCCATGTGATGGACCTTGCTCTAGCCCAAGGGTCTTCAAACTCGGCCCTTTTATGACTCATGGACTTCAACTCCCAGAATTCCTCAGACAATGTGCTTGGCTGAAGAATTCTGGGAGTTGAAGTCCATGAGTCATAAAAGGGCCGAGTTTGAAGACCCCTACTCTAGCCAATCGTGATTGTTCTGATATAGATAGATAGATAGATAGATAGATAGATAGATAGATAGAGATAGAGATAGAGATAGAGATAGAGATAGAGATGATATAGAGATAGAGATAGAGATAGAGATAGAGATAGAGATAGAGATAGAGATGATAGAGATATATAGATATAGATATAGATATAGATATAGATATAGATATAGATATAGATATAGATATAGATATATAGATATAGATATAGATATAGATATATATTTCTCCTCCCTATCTGTTTTGGTTTGACTACCTTAACTGATCTTGTTTTCTTTTGCTGTTCCTCACCCAATGTCATAGCTGTTGGTATTTATATTTTCTTGTTCTCTGAGTTCTCCTTCTCTACCCTCCTTGCCATACATACATACATATATAAAGGTAAAGTTTCCCCCACACATGCGTGCTAGTCGTTTCTGACTCTAGGGGCCGGTGTTCATCTCCGTTTCAAAGCCGAAGAGCCAGCGCTTGTCCAAGGACGTCTTCTGTGGTCATGTGGCCGGCATGACTAGACGCCAAAGGCTCACGGAACGCTGTTACCTTCCCACCGCAGTGGTCCCTATTTTTCTACTTGCATTTTTACATGCTTTTGAACTGCTAGGTTGGCAGAAGCTGGGACGAGTAATCTAGACAGCACACTAAAAAGCAGAGACATCACCCTGTCAACAAAAGTGTGTATAGTCAAGGCTATGGTCTTCCCAGTTGCAATGTATGGCTGTGAAAGTTGGACCATAAGAAAGGCTGAGCGCCAAAGAATTGAACCCTTTGAACTATGGTGCTGGAGAAGACTCTTGCGAGTCCCTTGGACTACAAGGCGATCAAACCAGTCACTCCTAGAGTAATCAACCCTGACTGTTCTTTAGAAGGCCAGATCCTGAAGTTGAAACTCAAATACTTTGGCCACCTAATGAGAAGGAAGGACTCACTGGAGAAGAGCCTAATGCTGGGAAAGGTTGAGGGCAAGAGAAGAATGGGATGACAGAGAATGAGGTGGCTGGATGGAGTCACTGAAGCATTAGGCGTGAGCCTAAATGGACTCCAGAAGATGGTAGAGGACAGGAAGGCCTGAAGGAATGTTGTCCATGGGGTCGTGATGGTCGGACACAACTTCTCAACTAACAACAAACAACATTGCAAAGCAATTTTTTAGGGTTTTTTCCATCATGCAATGCATTTTTATACATTTATAAAAATAAAGCAAAACTACAGGAATTACAACTTCTATTTTATTCACTACTTCACAATTAACATACAGATTCTGCAACTGTGGTGGCTATTTTGTTTCTGGTAGTGTGCATTTTGCACAGATTATAATATTTTAGAATTATGCTTGCATATTTTATTAAAAATCATAGTTTCTGTAACTCTTTTATTAGAGAGGTATTATGTTATGTTGTTATTTTATCTTATCCATTTTATTTCACTTTTGTGGGTATATTTTATAACTTTTGCTGGCCAATGACTGAATAAACATTATTGGTATTAGAAGTATTTGATGTTTATTTAATGTAATGTATGTAAACAAAGACAACATTTATACTGTAAAGCACTGTTTACTACACTTCTGGGCACCTATAATACCTTAGGCAACATCTGTGGAACTCTCAAATTAAATGTATTTATATATTACGCAATGGGCAAAATTTTGCCTAATCAATAAATTATTTGTGACTTTAGTTTCCTTCCTTCAAGCAAAAATGGAGAGATATCAAAGTTATTTTGGCTGTATTCAAATTGAGCTTGGTTTGGTTGATTCATAAGAATGAAACTGCATTTAGAAATCCTGTTGAGAATAAAAGAATACACAAACACTATAGAATGTATGAGCTGAAATAATACTTATAGATCATCTAGTCTGCTTGGAGCAATAATATCTAGATGTCTTTTGAAATGTTTAAGAGTAACTGTCATATGTAAAAAGCCTTATATGCCCTTTCATTTTCTTCTGAAATCAATATGCTAATAATTAAAAATGGGATGAGGCCCTAATATTTTTGACATACGTAAAGAAATTCTTAAATTCTTTCAGCATTCCACCAGACTTTCAAATTTCAAATTTTACTCTAAGCATGTCTCTAAGCAAATTGGAAAGGGATTTTTTTTTCTTCATTTGATTTTGAGAGATTAGGTATTCTAAAGAAATATCTAACTAAAGAGATCAGGTAACTAAAGAAGGGAGTTTTGATCCTTTAAGTATAGGAATTTTAAGTTATCCTAGCTGTAATTATTTTAAATTTTATTTTTACTTATAGAAGCAAAGTCACTTCTGTTGAACAAAAAAAGAAGCTCTTTTAGCTGTTTTGAAAGCAAGCAATAAATTTCTCATGTATACCGGTCTGATTAACAAAAGTCTGGCTTTTCACCATACATGATGTGGAAGGATTAACATAAAAGTGAATGGCATCTATAAAAGTTAATAGGCAGAACACTAAAAGCTGCCAAGTGTAAGAGTTGAATCAAAATCTTGTCTAGTGAATACCAAAATGAAAAATGTAAAAAAAATAACACTCCCAGATCTTTCAACCACAAACATGCAGAGTACGGAATACAGTTGGAAGGTACTCTGAAGGTCTTCTAGTTCAAACTAATCAAGAACAGAAGCAACCTAGAACTAAGGAGAAACTTCCTGACAGTTAGAACAACTAACCAGTGGAACAACCTGCCTCCAGAAGCGGTGAATGCTCCAACGTTGGAAGTTTTTAAGAAGAGACTGGACAGCCATTTTTCCAAAATGGCTTCTTTAAAAGCTCCAGTTATGGGGTACCCACAAGCCTTTTCACTGAATAATTTTTCTGTCAATTAATTACTCCTTTGTTCTAGGTTGGATCTTTCTTTAATGATCTTCCGCTTGTTACTTCTTGACCTGACCCCTTCTCCTCTGTGACAGCCACACAAATATTGGAAGACTGCTAGCAAGTCACCCCTAGTCCTTCCCTTTGTTCAACTAGAAGACATATCCAGTTCCTACAACCATTTATCATATGTTTATGCAATTAAACAGTATTGATTAATACATTGGATAAGGGATGGATCCTGCAATTTAGAAGAGCTCTTATGAAACAGATTAAAACTGACAAAAACACATAAAATCTGGGAATAAGAGATGGGATTAGAATTCTACAGTGGAAACACTTGTGGGTCCTTGGTGCTCTCTGAACCTGGTTGGTTTCTTATAGATATTTCATTAACCCAAACCAGGTAACTTCATCAGTGCTGGTAGGGATTGTTACATTAAACACCTGCAAGAAAACAATCTCAAAGAGCATTAAGGACCCTTCATTTCAACACTGAGATACAAATATTCTCCTCTACTGGAATCCTTGCACTGCCATAAGACAATTTTAGGTTCAAGACATCTCTAGATAAAAAGGCTAGATGGGTGGATGAATATGTCACTTTTGCTTACCTCCACAATAATCTATAGTTGTGTACTAATTCTAAAGTCCTTTTCCTTTCCAATTTATGAAGAAATTTTCACTTTTCATGCCTAAATAACTTAATGAAATTCCCATCTGTGGAGTAATAGATGCATATTACTAAGCAGATCTGTTTCAGAGACTCAAATACAACATATTTATTTATGTAAAAACAAATACAGCCAATTCTCCTTTACAAAGATCAACCTAATGTCCTACAAGTTACTGCTGTTGACTAATTTTTAGAGAGGCAGTCTTGCTAAATAAATATTATTCAAGACCTTATGAAAGCCTAACTTTGTTATGTATGTAATTCACATCACTTTGCAGAGACCATATTTAGAAAAAAAAAGCTGCAGTTTTTGCATTTGACACTTATTATCAGAACCCTCAATTATTAATCATGGATATTCTTTGGTTTTAACACACAGGGAGAAACTAGAGAATTTAATTTAATTTAATTTAATTTAATTTAATTTAATTATGGGACTTATATGCCGCCCTATCTCCCGAAGGACTCAGGGCGGCTAACAACAATAAAACAATAAATACAAATATTAAAAGAGATTAAATTTACAAAGCCCCACTAGTAACCAATAAAAATTAAAACCCCTCGTCTTCAGTTCAGGTCGGCCAGTTGGAAAAGGTATGTCTTTAGGTCGCGATGAAAGGACCGGAGATCTGGGGCCATCCAAAGTTCTCGGGGGAGCTGATTCCAAAGGGCAGGTGCCCCAACAGAGAAGGCCCTCCCCCTGGGGGTCGCCAGCCGACATTGTCTGGCCGACGGCACCCTGAGGAGACCCTCTCTGTGTGAGCGCACAGGGTGATGGGAAGTTGTTCAAGACTTAACAAACTTGAGAGAGGTGCCTTATTGGTTGCTTTCCCACAGCTCAATATCACTTGTGGATTGGCCTGTTTGAACTGACTGGATGGACAGTTGGGGTGGGGTTATTGTTTTGCAGGTTTAACCTATTGATTTGGGCAGGAAGTACTCAGATCCTGCCTAGCTTTCCTGCTTTCTGTACATGCCAATAAAAGTTCCTTTTGAAATGATGCCAGTTTCAAGAGTTCTGCTTTCTTGGTAGAGAAATGGAGGCAGGTCCTTACAGATACTGTGTTTCCCCAAAAATAAGATCCAGTCTTATATTTTTTTTGGCACCAAAAGAGGCATAAGGGCTATTTTGGGGGGAAACACAGTATCAGGGTGATCAGAGGCAGCGAGTGCATGGGGGCCGATGGTGTCCGGCAGTAGCAGCAGCAGCCTTCCAGCCCCTTGGGGCAGTGCAGGTAAGTATGAGCACAAAGGCAGACGTGGGGGAGGCAGGCGATCTGGATGTGCTATGCTGCTGCCTGGCTCACAGGAGGCTCATGTGGTGGCACCGGCAGCAGGTGGAAACAGAGGCATGGAGTTGCCAGTGCATCAGGATTGCCTGCCCCGGTACAGCCACAGGCAAGCCGATAAATGGTGGGATGGAATGGGTGGCACGTCAGGATCACCTGCTTTCCTCCGTACCTGCTGCCGGTCCCACTGCCATGCAAGCCTCACACAAGCACAGCATGCCGAGATCACCTGCCTCCCCCCGCCTCTGCCTCCACACTCGGACTTACCTGTGCTGCACGGGCTGCTGCTGCCCAACACTATCAGCCCCTGCGTGCTCGCCACCTCCTGTGCTGGTCACGCCCACCCCCTGGGCTTATTTTTGGGGTAGGGCTTATATTAGGCACACCCTAAAAATAAGGTAGGCCTTATTTTTTGGGTGGGTCTTATTTTCAGAGAAACACAGTAGTTATTTTAAATAAAAAACAGAATAACAGAGTTGGAAGGGACTTCCAATCCAATCTCCTGCACAAGCAGAAGACCCTATACTATTCTCGACAAATGGCTATCACTTTTATATCTCTGGAGGATATATGAAAATGTGGAGTAATTTTGAGAAAGACACAGAATTCTCTGACACATTAGAAAAATAATGTCAAAGAAACCCAATCATAGCCTGGTAAGCAAGAGTTTTACTTTTGTAAAGAACTATTGACATAGTTTTGTGAGCTCTACATTTTCTTTCTTTCTTTCTTTCTTTCTTTCTTTCTTTCTTTCTTTCTTTCTTTCTTTCTTTCTTTCTTTCTTTCTTTCTTTCTTTCTTTCCTTTGCCTTAAAAGTCAAGTCTTGACTCCTGGCAATGGCTCGTACAATCCCTTCAGTTTACTCAGCAATGTCATGGTTCAGACAAATGCAGTACTTCAAAGAACTTCAAGGCATTGTTTACCTTAAAGAATCTTTTAATCAAGTAGCATAGCTTCGCAGCCAAGATCTGAATTCTCCTCCCCTAAACACATTGTATCAAAGCACAATTCCCTCCGTTAATTAAATGTCATAAATCACATTCTCCAATTAGTTTAAAATGCAAAGTTTTCCTCCCTTCTTCAACCCCCCAATTCTTATCTTCTCTTATTGTGAACAGTCTTGACATACATTCTCCCTACTGCTCCCCCCCCAGCGTCCACTAATTCTAACTCTAAAGTAACATACAGGTTAAAGAAAAAGGCTACATCTCCCTATGTTGTCAAGCAAGAACATCCGATGTTAGCAGCATTGACAAGCAACATTTTCAGAAGTGGTTTACAATCCTTCATCTGCAATCCCAAGAACATATTTATCGTATCCATTACAAATATGAAAATACTATCTAGTTATGGAACCTTATGCATGACATTTTGACAAGAATGTCAACTACGATTCATAAGAAAGTGAACAGTGGTAGAAAGAAATAACATCTTATGTCTCTTATATCTTATCCAAGTAATAAATGTCATGAAATATAAGATATGCCATGAAGTAAAATGTGAATGCCTAGTATGTCTTTTATTTCATTCATAGATTTAAAGAAAGCCTAATTCCAAGTGACTCTCAGAAAATTACATTGACAAAGCCAGAACAATAGAGAGTCAGGTTATATGTGTCCAGAGAGAAAGAAAAACCACAGAAAAATCACAAAATATTATAAACACTCTACCCCAAAGTCTTGGACAACAGGCAAACTTGCAGTCCCTTAAAAAACATAATTATATCCTGCCTTTATTTCTTATAACTCAATGCAGTGCACATAATGTTCCTAGGTTTCGAAAATAATAATAATAATTTCCTTCAAACACTTCCATTTCCCTGGGTTCTCTTGCCCCCTCCACAAGCCCAGTAGTACACCATTTCCTCATTTCTCCATTCACTTAATTTTTTTGCTATAGTCATTTTATGTTTTTCTAAAAAAAAAAATATCCCCCTAAGTGCCTGGAAAAATGTGGAAGCAATGCACTGCTCGATCATTTTTTTTTAAGCTCAGGGAAAAATAAATCCGGTTGGAACATAAAATTGGCATTTAAAATAATACTTCTATTAAGTTTCAAATCAGAAACATTTTCCTTGAAAGGCAGATGTTGTAACCACTGAATATACTTGCATTATTAATGAATGTAGGTCTAATAATCATTGTAGACTAACAGAGCAGGAAGGAATGATTTTTTTAAAAAAATTGTTTTAAAGTTATTTGCTTGCACCTGCATGCTTCTAAATTTTGGTGCCTAAGATTAGGAATGCTAACATTGTATATATATTTAAATGTGTATGTATGTTTTACTATATACACGTATGCCTATATGAGTTTGGTGTAGTGATTAAGGTGCTGGCCTAGAAACCAGGAGATTGTAAATTTAGTCTTGCCCTAAATGTAAAAGTCAGCTGGGTGATTTTGAGTCAGTCAATCTCTCTCAGCTCAACCCACTTTAAGAGTTTTGTTGATCAGGAGTGAGAAGGAAAGAGTATTATCCATAATCACCACCTTGAGTTACTTATAAAGTAATAAAAACGGAATAAAAATCTAACAAAAGCCCATGGTGATTGACATATAGGAAACAAAAAGAAAGACCGAGATAGCATCAGTGGAATTGTCCATTAGGAAAACATGGTAGACTGCTATTCAGACTTTTCTTATACTGTATTGGCTTAGTGTCAAGTTGGCATGAACAGAGGAAAGGGACAGAGTAAAGATACAGTGTGAATTTTCCTTCAGTAGCAAATCCGGTTTGCTCTAAATGAGCTCATGAGCCTCCTAGTAATCATGGAAATCTATTCATCAGCATGCCAACTGATTTATAGAAAGTAAATCTTTCTTAAGATGCTTCCACTAACCACTAACATACCACATTGCCTGTTTTGCAGCAGTTGCTTAGAGCTCTAAAGATCTCTCGCTGTTCTACAACCTTTTCTGATAAAAATCTTGCCACAGATTTATCCTTGATTCTGAAAGTTTGAGACTATTCCATTTTTAAGAGCTGTGAGTGCCACATGGGACAATTTAAATAAAAATGAAAGAAAATAACGTGTTCTGCTTTAATAGCATATAGACGTCCTTTTTTTTAGTTGAGACAAACTATATATGTCAAGCTACTGGAGATTTTGCTTTTTAAGCAAAATATGTTAAGCTTAGCATCTGTAAACAAAGCTTTGAATGTGGTGTACATCTGGGGGAAAATATAGAAAAAAACATTAGCTACAAGTAATAGCTACAAAACAATAGCAACTGTTTGGAAGTGACTTATCTGATAAGGTGGCTCTTCTAATTTTGTTTAAGCCCATTTCATATTGATATGCTACAGGTTCAATATTTATTTAGGAAAAAGATGTAGAAGTAAGAGGGCTTATTTTAGACAATAACTAAATCGAGCAAAACAGAAAATTCAGACAATCCATCCAAACGTAATTAAATCAACGGCTACTGAAACAAGGAGACGTAATGATATTGAAATTTCAATGGAAATTTCATTAAAGCTAGCAGTGGATTTTTTTAAAAAAAAAGCCTTAACATTCATAAAAAGATGAAAATGTTGTTCCTGAACATGCCTCTCTCTCTCACACACACACAAACACACATGTATTGGAAAGGCTAAGAAAAGATGTGCTAGTTGTCTGAGTATCTGCTAGAGCAGGGGTGTCAAACTCAATTTCATTGAGGGCCACATCAGCATTGCGGTTGTCCTCAGGGGGATGGGTGGGCGTGGCCAGGGTGGGAGTGGCCTACTGGATGGGCGTGTCTAGAGTGCATATGGCCTACTGGATGGGCGTGGCCAGCTCTACATCGTTTGCATCAAGGGTGCCTATGGGGGCCCGGGCAGGAGTGGGACAGATCTGAGGGTCTCTGGCAGAAGGAGGGTGTCTGGGCCAGGGCCAAGGCAGTGGGGGCCGTTCCCTCACTGTTTCCAGGATGGCTTCGCGGGCCACATGAAACCACTTTGCGGGCCGGATCTGGCCCCCGGGCCTTGTGTTTGACATATCTGTGCTAGAGCAAAGGTCCTTAACCTCTGGTCCGTGGACCGGTGCCGGGCCGCAACATGCCGGCAACCAGTCCACACAAGCAAGCAAAGCCCCATTCGCAGGATGCAGGCAGCACACAAAATCCTGCACCCTCCGGTCTGCAGAAAAAGCTCTCTCCATGGAACAGGTCCCTGGTGCCCAAAAGGTTAGGGACCTCTGTGCTAGAGAACTGTCCCCTGTCATGTGTGAATCATCTACCACAATCATGTATCAAGAGCAAGTTTGACCCTCTTGTAACTAGCTCTGTGGCCTTTCTCTTCCTATGGTAATGCACCCCTGAAACTCTGTAAATAAGAGGGAAAGCAATGATTAGACCCACTCAGTAATTGCAGCAGACAAACTTGCCTGGCAACCACCTGCTTTCCTTCTTGGTACACATGGATGTGTCATGAACAGGCCGGCATAGCTTTTGATTCCAATACTGATGTCAGCCTTTTACTCTCTGCACAGCAGAGTAGGAAAGTGCTCTAAGTGGTTTTCTGGCTACTTGCCATTAGCTGGATGGCAGGCTGCAATTCATAATCTTTAAATAAACAATAATTCATAAGGTATTAAGCAGCTGTACATTCCAGTGCTTTAATGTGGTTAAAATTGGTGTGGCCTAATTTTACAAAATCCTTCCCCCCCACACACACACAGCTTTTTCATCCCTTTTCTATTGCTCAGTCACTCTCCAGATAATGTCATTGAGAGGGGCGGCCACATAAATCAATCCAAGAAACAAATAAAATCAAATTTTGCAGGGAACAATCTGTGATGAGGAAAACTTTCAATGTGAGGTTTCTGTTTTTGTTTGCCTTTGCCCCTAAACCTTCAATGTAATAATCCCAAAACACAACCCACCCAACAATAAAGTCCTCCCAGAACAGATATAGGTTAACCTAATGTCAGTCCCAAAATATGCCTGGGAAGAAATGTTGAATATTGATATGGATCAGAATGATTTTCATATAACCCCTTGAATATGCAAACATTAAAGGGAGCAAAAAAAAAAGAAAGGAAAAACAAAGATTTCCTACCTCATCAGGAAACAGAGGAAGCTGGCTGTGGGATTAAACTATTCGAAAGATTACTTTGCAAATCACCACCAAAGGAAAGAAGCATAGCCTAGACTCCAGTGGCCCCCAACCATTTGGGCACCAGGAACCTGATCCATGAAGAGAGGCTTTTCTGCAGACTGGAGGGGATGTAGTTTTGTGTGCTGCCTGCATCCTGTGGTTGGGGCTTGGCTTGTTTGCACGGTCCAATTTCTAGCAAGCTGCAGCCCGGTGCCAGATACTCCTGGCCCAGAAAACACTCAAGAGTGTAAAAGAATGAGGGTGAAGGTTTGTTCTCTGTGCTTGTGGGTTGGTTTCGAAACATTACCAGGCAGAATGTAGGGGATGTCAGTCTTCTTCTGTTTATAAGGCTTCAGGTGTGGGTGTGTGAAGTGAGGGTCTTGTGCTGGGTCTTGTGATGGGTCAGGTGTGAGTCATCAATGAGTCTTGTGATGGGTCTTGTGATGGGGAAGTTACATCAGGTCAGGATCATTGGGAGGTGAACTGCTGGAGGGGAAGAGGGGCGTGGCTTGGTTGAGGGTCAGTGCTGTCCCTGGTTGGCTGTGCAGTTGATTTGGATTCTGAGTGTAAGAAAACTGGGGAAACAACAAGGCGAGGCTGGAAAACAACAAAAAAATTGTATCCTTTTTACCACACCACCATGAGTCTCACAGTTTTAAGTGCAGGAAGTCCTTGACATATGACCACAATCGAACCCAAAACGTATGTTACTGGGTGAAACATTTGTTAAATGAGTTTTGCCCCATTTTACGACCTTTCTTGCCACCTTTGTTAAGTGAATCATTGCATTTGTTAAGTTAATAGCATAGTTGTTAAGTGAATCTGCCTTCCCCATTGACTTTGCTTATCAGAAGATCGCAAAAGAGGAATCACATGAGCCTGGGACACTGCAACCGTCATAAATATGAACCAGTTGCCAAGCATCTGAATTTTGATCACTACAATGGTCAGAAATGTGAAAAATGGTCATAAGTCACTTTTTTCAGTGCAGTTAGAACTTCAAATGGTCATTAAACAAACTAAGATAAGATAAGATAACCTTTATTGTCTTTTTTGTTTTTACTGTGGGCATAATGGCACACATCAAAAATGAAATTTAGTTGCCCGCTCTCAAAGTGGAATACATACATGACACACACCTAACCATACTATATGCACATATGTATAGACCCACGCTCCTACTTATACATAACAAATAAATATTAAATACTGTCCATCTTGAACTGTTGTGAGTTGAGGATTACCTTTATATAGAAAATTAGTAACTTTACAGGACTATCTTGTAGTGCCTTACCTAAGAACATTTCTGCTACTTTAAGAAAGCAAAACGAAAAGAGAAAAAAAATGACTCAGAAAGTGATTTTACATGACATGCCTCCTCAACTGAGGATTAAGTTGGTTTGTTAAACTACAAAGTTGCAATGGTTGTATGTATGCCAATAGACACAGGCGGTGGTAGGTTGTTTCATTTTTCTCCCCCTCCCCTCCTTACAGACATAACAGCTGTGAAATAGCCTTGACATAAACCTTTTTTCACTTTGCAAGGAGAAAGTGAATTCAGGGGAGTGAATAACTGCAGGAACCTTTTCCCGACCAAAATTTGTATCTTAGGTCAGATCCATTTCTTTCTCTTGCCACTTTGGAACTTCGGCAGATATTTCCCCAGAGATTCACAGCTTAAAAAAAGGAGGATGGAAAACATCAAGCAGCATTTTATTTTATTCCAGACACTGAAAAACCATTGCAAGTATGACCCAAGCATTTATATCAGGTGCAGGGAACAGATATTTTATCCTACTGAAGAAATACACCAGATGGAAACGGTGTTTTGTACATGGGCAGGGGAGGTAACGTTGTAGATCACGCTCCTCGGTTTTCAATGAAAAGTATTTCCTTAATATATCTATTGCTCAGATTGGGTGAGGGTATTTGTTTTGTTTTGATAACAATGTTTATGACTTGCTAGCTCAGGGAAAAAAATATTTTTGCAGAATTGAACTAGGACTCATTACTTGAGGTTCAAGAGAAAGTAGTATTTTTAGAGATGTATAGATATAGGCAGATATAGAGAGATATGAAAACCACCCCCTCTTCCTCCTTCTTCCTCTCTCTCTCTCTCTCTCTCTCTCTCTCTCTCTTTCACACACACACACACACACACACACACAGAGAGACAGAGAGCAAGAGAAAGTATAAATATATCTTACTGTCAGGTTTCACTGTAAGTCAAAATCTGATATTTTACAGGCTAGAATTATAAATGTGCATATGAAAAGAAGCTTGCAATGAAAGTCTGTAATATCCACCAAAGCAGCTTGAATCTAGATCATGTGGTAAATCTAATCCTCTCAGACAGACATATAATAATTGCTTTGAATGACAGTTGCTTGGCACTTTTTTTGGGGGGGAGGAGGGGAAGCTAGCAAAGGATTCTATGAAAGGGGAGGAAGAAAAATGTCTCGGAAATACTCACAAAACTATTTTATATCAAGAAGGGGATCATTGCAGTAATTTCCAAAAACCTCCTAGGCCAGGGGTGTCAAACTCGCAACGTCACGTGATGTGTCGCGACATATCACAACTTTTTTGCCATTGCCAGCAACGGGGTGGGAGCAGTTTCGCTATGATACATCCGGCTCAGGGGCCGGCAGTTTGACACCCCTGTTCTAGGCCCTTTATTTGCATTCATATTCAGACTCTGAAGATGATGCAGAGAATAATAGCTTATAATCAATTTTATTGTACTAAAAGGTAAAGGTAAAGGTTCCCCCGCACAAGCATGCTAGTCGTTTCCAACTCTAGGGGCCAGTGCTCATCTCCGTTTCAAAGCCAAAGAGCCAGCACTTGTCCGAGGACATCTCCATGGTCATGTGGCCGGCATGACTAGATGCCAAAGGCGCACAGAATGCTGTTACCTTCCCACCGTAGTGGTCCCTATTTTTCTACTTGCATTTTTATGTGCTTTCAAACTGCTAGGTTGGCAGGGACCTAACAGAGGCAGAAGAGATTAAGAAGAGGTGGCAAAATTACACAGAATAACTATACAAGAATGAGCTTAATGTCCCTGATAATCACAATGAGTTGGTCACTGACCTCGAGCCAGACATCCTAGAATGTGAAGTGAAGTGGGCCTTAGAAAAGCTGAGCAACAACAAAGCTAGTGGAGGTGACAGTATTCCAGCTGAGCTATTCAAAATCTTAAAAGACGATGCAGTAAAAGTACTACACTCAATTTGCCAGAAAATTTGGAAAACTCAACAGTGGCCACAGGATTGGAAAAGATCAGTTTACATTCCAATTCCAAAGAAAGGCAGTGCCAAAGAATGTTCAAACTATCGCACCATTGCACTCATTTCTCATGCTAGTAAAGTTATGCTTAAAATTCTGCAAGCTAGACTCCAGCAGTATGTGGATCGGGAACTACCAGAAGTACAGGCAGGATTTCGAAGAGGCAGAGGAACTAGAGATCAAATTGCTAACATACGCTGGATCATGGAGAAAGCTAGAGAGTTCCAGAAAAACATCTACTTCTGCTTCATTGACTATGCTAAAGCCTTTGATTGTGTGGATCATAACAAACTGTGGCAAGTCCTTAAAGAGATGGGCATACCAGACCATCTTATTTGTCTCTTGAGAAACCTATATGCGGGCCAAGAAGCAACAGTGAGAACTGGACACGGAACCACCGATTGGTTCAAAATTGGGAAAGGAGTCCGGCAAGGCTGTATACTGTCGCCTTGCCTATTTAACTTATATGCAGAGCACATCATGAGAAAGGCAGGGCTAGATGAATCAAAAGTTGGAATTAAGATTGCCGGAAGAAACATCAACAACCTAAGATATGCAGATGATACCACTCTAATGGCAGAAAGTGAAGAGGAACTAAAGAGCCTCTTGTTGCGAGTGAAGAAGGAGAGTGCAAAAGTTGGGTTGAAACTAAACATTAAGAAAACCAAGATCATGGCATCTGGCCCTCTCAATTCCTGGCAAATAGATGGGGAAGAAATGGAGGTAGTGACAGATTTTATTTTCCTGGGCTCCAAGATCACTGCAGATGGGGACTGTAGCCAAGAAATTAAAAGACGCTTGCTCCTTGGGAGGAAAGCCATGGCAAATCTAGACAGCACACTAAAAAGCAGAGACATCACCCTGTCAACAAAAGTGCGTATAGTCAAGGCTATGGTCTTCCCAGTTGCAATGTATGGCAGTGAAAGCTGGACCATAAGAAAGGCTGAGCGCCAAAGAATTGAAGCCTTTGAACTCTGGTGCTGGAGAAGACTCCTGCGAGTCCCTTGGACTGCAAGGCGATCAAACCGGTCAGTCCTAGAGGAGATCAACCCTGACTGCTCTTTAGAAGGCCAGATCCTGAAGCTAAAACTCAAATACTTTGGCCACCTAATGAGAAGGAAGGACTCACTGGAGAAGAGCCTCATGCTGGGAAAGATTGAGGGCAATAGAAGAAGGGGACGACAGAGAATGAGGTGGCTGGATGGAGTCACTGAAGCAGTAGGCGTGAGCTTAAATGGACTCCAGAAGATGGTAGAGGACAGGAAGGCCTGGAGGAACATTGTCCATAGGGTCGCAATGGGTCGGACACGACTTCGCAACTAACAACAACAACAACAGGTTGGCAGAAGCTGGGATGAATAACAGGTGCTCACTATGCTATGCGGCACTCGGGATTCGGCCCGCCAAACTGCTGATCTTCTGATCGACAAGCTCAGCGTCCTAACCCACTGAGCCACCGCGTCCCATTTTTATTGTACTAGAATCAATAAACATCTACACTTTGATTTACTCCATTTAATCATATTCCAATGGACAAACGTTTGCACCTATATTATTTTTTTAATTTATTCATTAACCTTATATGGGTCCCATCTCATTTTGCAAAGCAACTCTGGGCTGCTGTTTTCCTACAATAATACTCAACATATCCCAGCTAATTTCCACAAGCAAAATCAATGGGGAAAGCAGTATTTGCTTAATGATTCTGTTGCTTAACAACTATGGCAAAAATAGGTCATAAAATTAGGCATGACTCAAGAGCTACTTTGCTTAGCAATGAAAATTCTGGTCCTGATTGTGACTGTAAGTCAAGGATTACTTGTAATTCAAAAGGGGATGCCTATTTTTCAGAAAGACACAAACCCTTTTCTAAAATAGATATGAATTTCAAAAGTAGAGATTTTACTATCCTCAGACCATAATACTGTGAGTTTCGCTTATGAAAGCCACATTTCAGAGTGAGATGAGCAGCACATACTGTAGGATGGATGGATGGATGGATGGATGGATGGATGGATGAACACCTATCTTTTTTTTACACAGAGTTTAAGTGAAGTGTTGTTACAGAAAGATAAAATTGTTGAGGACTGTAAAAAGAAATGAAAAGTATTTTTTTCCCAAAAAATAATTTAAATCAGTGCACCGGCATGAGAATAAGCAAGAAAAAAAATGCAAAATATTCTGGATGAGATTAAAAGAAAACAAGAATGAAAGAAATCAATTAGGGAACATAGATATCTTTCAACATATTAAGACTTTACAGCAGCAGTTATGCACATTAACAATAAGAGATATGGAAGTAAAACTGAATTATGTAAAGCAAAGAAAAAGAAAGGAAAATGAGATTTAAACTGCAGGAGATGTATTATATTAACAGAAAGTGTGACCATACAAAAAACATTTAAATAAAAGACAGGATATCCCATTGGAAAAAATAGATGCATATTATAGAAAACAAAATATATTGCTGATTACAGAAGAAGAAGGAAATATTAAGAATGGGTCTATAATGATAAGAGAAGTTTCAGAAGCAATTAAAAAGAGTAAGCTAGGAAAGATGCCCGGGTTAGACAGACTATCAAGTATTATAAATGTTGAGGATGAACTTTTACAACCTTTACAAGATATGATGTATTCTATTTTACAAGGTGGAAAATGCCAGAAACTTGGAAAGAAGCTAATATAACACTAATACCTAAAGAAAGATAAGACTTGACTTTAGCAAAGAATTATAGACCAGTATAATGCATTGTTGAATAATGACTATAAGCTGATTACAATGATTTTAGCAGAAATAAATCTTTATTTTGACCCTCTCTTTTTGTCCAACGTGATTTAGAGCCAACCTCATTCTGATGCTTCATGGTCAACATGTGTCATTTTCCTAGAAAATTTATAAATAGGATGACAATATTCAATTAGAAAACGGACCTGAAAATTATTTGAATGGGAGTAAGGGATATTGCTCTTGATGCAGATGATATGATCTGTACCTGGGTCACTTGCTATAGAAGCATAGTGAATTGAAAAACAAAAGCAAAACAAAAAGTGGGTTCATTTGTGAGTACTCACATATCTGTGCTACCTTCTGGGTAGGAGATTCAGCATAAAGAGATTCAGTGAAAGATCATCACATCTGCAAATGCTGGGAGCAGAACAGCCATCGCTCTTTCACCCAGCCAACAAATGGGACTTCAGCTGCCTATGTGTAACAGCTGAAGACCAATTCATTTAGACCAGAAAGCCAATTGAAATAGGTTTATGCAACCTCAATAATTCTGAGAAGCAGTTCGACCTTAACATAGCAAGGTGACCTTATTAAAAAGGTGTACTTCACACACACATACATATATATAAATCAGAAACAATTAGAGCCTGTCTCTCTGTCTCACCAACCCACCCAAACTACAAAATATTCTAGTTTAGAAGTACAATCACATCAGCACCACAATTTCAACTTTTCCCAACATGCTTAGTCCTTGTTGACTTATTTTAGGATTTCATTATCGTTCCACATTTCTTTTTGTCTTAAAGACTTTTTATATATTATATATTATATAATATATATATATATATATATCTTCCTTCTTACATGACGATGGTGCAGTCTTAGTTCCACAAGAGTCTGCCCTTAGATAATGAACTTGCTATGAGCACACAATGCAAATTAACTGGTACATTATTTGCCCTAGAGTAAGATGGAATATTTCCCACTTTTAAAGTTTGTTCTCACTTAGAAGATCTGGAGTACCCCCAGGCATTAATAGCACCTACTACTGCACATTTATTTAACTTTGGAAGTGCTGGAAAACCTCAGGCTTAATAGTTTAAAATATTTGCCATACCACATTTGCTTCATCAAGCTGCTAGCAGTGAAAAATATCTGTTGAATAATTTCTAAAGGTTTTTTTAAAAGCAATTTTTGTAGCACATCCACAGTTCAAGGCTTCCGGTTAAAAGGAAATCAAGCTCTTTTTACTCTTAATATTATTTGATTCAAAGTCCAGTGATATGCAGTTATTTCATTCAGCTTATAGCTAATGAGAACTAACTGAATAGGAAGGTTTTCTCATTTCAAATTCTCAATTATCTTCTACAATTAAGTTTTGGTAATCTATTTCATAAAGGCACAACTCTTCATTCTTCTACCAAAAACAGAAAGAAAAGAAGGAAAGGAAAGGAAAGGAAAGGAAAGGAAAGGAAAGGAAAGGAAAGGAAAGGAAGAAAGAGAAAGAAAGAAAGAAAGAAAGAAAGAAAGAAAGAAAGAAAGAAAGAAAGAAAGAAAGAAAGAAAGAGGGAGGGAGGGAAGGAGGGAGGGAAAGGAAAGTATGGAAGAGAGGGGGAGAGAGAGAGGAAGTGAAAGAAAGAAAGAAAGAAAGAAAGAAAGAAAGAAAGAAAGAAAGAAAGAAAGAAAGAAGGAGGGAGGGAGGGAAAGGAAAGTATGGAAGAGAGGGGGAGAGAGAGAGGAAGAGAAAGAAAGAAAGAAAGAAAGAAAGAAAGAAAGAAAGAAAGAAAGAAAGAAAGAAAGAGGGAGGGAAGGAGGGAGGGAAAGGAAAGTATGGAAGAGAGGGGGAGAGAGAGAGGAAGTGAAAGAAAGAAAGAAAGAAAGAAAGAAAGAAAGAAAGAAAGAAAGAAAGAAAGAGGGAGGGAGGGAAAGGAAAGTATGGAAGAGAGGGGGAGAGAGAGAGGAAGTGAAAGAAAGAAAGAAAGAAAGAAAGAAAGAAAGAAAGAAAGAAAGAAAGAAAGAAAGAAAGAAGGAGGGAGGGAAAGGAAAGTATGGAAGAGAGGGGGAGAGAGAGAGGAAGAGAAAGAAAGAAAGAAAGAAAGAAAGAAAGAAAGAAAGAAAGAAAGAAAGAAAGAAAGAAAGAAAGAGGGAGGGAGGGAGGGAGGGAAAGGAAAGTATGGAAGAGAGGGGGAGAGAGAGAAGAAGAGAAAGAAAGAAAGAAAGAAAGAAAGAAAGAAAGAAAGAAAGAAAGAAAGAAAGAAAGAAAGAAAAGTGGTAGCCTAGAGGGAATACCCACAGAGCAGCTAGTTAATCTGTTCATCTGTAATAGGCAGTGAAGAGATCGGGGAAAAACAAATGACCACATGTCACTTTTAATGAGAAATCTTTAGAAATGTGCATGGAAATGGCTTTTGCTTCTACAAACATTGCAAGATATTGTCAGGGTTATCTTCCAAGTTATATACCGTGTTTTCCCGAAGGTAAGACCTTCCCTGAAAATAAGCCCTAGCTTGATTTTTGGGGGTGGACCTAATATAAGACCTACCCCCAAAATAAGCCCAGGTTTTGGGGGGAAGTGCGCCCCACACCTGCTTACCAGGCTTACCATGAATCAACATATGCTTCTATCTGCCAGGCCACTTCTTCTGAGGCATCCCCTGGCCTGTATTCCACAGTCAGAGGCCTTTCCTTCCACCTGCAGCAAATAGTGTTTGTGTGTGCATTTGTATAAGTGTGTGTATGTGTGTGTGGGTGGGTGTATGCTTTTATATTCTCGGTTTATTAAAAATGCACTCTTCAAATAAACTAGATTTTAATTTCAGTATGCCGGGTTTTTTTTTTTAATTCATAAACTGCTCTGGGAAAAGATATATTTATTATCCCATACAGTGCTATTTTGCTGCTTCTCACAAAGCTCTTGATAGTTTTCTGTCTACTCTGAAGGTGTAGCAGAGCATTTATTGACCTAAAGAACATCTGGTGGGAGGTAAAAGGTATTTTTGTTTTTGAAATATGAGTACTGCTTTTCCTCTGTGACACCTACGAGGTTGCCCAATAAATCTTTTGAAATGTATTTGTAGTCCTCACTTCTTGTGGGTCAAAAATACAGACACACACAGAGGGACTGTGTGTGTGTGTGTGTGTGTGTGTGTCAATGTCAACTTACACTTGATTTTGAGCTTTGATTTGAATTTATTTTCTTTATTTCAACAGTCAGCAATATTTCAACAGTCCATAGTGTCCTCTAAAAATCACATCAATTGCAAGGTTCAGTGCAGGCACAATACTTCCAATCCCTTACTGATATTAAGTAAACGGAAGCGGACCAGAATAAAAAGAGACAGACAGACAGGCAGACCAGACAGACACACAAAGAGAAAGACACACAGACACTCATCCCTTTTCAGTTTTCCTGGAATAGTCTTAATTTTGGTAGGCTTTTCTTTGATCATTTTCATCTGTTTGGTGAGATGTTCAACCGCTTTATATTTACAAAAGGAGGCTGCTTTTGATGATTCTTTTCGTATTTTCTTTTTCCTATTTTTCTTTTTCCTATTTTCTCAAAAGCAAAAGGAGTTTATTGGGGACAAATAAAAGCATTATTTGATTGAGAAACATAATATAGATCATTTGAGTTACAATGTTGCCATTAATGCTTTGATGGGCTGCCTGAGATACTATGTGGGTCCTTGGTGCTCAAGAAAAAAAGATGTTCAAAAATTGGAGAAAGAGACAATTAGGGGAACATAGAGTGAGGTTTAGAATAGCGCAGAGCATTCTGCAATGGTGTTTTTGGAGTTCCATGGGTGGCATTTAACTTTTTTTTTAAATGGAAAAATACAAAATAAGAACAAAGAACATATACATTTGTAAAATGAATAAAAATAACAAAGGTAAAGGAGTTCTATGACATATAGGATACACAATATGTCCATTGAATTTATCTGAGTTAAATTTGCATTGACCTCAAATCCTCATATCCCGTACTACTTCTGCGTCCTCTGGCTGTACAACAGTTGGGTGGAGAGGGAGGAACAGATATTATAACGTGTAATGGGCGCAACAACATTATTTTATTGTCATCACAGGGCAATTTCTTAGAAATAAATTATTTCATAAATTCGACTGAGTTGAACAAATTGATAAAACTAGATAAATGGCCAAGTAAATTATATATTGCGGATGTGTAAATGCTATGCTTTCTGATTGAGTGTAAATGAATTGATTGCCACAGGAGAGTGTTTAATAGGCTGCTGTATGCACTATAGTAATTAGGCTTTAGTTAGTGTTTAATGAAGATTTAAATCTTGCCAAGACAAGCATGGGCAAGATAAAGTGATTCTCCTACAATACCTTTGCTTTCCATGGAGAATGCAATTGACCTCATGTCACTATACAAAATGTGCTTGGCTGGGGCTGCTTTGACATATGCTTAGTAAAGATGCTAAAAACATTGGATGCTAAAATGCTACCATTTTATTCAGATCAGCACATGTTCCTCATGGAACACAACCCTTTTTGAGATTCCCTAGTGTTTTAGATTTTGCAGCAGAGAGGTTACAAATTTAACTCATTTTAGATGTCATTTACAGTATATAATTTTTCCAATGACAAATTCATACTGTACTCTCAACATCTGTACTGCCTTGAAAACAAAGTTATTGCTGGCAAACTGTATATCTGGATCAGTCCAAAAATATCAATGTTAATTGAATGAATGAATGAACGAACGAATGAACCTTTATTATCCAAGTACAACCATGTATACATTGAGATTGGCTGAGCCTCCCTTCGTGCCCCCACCCCCAACTCACAGTGACAACAAACAAATTGCTGCCTCAGTGAAGAACACAATGGCTCCATCAGATCTCTACTGTGAAATGCTCACCTGTTTTATAAGCAAGATAAAATAAGCAGTGAATTAATCTTTTATAATGTAACTTCAAGGCTTAAAACTAAACCTTAAAGTATCACTAAAAATATTAAAGCTCAGCCAAATGTTCATTGTAAAAAAATTATTCTTTGAAACTGGAGACTGGAAATATACGAGAACTTTCCCAAAGTTTTGTCATCATTTTGTCATTATCCCCACCACGTGCTGTTTCATTACTTAAGGTTGCTGAATTTCAAAATCAAAGTAAACATAGGTTTTGAATTCAACCCTAAAGCCCTTACAAAATTTGTTATCACATTTTTTTAATAATATTTTTCTTGCTCCTCTGATTTATTCTGGATAGACATATCTACATCTTGGGGCCATGACCCTGTGCCATTCAAAAAACTTGTGCACCTTTTGCTTAAGCAGATCAGATAGAGAGTGCATTATGGAACAGAAGAGGCAAAAGAAATATGTCTTTCATATATGTGGCTTTAAAATAGGGTTGGAGAACAGATATATTATAGGCTACAAGTCTTGAAACTTTGTGTTATATCTCCACGTTATAGATACTATACTTCCAAATATCAGTTGCAGAGAAAAAAATGTAGAAGGGGTAAGTCTCCAGTTCCTGCTTCCAAAATGATGTGGATTAAAATGTGCATGGCTGTTCTCACAGTTTTATACCTTTTGTAACTAATAATATTTGTCACTTTTTCAAATGCTTTGTGATGAATAAATGACACATTGGCTTAGCAATTTTCTTCTAGAAATGGATGGTTCTGATGAAAGGCAGGTTTTGGAGAAAAAGATTAAAATACCAATACAAGGGTGGATCTTTTGTTTTGTTTTGTTTTTTTTTTTTAAAAAAATGATTGATAAGAAACAGTTTGAAATAAAAAAATATTTTCTATGTACATTCCATTCTGTATCCATATTAATCATCAGTTCTTTAAAAAAAATTCTAGTATATGTTCTTAGTATATGACTGGTCTTTCAATAAAATATTTTTCTTCCTGGCAGATTTGTCTATGTCATCCTTTTTTCCTCAAATAATATTTTTCATAAATCAATATATAAAAACAATTAATTGATATATTCTGCATAAAAGAAAGTCCATAATGTGGAGCATAGTAAAATGCTCTTAATTTTAGCATAATTTAGTCTGGTCAAAAGAGTGAATTATGCTCTGTTAAACTGGGTTGACTGCTGCTGTCTTAAATCCATTGTTCAGTTCTATAGCACAAGAAGCTTGAGTTGTAAGGAAAGAGTTTTCATAGTAAACTGTTATTGCCTTTGAGCTGTATTCACCTGAGCCATAGGATAGATAAGGTGACTTCTACTGAAAACTTAATGTATGCATACAGTATGCATACAGTTGTTTTTTTATATTATCCCGGTGTTTGACTATTTCTCTCTCTCTCTCTCTCTCTCTCTCTCTCTCCTCTCTCTCTCTCTCTCTCTCTCTCTCTCTCGATTGCTAACAAAGAATTAAAGGGAGACTGCTATGCATTTCAATCAGCCCAGGTTCGAATCTCATGGCTGACTGATAAAAACAAATAAGTTTGAAATGCATATCAGTCTCCCTTTAATTCTTTGTTAGCAATCTAAAAATTTTTATATATATATATATATATATATATATATATATATATATATATATATATACAGTATATATATATATATATATATAATATAATATAAAAAACAACTGTATGCATACATTATATATATATATATATATATATATATATATATATATATATATATATATATATATAATAAAAGGAACACAAGATAAGACATTCTACTATTAAATACAGTACATTGTGTTGTTTAAGTGTTCTCTTTATTGTTTTGAGCAGTGTGTGTGTGTGTGTGTGTGTGTGTGTGTGTGTGTGTGTGTGTGTAAAGGTAAAGTTAAAGGTTCCCCCGCACATGCGTGCTAGTCGTTTCCAACTCTAGGGGCCGGTGCTCATCTCTGCTTCAAAGCTGAAGAGCCAGCGCTTGTCCGAGGATGTCTCCGTGGTCATGTGGCCGGCATGACTACATGCCAAAGGCACACGGAACACTGTTACCTTCCCACAATTTTTCATTTTAAAATAATTGCAGTATCAGAACTTATTGTAACAATCACTGAAATGTAGTAACAAACAGAAAACAGATTAACCCACTGGGATTTTTAAAATAACAGAAAATATGGGTAATCAGAATCCATCATTCCTTGCACTGAAAATGCATACGAGCAGCTTGAGCATTACACAGTCTTGTCAGTCCATTACAAGACCAACATTGAATTATCTTCTATCAATTTTCACTCAAGCCAATTTCAAAAGCTGCTGCACAGTTCACCTACCTGACTGATCCTCTTGGAGCAAAATATATGCAATGCCCATCACATAGAGCCTATTACAACTCTCAAAAGTACACAGTTGATTGCAATCTTAGTCTGCCAAGAATTTTAGATGGGACTGAAAATGAAGTATCTTGTAGTATTCCAATCAGGACACTGGAAGAAAGACTGAGATCTATCTGTCTGTCCATCCATCTCAAATTCTATTAGTAGTTCTTCCCTACACTTGATATCTTCAGTCTGGAAATATCTCTCACACACATACCTAAAAAGAAACAGCTAAGCATAGCAGGTTAGGCCTGTTGATCATACTGATCTTAAGCAATTTAATGTCTGAGTTCTGGGCTCACATTTTCCCTTGTAAAGAGATGAAAGAAAGCTCAATTGCAAGATCGTACAGAGATAGGGACCTGGATACTAAAAATTAGGGAAAGGAGAAAGTTGAAGGGAGAAAAAAAATTAGTATAGAGGGCCCATATTTGCTTCACTGCTTTTCTTTTGTTCCAAGTATGTAGGTACCTTTTAAAAAAAGGAGAAAAAAAGAAAAGCAAAATGGTACTTTGCTAGAAGAGCTTAGCACTACTGTTCCAGTTTAAATGTTTTGTGACAGATACCCTGCCTACGTAATTTAGAAATATAGCTTTTTTTACTGGGAGAGTCACTTTCAACTGGCAGAATCTCCACTAATGCATGAACTGGACTGTTGAAGACAATTGCCCTCTAGTATAAAAGATAATGCCTTGGCCCCATTTTCTTATATACAGATTGTCCTTGACTTATGACCACAACTGAGTCCCAAATTTATGTTGCTAAGTGAGACATTTGCTAAGTGAATTTTGCCCCGTAGTACATCTTTTCTTGCCACAATTGTTAAATGAATCACTACAGTTGTTAAGTTTTTTTAAAATTTTTTATTTATTTTTATTTTAATTCCATTTATATCCCGCCCTTCTCCGAAGACTCAGGGCGGCTTACAAGCTTAGCAGTAGCCTTCATTCTATGTATATGCCTGCTTATTAGGGCTTTCACACACACCCCAAGCGGCATTATTACAAAGTCAGCTTAATTGCCCCCAACAAGCTGGGTCCTCATTTTACCTACCTCGGAAGGATGGAAGGCTGAGTCAACCTTGAGCCTGGTGGGATGCGAACCTGCACTAATTGCAGGCAGCTGGTGTTACTTAAGGAGGCATTAGCCCACTGTTCCACCAAGGCTCAAGTTAACTTGAGCAACATGATTGTTGAGTAAGTCTGGCTTCCCCATTGACTGCTTTTCAGAAGGTCACAAAAGGGGTTCTTATGATCCTGGGACATGGCGACCATCATAAATATGAGTTAATTGCCAAGCATCTGAACATCAGTCACATGACCATGGGGATGCTGCAATGGTCATAAGTGTGAAAAATAGTCATAAGTCACTTTTTTCTGTGCCGCTGTAACTTTGAACTAAATGAACTGTTGTAAGTCAAGGAGTACTTGGGCACAATTTTAAAATGTTTTAAGAGGGTTTGGGCAATACACAACACAGTATGCATATATTATATTCTCTTTCTTCTATTTCTTTGCCAAATCTTTTACCTTTCATGTTCTGCTCAACCAAATAGATTTTACTCAGCCTACTCTTACCCTTAACTATGAATATATTCCTTAAAAGATCAAGCACATTTTATTATGGAATAGGAGACTATACTGAAAATGAAATTGAAAAGCAGTGAGGAACTGCAATATCATAAAGGTTTAATCTGCAGCTGAACATGCACCAGTTAATAAACAGCACATCAAATCCAAGCCTTCAATGCATCTGCCAGAAATTTAGCAGTCCATGAAATATGCAGATTTTAAGCTATTTTCTCTTGCAATCAGGAAAATAGGAAAGGACAACCTTATCATCGTGTTGCTTCAAGATCCAAACATCCAGAGGAGCTTTATTCACCAGGGCATAATTTTTGATCATAAAACGTTCGTCAAAAGAAACCCCGATAACCTTCAAATATACTGTTGCCCCACAAATGTCATTTACTCTACAGCCTGTTACTCAGGGCTGAAAGCCTATTGTGTTCTGCTGGGGCTAACTGCCTTATGTTCTTATGCATTCAAGGTATGGTTAAAATATATAGAGAAAGGATTCAATTAGCATTCCATTGAATTACTTGAATCATTATTTCTTTGTTCATAAAATGAAAGAGGCAAAAAAAGCAGCATTACATTTGAAGTACAATGAACTTGAACTGCTGAAATTTTCCATTATTTATAGAAAGGTATCCTATAAAAAGAATTACTAAATGAGTACATCAAGCCTCCGCAGTGGGTTTTGGCATGCAAGTCATTACAAAACATTGGCTAAACTGATTGTATCCAAAAGCACAGGAAATTCATTCAGAAAGTAGTACAGGATAGGTTTCCAGATGCATTCAAAGCCAAGTGTCCCTTTGGGACATGAGCCAGGTGTGTGATGCAGATCAGATCCAATCTTGTGCTATGCAAAATAGAGTTTTTCAGGAAGCCTCAAGAGTTGAAAGTCTCCAAGGAATTCTCTCTCCCAACTCTCACTAAAGCCTCCTTTTCTTATTGGCCCATTATTCTACTCTAAACTCACAGATTCTAGCATTATGTCAGGGCTGCCTCTGATTAATTCCTAGGAAAGAAAACCCTTGATTCCATAGATTCAGAGAAAAGTAGTGGTGGGATTCAGCCAGTTCACACCACCTCGGCAGAACCGGTAGTTAATTTTTTTGTTGCCCAGGCCCAGAATGGACTTCTGGAAGCGGCATCCACACAGAGAACCAGTTGTTCACATATTTGAATCCCACCACTGGAGAAAAGGTACTTTTATTAAGAATGAACTGAATGCAGCAAAAGTCATGTAAGGTCTGATGCAAAAACACATGAAAAGACAAATTGAAAATAACTCCAGAGCCCATGCTCTCACTAGTCAAGAAGGAATCCAATCATCAGCCAGGAGATATTTTGGGAATGTCTCTGGTCCAGCTGCTTTGTTTCACCTTCATGCATGCTGTTCCCCAGAGGATTGGCCTTGATGAGGTTAACCAACCCAAGCTGGCCTCTCTGAATCCAAGCCTCCTTATTGGTTCTCAGAAACTCCACTCTCATACCTCCTGCACACTTCGCCTCCCAAATGCCCATTGCTCCCTCCCTCCCCATTTCCATGGCACCTGCCAGCAAGCTTGAAAAAAAGGGGTGATGGCCAGGCCAACACATCATTCTGACATTATTAAGATGGAAGTATTTAACATACGCCCACTGACCAATTCAATTTTGAAGTCTGCAAGAGGAAAACCTTTGTGGGTAAAATTATACATATGTACAATTTTATGTATGCATAATTTTATGCATGTATGTACAATTTTATGTATATAAAATTTTATACATATTTGAATAGAGACAAGGGTGTTGCAAAATCCTAGTTGTATAGTCCTGGTTGTACAGAAGTTCTGCATGGTTGTTTTTAAATTGCTGTCTTGAGAAGATTAACATCCAGTGCAGAAAACTGGTGTTACTTTGAGGTGGGATGGGCTGTGTATGCTCGCTTTGTCTTGTTAAGGAAACACCACGTGGGTTTATTGCTGGAAGGTTGCTTAAGCAGGGAAGCTGGCTAATGGCTCCCAGCTCCTTAGACAACCCGTCTCTAGCGCCACCATTGGCTGCCTCTAGGGCGGCAATAGGATGCTTTAAACCTATTGGCCACCGCCTATAGGCCAGGGTATAAATTTTTTTAAATTTACCTACCTGGGAAGGATGGAAGGCTGAGTCAACCTTGAGCCTGGTGGGATGCGAACCTGCACTAATTGCAGGCAGCTGGTGTTACTTAAGGAGGCATTAGCCCACTGCTCCACCAAGGCTCTTAATTGCTGCATTTGCAGCCCTTTTTCTCAGTTCAGATCCTGCAAGCAATAAACTATGATCTTTGCTGAACTCACTCGCCTCGTCTCGTCTCGTCATTGAAGCAACGAACCCAGTATCTAACACTCGCATTTGATAGTCCAAATTTAATAATGCCTACCTAGAGCTATGTAATGCCTTACTTGGCTTTCTGAAATGATAAACATCTTTAGATTATCCCTGCATTTTTAGTTTCACTCAACTCATATTTTGTATTTTCAGTTCTCTTCTAGAATGCTAAAAAAAATCAGAAAGCTGTAATGCTAAAGGAATATATGGTAAACGCTGAAATCCACCATGGCTCAGTGAAATAGCAAAGCATTTGGCTAAAGAAATCCCATGTTTAGTTCACGTAATTTTCTGTTACCTTGGAGTGCTGCAGTCAATCAAACAATAGGGTTTAAATGGGCCAATAGTCTGACTCAGCAGAAGACAATGCCAAGGGAAGTCAAGAATTAAGCAGCCAATAAAACCCATCCCCAAAGATGATTTGAAAAACTTTTTTAAAAAGTGTAACAGTAAAAAAATAAAACTTCCCCCATTGAAATTTAGTGTTGGGGCACATTCCTAAAACTCTCTGTGAAAGCAAGTGTGACTTTCCAATTTATGAGATCAGAGCTTCAAGCTGAAAGAGCTAAAACTTTGAAGTGTTTGAAAGTCAAAAGTTTGCAGAAGCTTTGGAGAACGTTTCCTTTGCTAAGCCCACTGAAGGGAATAAAGATTTATTTAGATATAAGCCAAGCCTCAGATGGCATTGAGCTTTCCACAGCTGCTCCATGACTAATGCGGTGAAGCAAGGGACAAGGTAGTTAATGATATATGATAGCCTAAATTTTGGGAAGAAAGCAGATCCCTAAACAGAAGAACAGCTAGAAATTTAGAAAATACAAGTGCCCACATAACAGATATTTTTAATCTCATCTACATTTCACAGGTTTGAGAAGACATAGCTATTTCTAGACCGCCCATCTAAAATTTGCTATTTTCAATTTTCCAAATCGAAACAAGTGTAGAGCATAAGGAAGATGACTTTGATGAAGTTATGAAGGATTTATCACCTGGCAAGAGGACCTGAAGCTTTTTTAAAAGTCCAGAATGAGATGATATTTGGAGGTAGCTCAGTCTCTAATTTTAGAAGGAAGTAAAGTTGCAATAAAATTGATCTTGCCAGATTCTGTTATTCAAGCTATTTGAATAAAAGTAGTTTTAGCGTTTCTATGAAATTGATTTTCTGGATTGGTCTACCTAGTCAGGCAGACAACAATTGCTTTGGTAAAGCTGATCTTAGAAGAGAATATGTGTGGCTCAGGGTTTAACTGGAGAATTCTTGATATCCTCTGAGCTTGTTATTTTCTTGCAGACATTTTGTTACTTTAACAATTCAGTGATCGAAGATGCTACTTAAAGATGTTCAGGTAATGAAACATCTGTAAGCAAACAAACAAGTGGAGAAAGCACCCAGGATTCAATAATATTTATTAAGGAATTTAGGAGCCATGGTGGCACAGTGATTAGAATGTAGTATTGCTGGCTAACTCTGCATTTCCACCGCCAGGAGTTCGATCCTGACTAGCTCAAGCCTTCCATCCTTCCGAGGTCAGTAAAATGAAGACCCAGATTGTTGGGGACAATATGCTGACTCTATAAACCCTGCTTAGAGAGTGCTCTTATAAACATAATGGCTATTGCTATTGCTAATGTTTCTTCTTGTTTTTTGACTAGAAGTTCTTTGCGTGGTTTTTTTTTTTCAAAAAGCCGTTTGGCCACTTCATCTTTAAATTCAACATCTCTCGCTCCTCCAATCATCCAATTTTGGAATTCTGATTGATTTGTGAAATGAATATTGTGTATTTTTAGATATGATGGGCTAGACATGTATGAATGCAACTGACGATGGGCTACCCTTTTGTATTGAAAAAATCCAGACGACTATTAAATGACAGCAATGGTATGCAGGAAATATCAGTTCATCCACAATTTTGCTTCTTCCATATGGATGTGCATTTTCCCTTTTTTAAAAAAAGAATATTACAGTAGAAACATTGCTGTGCACTTTCTGTTATTTATTTAATCAGCACAAAGCACCTTGTGTAATTCACACGAACTGCTTGGCTTAGCTGTATAAGAGCAGAATTGCTTTTCAAGTGGAATTGTTTAAAAATAAAGATGTGCTTATGCTGAGAAATATATAATATAGATGTACCTATTCTGAGCATTAATATTTATGGGCTTCTATACCTCTGAATAAAGTAAATTGAGACAATATATATGTATAGCTAAACTGCAAGGAGTTGGGATCAATAACTTTGTTTTTGCTATTATTTTTAAATGTAAAAATTGTATGTAAATCTGGAGTCCTTTTCACTGTTCTCAGAAGCAAAAGAAGAAATTGACCAATATTATGTAGGAAAAAAAATGGGTCAAAGATTTGGGGTTTGAAGTGGTTGACTTCGTTTCAAGCACGGACATTTAATTTCATGTTTGATGACCTGCTGTATTCTACATTTTATAGCTAAAGCTTGGCTAGAAGAGTGAAAGAAAATCTGTGCTGTAATGTTATGTTTTTTTTCGCTCAAGAGCAAGGAACATTTACAACATGGAATATGCTTATGTTTAAAGAAAAATCGTCGTCAGGGTCCAGTCCAAGCTGGGAATAGACAACATGGAGACTGCTTTAGAAAGAAGGTTGCAGTTTATTGAAGAGAAGAGCCAGACATAAATGAGGCTCTGGAAAACCTAACCACATGTTGCTGGGAGTGGTGGGTTTTTATACCTTCTTGGGCTTTTGAGGTTGTTTCCTGTTCCTGTGGCATGAACTTTGAGCTTTCTGGTATTCTGATGGTGGTGGGTTAATCCTATCATGTCCTTAAGGTCATGAGTTTGGATGCGGCATGTAGATTTTAAGGGGTCTTTGTCTTTCTAATTTCATCAGCTTCTAGCTTCCTGGCTCTTACCTTTCCAAATAGGATTGTCAAATTTGCATTTATAAAAGGTGGTTTCCTGAGTTTCTACTGGCGGCTATTAAGAAAAACTGGGCCTGCTTTTCTGGTTTTAAGATCCCTTGGGGAAATATATTCTGTCTTTTAATATTCCCCAAAATATTTGTTTCTCTGGGGGGCTGACTTCCCAGACTTGTCACTGGGCCATATTTTTAAGATCATGGAAACAGAGTCAGGAGGTAGAGCTAAGTCAATGCAATGTAGCACCAACTATACCCTCAGCAATTTTATCCTTTAAAGGATTTTATGGCGGATTCAATCACAGCTGTGACATGTAGTTGAAGCAAATTCATTTAATCTGGATCACAGTACAGATAATGACTACATAAGAAAGGTATAAACAAGGCTGAAAACAAGAAGGTGTCTCCTGATTCTCTTCCCAAAGGTGTTTCTTTTTTTAAAGGCAATTGGACTGTCTTTGTTTTTCATTGAAGACGTTTCACTTCTCATCCAAGAAGCTTCTTCAGCTCTGTCTGAAGAAGCTTCTTGGATGAGAAACACAACTTGTTTAAAGGAAAAAAAAACAGTTACCTTTTGAAAAGGCATCTTTGGAACAACCATGACCTGGCTGACTAAGAATCTCCATAGACACCTGATTCTCATTTTTTCCCCATGACTACAGAAAGAGGAAAATGCAGATGTTCTTCTCTTATTTGTACAAATATGCATTTTCTTTTTCTAAAACCATAATTCCTGTCATTCCAGACATGCATATTATTCCAATCAATATTGGAATGATTTGAATTTAATACTGGAAGGAAAAATTCTGAAAGGCAGGAGAGCATGCACAGAGCTATAATAGTGATTATTCAGCTTGACCGAAAGTTGTTTTAAATACAGTACTGACAATAACTAAGATTTACAAAAACCACTCAGATATATTTAAGAACATGAAAGCAAGAACAAATATTGATTAACAAATAAACAGAACTGCAATGAATAATAAAGGAGCTGTAATCAATCCAGTTAAAAATAAAGCCTGCAGTATTTTGAACAGTCTATTATTATTCTCTCAATTCCCACCTCTGATGCTCTGAGCAAGATCCAGCTCATTGTTTCTAAAGTTACAAAGCTGAACCTTTTATACTTCTCAGCCCTCCGCTTCCATTTGGTTCAATAAAAGTCAGAGGGCAAGGAGATACGTTTACAAAGCAACTGATAACAATACAGCCATAACTTATTCACTTAAAAACAGCTTACACTGCTTTAATGAAATACATTCAGGAAAAAACAACAACACAATGCTGGCATTTGGGGCAAGAATACAATATATGATTGAGCTAAAAGGTTATATTGAAGCACTTTCAATTACATATTTTGACTTTATGGAACAGTGTACTAGAGATGCAAAAATACATAAAGGGATCACCATTGGTTAAACAGAAAGACACAGACACACAAAAATGTGTAGGTCTCAGTTTTGATGCCTAATACCTTTATATACCTCCGCCCAGTACGCTCCCACAGAGAGGGCCTCCTCAGGGTGCCACCGGTCAAAGAATGCCGACTGGTGGCCCCCAGGGGGAGGGCGTTCTCTGTGGGCGTGCCGGAGTTATGGAACCATCTTCCGGCCGAGCTCCGGATGGCGCCTGACCTCTGCTCCTTCCGGCGCGATCTCAAAACCTACCTTTTTGAACAAGCTGGCCTGGCCTGATGGGATGGGGTTGGGTTTTATAAATCTGTTTTAACTTTTTAATGTGTACTAATTTATTCATGGGCATTGTTGTTTAATCGCTTTTAATTTTTGTATCTTGTTTTTTAATATGTATTGCCCTGTTCACCGCCCTGAGTCCTTTGGGAGAAGGGCGGTATACAAATTAAATAAATAAATAAATTAATAATATATAAAATAGGAGCTAAGAAGATCTCTGCTTCTGATCCTTTGAGACTTATATTTAGTCAGAAAGGAAAATACTATACTATATAGCGTTATATGTTGACCTTATATAATCCAGTTTCTAAGTCTCAGGAAATGCTAGATACTATTTTTTGTTTGTTTCTATCATTCTTTCTATAAATAAGAGTTAATTTTATGTCTGAAGCCACTCCATAGGATTTGATTCAGAGTACAGAGTACAACTATTCATTTACATTGGCTCTGAAAAAAGTGACATGATTGGTTTTCACGGTTATGACTGTTGCAACTTCCCCTTGGTCATGTGATCAATATTTGGGTGTTTGGCAACTGGTATATATTTATGACATATGTAGTGTCTCGAGGTCATGTGATCTCTACTTGTAATCTTTCCACTTTGCTTCCAACAAGCAAAGCCAGAGGTGGATTTTCTTAAGGACCACCTGGTTCACTGCAGTCATTCACTTAACAACTGTGGCGAGAAAGATTGTGAAATAGGGCAAAAACTCATTTAACAATTGTCTTGCTTAGCAACATAAATTTGGGGCTCAATTGTGGTTGTAAGTCAAGGAGCTTCTGTACTTTAAACATTTTGACTTTGGTTTTTATAACCACATAGAAACTAGATTATTTTATCATAATCCCAAAACTGCCAAATGAGAGATAACCCCCGCCCCCCAAAATTAATGTTTTAAAACTCTGCAACATTATCATGTCACCTTCTGTAATGGTATGTGGGAATGACTTTCGGATTCAGGAAAAATAGTCAGAGAACAGACAAAGGTATCTCAGTACACAAAAGCAGATGGAGAAACGTTTCAGAAAACTAGGACCCTCTCTAGTTTTGCTGGAAAGAAAAGGGAAAGGAAGTGAGGAATACATTCAGATTTGCAAGATTTTATTAACATAACTTTGCCATAGAGATAAAGCTAGTATTCATTTTTGTGCTTTTTATCCTATGTATTTCACAGAGCTAACAACTTCCACTAAAGCACTAAATCTGGTCTGCAAAAATCTGGATGATAACTAGAGAACAAGAGAGAGCTTGCTTCCATCTAGTCATTATCCAGATTTTTGAAGCCTAATAATAATAATAATAATAATAATAATAATAATAATAATAATAATAATAATAATAATAAGAAGAAGAAGAAGAAGAAGAAGAAGAAGAAGAAGAAGAAGAAGAAGAAGAAGAAGAAGAAGAAGAAGAAGAAGAAGAAGAAGAAGAAGAAGAAGAAGAAGTTGGAAGGGACCTTGGAGGTCATCTAGTCCAACCCCCTGCTCAGGCAGGAAACCCTATACCATTTCAGGCAAATGGCTGTCCAGTCTCTTCTTAAAAACTTTCAGTGTTGGAGCATTCACCACTTCTGGAGGCAGGTTGTTCCACTGGTTAGTTGTTCTAACTGTCAGGGTGATTGCCTTGATGTCCCTCAACCCCCTTGTTAAGGAAAAAACTACACCATACTGTGTTATGCTAAGGGATTATTTTAATTTCAAAAGGTATTGCATTTTTATACTATAGATACCCGTTTGCTTCCTGAGATCACTTTTAGTTTTACTTACAAAATATATTTTCCAATTCACAAGGAGGAAAAAAAACACTAACCACTTTCATAACTGAAGTTTCATAAATCAAGCAAGGAGTATTAACCACGCATCTTGAGATCTCTGTGAGAGAAGAAGAAGCCTTAGGGTATCATAATAATTTACACAAGGAGATTAAAAAAGGATGACCACTTATTCAAAAAAGGCAGACAGCCATCTGTGCAATAAAATACCTTTCCTGCAAAACTCTATAGTGAATGTCATAAGGTCTTGTTTATAATTATATATAAGACAATTGTTCTATTAAAATAAGGAATGGGTTGTTGTGTAAACTGCAGGCAAAGAAGATGCTGCTTAAATAAGGCATCAGCAATAATATTTCATTAGTAAGAAAAAAAGATAGGCTCAAACACTTTGGTTTTGTTTTCATCCTATTCATTTCTTAAGTATTATTAAATTTCATTCAAAAGCACGGCATGTAGCAACTAGTCACAAAGAAAACATCTCTTCCTCCTCCTCCTGGGTCTATTGTAGAAAGACCTACTTAAAACCCCCAAATTAAACTCTATGAAACCCTAAATTACAGTCTTAGGAACAAACAAACGGTACCATATATTTTCATCATAGTATAATAGACAAATTGCCACACTTCCCCTAGCAGAAATATCAAGTGAGCCACATTTGCTATAACTGCACAATGATAACTGTAAAAACCATAAGTTCAAAAAACAAAACAAAAAACAGACAAGCTTTATTCACATGAGCCTACTTTGTTTTCTTCGCTTTTCTTGCACAGTGCAATACAATAGCACAAAACATCAGGAGTGGATTCAAATTTAGACACACCTAAACTACAATTATTGTGATCACTGGGACTTATAATAGTTGTTACCAATTCTCATTGTTTTCAATGGAATATATATATATATATATATATATATATATATATATATATATATATATATATATATATATATATATATGTGTGTGTGTGTGTGTGTGTGTGTGTGTGTGTGTGTGTGTGTGTGTATTCATAATGTAGAATACTAGAAAGTGGTGCTATGTATCTGAATACACAAATCAATAATGATTTTTGCTATAGAAAGTTGAAATTCTTAAATGTAGTTACTTCAACAACACTTAATCACTAATCTCTTTGAGCCACTGTCATGTATGAAAAACAATGATCAGTCAGTTATGTATAACTGCACTTGAACTTTATTGATAACTTGGAAAAGTGGCAGGACAGAAGAAATCCTAACCATTTTTGGACAAATGTAACTTTGTAACTCTTCCAAATTTTATTGACAAGAGGCTTATTCTAAACTGAGCAAGCTCACCAATTCCTACCTCTCTTCTCACACACCATCATAGTATGGATAAAATAATAAGTGTGCAAATTCATTCAGGTTAAGAAGCCTTAAAATCATATTTTTCACTCATCAGAATACACTGGCGTTAGACCAAACTACATATTGTGGCACCTAAGAGGAAAAACAAAGCTCTGCCCTCAATTTTTTGGGGGAACAATCATGTTCAATCATTTTCTACAGGCTAAAAGAGCTCATTCTGTCAGATGCCTCAAAGTCCCCTAATTAATTATTATGATTAAAACCAAAATTGGCTGTTCCAAGTCACTGTCATTTAAGAATAAACATTTCATCCATCTGACAGACTCTACAGAACACAACAAAATGCTTCCCATGTTCATCGCTCACTCCTAAGTGGGACTTCATTTGCAAGAATTTCAAGTGTCACCAAAACACAACAAGGAAACAAATTAGCCTTGGAAACTCTACCTTCTTGAACTGCTTGAAATGGGTTGTTGCCATCCACAAAAGTCACAGAGATGGTGATTTTCTCGGTTTGTAAGATTTCATCATTTTGATTGAGATCAGAAACTGCCATGCGAAACACTTCCTCATCCTTTTTTGCAGATTCATCGAATATTGCCCCTAAAAAAGAGACAGAAGATAAATGGTCAGTATGAGGGAGAGAGAAAATTCATAGCAGAGACATTCAGGACATGGCACTTGTGCCCACATTCAGAGGATTCATTAGCAGTCATGTTGTAGACAGTGCTTTTTTTGTAAAAGAAAAAGGTGCCGGAACTCACACATGTCATACAACCCGCCTTGCCTACCCTACAAGGTTCCATCCAAAAAAGGTGCCGGAACTCCATTCTGAGTGTTCTATGAGAAAAAAAGCCCTGTTTGTAGACATTCATAAACTCAGAGAACAGGAGGAGAATCCTCATCTCCTATCTTCTTCCATCTTCAGTATGTCTACATACCTACACAATTCAATGCACCTTTGCCTAGTAGCCTTCTGAAGCAGGAATTCCTAATGGGCTGTTGTATAAGTTTCATCTACCTTTAGCCACTGCAATCTGTTTAGTTTCTTTGCTCTGGGTTACATTTTGATCAGTAGCCAGGTGATGCTATAACATAAACAAGCTCAAGGTTCTTGGATGATAAAAATCTACTCAGGCATTTTTATTATAAGGGTCGAAATATTCCCCATTACATTCATAGTAGCACCTGTCAACATGGTTAAATAATAAGTTGTGATAATTCTGCAATATCTGGAGCACTGCTTATTCCTCATGCTTCCTCTAGAAGAGGGGTAGGCAACCTTGGCTCTTTAATGACTCATGGACTTCAACTCCCAGAATTCCTGAGTCAGCTATGCTGACTCATGAATTCTGGGAGTTGAAGTCCATGAGTCATAAAGGAGCCAAGGTTGCCTACCCATGCTCTAGATCATGGAACAGAATAATAAGCAGTATCCACAGACTTCTTTAGGATTGGTAAGTGATATAAATCCAGATCTGGGATTTCATAGAATTGTAGGGTTAGAAGGGACTTTGGAGGTCTTCTAGTCCAGTACCCTGTCCTTAGCATGAGATGTTGTATCATCCCAGAGAAATGGTTGTCCAATCCTTTCTCAAAGTCTCCAGCCATGGTGCACCCACAACTCCAGGAGGCAAGGTATTTCATTGGTTAACATCAGGAAATTTCTCCTGAGTTCCAGATTGGATCTCTCTTTACCAAGTTGTCACCCATTGCTTCTTGTCCTACCCTCAGGAGCTTTGGAAAATAGGACAAGAAGTAACAGGCAGAAGCTCACTGGAATTTGAACCACATTAATCTCAAGTCCAGATATACTGAATGAGTATCTGTCCTTGCCCTAATTTCATTTGCATTTCTAATTCTTGATATAGTTGAACAAAAATTATGACACAAAACCATTCTTTGTCCTAATTTCATTTGCATTTCAGATCCTTGATATTTTTTCATAAAGCTGTGACACAAAGCCTTTATTTTGAGCATTAGGAGATGTAAAACGACACTTATTAAATTCACATTTCATCATGGCCAAGGAATTTGTTATGAAACATTGGGTTGTATTCAAGGTATTTCAGGACAAAATAAGGAATATATATCTCACAATGCAATAATTTATGAAGATTTGCTGAAATTAGTATTTATTTATTTTATTTATTTTAATTTCATTTATATCCCGCCCTTCTCCGAAGACTCAGGGCGGCTTACAAGCTTAGCAGTAGTATAAGGATTGAGCCAAGTCATTATTTCCTCCTACAGAAATGATAAAATAGCGGTAACAAGGCACTGTGACTGGCAACTTCATCAAGACCCTACATAGCCAGGTAAAAAGTACACTTCGTGACAATATAATTACAGTAGACCCTATCTGTCTACTAGCTATTCCAATCTAAGTAATATGAAATTCAGTTTCTCTTGAGTCAAGCAAAACTTTTTATCACTCAATAATAAAAATGATATCTCAGCAATGATCATATTGTCCAAGAATTCTCTCTCTCTCTCTCTCTCTCTCTCTCTCACACACACACACACACACACACACGCACACGTCCAAGAAGTCCACACATGTGTAAATTGGTGTAGTTGGAAAACATTGCCCTAGACCAGGGGTGTCAAGCTGCTCGTCCATGGGCCAGATGTGTCATGCCGAAACTGCCTACTCCATTGCTGGCAATGGAGAAAAAGTTGCGATATGTCACAACATGTCATGTGATGTTGCGAGTTTGACACCCCTGCCCTCTAGTCCTACCAAACAATAGCCTGGTTCAGGAGCATCCTTTGTTTATCAAATTTATTTGTGCCCTCCCCCCTCCAGCACTTCAGGTGACTCTGAGCGGCTTACGTCAAGATAAAAATTCAACTATTATAAATTTTAAAATGGATTAAAATTACAAAAAAATTAAAGCAAGCTTAAAAAAGCTTTTCTTTGTTTAATTGTGAAATGAATCCTTTTTTATTGTCTTTACAGCTCACTACATAACTTTTATGCATGAACTGCTTGCATATGTTACCCTATTATATTGGATGATCAATTTCGTACATTGGCTTGGATCCTGAATAATGTAACAGGCCTATGTAAAGTGGTGTAGATTAACTTGATGAAGTGACTCAGACCATGGAAGCCAAAGAATCAGCCCGTTTACCTTAACAAAAACAGTTTGAATAGTCTTTTTCCCCTTCAGAGCTGGCTGCAGGGTTTCCACACTGGATAATGAGAAGCAGGTTAAAAATCAGACTGAAGTGCAGGAACCATACTGCTTTGAAAACAGCTTTGTCAATGTATTTCTCTATAATGAATCACCTCTATGAAACTTTGCATAACTGTACAAAATAGTACAGAACGTTCCATGAAAAAGATGGAAAGAGGCTTTGATTGTTTTGGCACAGTCTCCCTTCTCCTATAGCCCTTTCTCCTCCAGGGAGATTGGATAATTTCTTTCATAGACAGATCAAAATGAAACAAAAAGCTAAAAAGACACACAACTCAGACTCACTTCACCATTAAGTAACAATGAAACCAATACATAATTTTGCATAAATCAAAATCAGTTCTCTAATTACATCTACCTTCTTCTGATTCCTAGCTTGCTGTGTTTTCTGGATCTATAGTCCTTGAATCCTGGGATTTGTGACAATTATGTTGGCCAAAAAGAGATGGTCCTTTTTGACCCATAAAAGAAAAGGCAAAATAAACACCACACTGTGCTTCTAATGCTTATCTAAGAGAAGCAGGAAACCTTCATGCTTCTATTACTCAAAGTTTGAGTCCTCAGGCTGGCCCACTATCTCGATAAATTAGAGTTGATAGATTGACAAATCAAATTGCACTTTTCCTTTAACACTTGCTTGCCCAAAATACTTGAGATGGGATTTCTCCCTATTCCCTGTAACAATGTATTCCCTATGCTATGTGAGCGTGCCTTATGGAATGATAAAAATATGAAAAGAGCTGCCCCATGTCGATGTGTAATAATACCAGGAAACAATTTTGTTCTTATCCAAGTCATTCTGTCATGCTTTCTTCTTTTTAAGGTTATAGATTTTGCATTAAATGAAAGTCCTCCACAGATCACTCAAAACGGTTTATTAGGACATTTGAGGCTGGTATGTCCTCAATCACATCCTTGATTTCAAAAAAAAGCACACAACCTCCCTGCCTTAATTTATCATGGTCTCTTTTCTATGTCATATGCCATCAATTTTCTTGCCAGCGCTATTCATATAATGCCAGCAGATTCCCTACACAAACTTTCTTCACTTTGACCCACAATTTTTTTTTCTACTTCTGTTGCCATCTGGATCAGCTGTTCCATGCCTCTCCATCTCAATAGACTGTCATTTCCTTGCAAATCTCAATCGAAAACATACAACTTTCCTCTCCTGTTCCTTAATTCCTCCATCATTTTGCCAGTTCTTTATTTACATACAGAGTAAAAAGGTAAAAGGTAAAGTTTCCCCTGCACATGCGTGCTAGTCGTTTCCAACTCTAGGGGCACACATATAATTCCAGAAATGCATTGCAAACTCTTGGCAACAGCTGTTGTGAATAAACATTCTAATGGGGGAAAAAAATCTGTATGCACCATTTAAATGTGAGAGTCTTATACTATTAATTCTAAAAAGCTACTTTGGTTTCTCACAGTTCTAAAAGGACTTCTTTTTAGATAATTAAATAAACAGTCTTTCTTTCTTTCTTTCTTTCTTTCTTTCTTTCTTTCTTTCTTTCTTTCTTTCTCCTCCTCCTCCTTTTTTTCCTTCCTTCCTTCCTTCCTGCCTGCCTGCCTTCCACAATGCCATTAACATATGTAATGATCAATTTAACTGGAAGAATATTAAGACAGCTGAAGACAAATTAGAACAAAGTAGTTTCAACCTCCTTTTATTAAGATCTTATCTCTCTTTAGGCATGTACTCAAAGAGGATCTATGCATTATATGGAAGCGAAGCCTTGACAAAGAAGATGATAGGACTAGGTCAGAACTTAAAATTGAACTAATGTTAACGTAAGTGTAATTACATTGTAGTGGCCTGGGCTTTTTAAACAAATTTGTCTGTTGAAGGAGACTTGGCATATCTGCTGATTCTCACTAGAAGTCAACATTTAAATTGGGCTTTCAAAAAATTTGAATATTCCACTTTGCTTTACCTTTTATTTGGAAAGCTGAATTGTTTATTCATGCTTGTGTGACAATTACATAGTCCTGGGTCTAAACTCAGGTATCCCTCAAAGCAGTGCTTTTTTTGTAAAAGAAAAAAGTGCCGGAACTCAAACATGTCATACAACCAGCCTTGCCTACCCTACAAGGTTCCATCCAAAAAAGGTGCCGGAACTCCGTTCTGAGCGTTCTATGACAAAAAAAAAAAGGCCTGCCTCAAAGTAATTCAAACAATTGCCCTGAAAGCAGAGACTTAGTCCTCTGAGAAGAGTAGCCTGGCTAAGATGCTGAATAACAAGAAGAATGGAATGTGAATGCTGTAAATTGGAACAATTTCATGTCTGAAACATGAATATGTAGCAGGTATATTTTTCACTATAAGGATCACTTGTGTTTATTTATTTCAGTTTATATGGCTGCTGATTTCAAATTCATGACTGGATGGATAACAGGAGCTAAAAACAGTAAGAATGATACATACATAATCAGCAACAAGGCAAGAGCTAAAACAACCAGCCAATAAATCAACACAACTATTGTATGGGCTCTGTTATATATCTAGATGCCCAGGCTCAATGACACCACTAAGTCTTTTAAGGCCTTAAGGAAAGCTAGTAAAGTTGTGGCTAATTTAACTCTGGGGAAATGTTGGGCACCATGACAAGAAAGGCTTTCCTGTAATGTCTTGCCAGATGGCATTCCCTAATGAATGGGCCACAGAACATGGACATTCCTGCTGGACCTAATGGAATGTGTAACCATAATTGGTGGAAAATGGTCCCTCTAATAGCCTGGCCCCATGCAATGAAGGTCTTTATAAGTAACTACCAGCACTTTGAATTGAGACTAGAAGCGTACTGGTAACCAATGAAGCTTGTGGAGCAGAGGTATAACATGTACTGATAATGCCATGTACATAACTGTTCTTCTATTGTATTCTGTATAGCTGCAGCTTCTAGTTACTCTTCAGGGACAATCCCATGTAAAGGGCATTGCTGTGGTCTATTCAGGAGGTGACCAAAGTGAAAGGAACCTCTACCCCTTATATTGTGTACTGATTCTGTAGGGTTTAATCCAGGGCTGTCAAATTGCCAGCCCGCAGGTCAGATGCGCCATGAGGAAACCACGCCCACCCCATTCCCGGCAATGGGGGAAAAGCTCTGATACATCACGTAATGTCACATGAAATTGCAAGTTTGACATGTCTGGTTTAATCCTATCCACAACTAAAAATGAAAAGTCCCAAGAACCAGGAGATTCTAAAACCTATCACATAAGTCTTGCTAAGGTTGAGTTTTATTTATTTATTTATTTTATTTATTCAATTTATATACCGCCCTTCTCCCATAGGACTCAGGGCGGTTCACACGGTTATTAAAAACAATACAACAGGTTACAAAATTTAAAATCAATTAAAAAGATTATATTAACCTTGAATAAAACCCCTATTAAAATACACTTAAAATCCCAATTAATATTCTCAGTCCAGTCCAGAGAGCTCAAAGAGCTAGGTCTTCAGGCCCCGGCGGAATGAGCCAAGGTCAGGGGCAGTCCTAAGCTCTACAGGCAGCTGGTTCCAAAGGGCAGGCGCACCCACAGAGAAGGCCCTCCCCCTGGGTATTGTCCGCCAGCAATCTTTTACTGGCAGTACCCTGAGAAGACCCTCCCTGTGGGAGTGCACAGGACGAAGGGAGCTTGATGCCGGCAGCAGGTGTTCCCTCAGATATCCCGGGCCCAAGCCATTTAGGGCTTTATAGGTCATCACCAGTACCTTGAATCTCACCCGGAGGGCAACCGGAAGCCAATGCAGCTCGCGGAGCAGAGGTGTTACATGGGAGTATCGGGAAAACCCCATCACAATCCGTGCGGCTGCATTCTGCACCAGCTGAAGCCTCCGGGTGGTCCCCAAGGGTAGCCCCATGTAGAGAGTGTTGCAGTAGTCCAATCGGGAGGTCATGAGCGCATGAGTGACTGTGTGCAGGGCATCTTGGTCCAGGTAGGGCCGCAACTGGTGCACCAGGCGAACCTGGGCAAATGCCCCCCTGGTCATGGCTCCTATATGGTCTTCAAAACTGAGCTGTGAATCCAGGAGGACGCCCAAGTTGTGAGCCCTATCGACAGGGGGTAACACCTTCAATAACAGTTGAAGTTGTTATTCCCTGTCCAGACCTCAATGCTCCAAACACCAAAATAGTACCTCACTTGGATGGCCAGGGGTAGGTAAGTAAAGCTAGGCATCATCAGTATGCTCACCCCATGATGTCAGATGACTTCACTCGGTAACTTCATGTAGATGTTAAGCAGAACTGGGAGAAGCCCTAAGGAGCAGTGGAATAGACCTCTCCCCTCCATCAACAACATAATGCAACTCCCAAAGCCAATCCAGAAGGATACCATGATTGATGGTACTGAAAGACACTGAAAGGTCAAGAAAGTCAAGGATGAACACACCCTTCCCATCCCAATCCCACAAACTAGTGCAATTAATGCCATTTCAGTCCCATAGCCAGGTCTGAATCTTTTACTGAAAGCATCCAAATAATCCGTTTCCTCCAGCACTCATTCTCCACACAATTGCTGTCACTATAACTTTCCCTAAAATATGAAGATTGAAGACAGGTCAAAATAGTAAAGTTGGTCTAGCCATGCTTTTCAAGGATGGGATGAACAGCGTCTTTTTTAAGAGGTAATAGAACCATCCAGTCTCTCAAATGATGTAATTTTAGAAGGAGATGATATTCTACGAGATTCGAATTGTTCTCTTTTTAATGCACCAGTGTCAAACTTGATTGCATCACATGATGTATCATGGCATATAGTGACATTTTATGCCTTTATGGAGCTGGGGGGGCATGACCTGCATGTGACACATCCACAGGATGCCAGTTTGACACCCCTACTTTAATGGATTTCACTAAGTTCTGTAAAACAGGACTTGAAGGATTTTTCAGAATTGGAAAGCTCTATTACAGACATGTTAAACACAAGGCCTGGGGGCCAGATCCGGCCCACGAAGTGGTTTCATGTGGCCCACGAAGCCATCCTGGAAACAGTGAGGGAACGGCCCCCACTGCCTTGGCCCTGGCCCAGAGACCCTCCTTCTGCCAGAGACCCTCAGATCTGTCCCACTCCTGCCCAGGCCCCCATAGGCACCTTTGATGCGAATGATGTACAGCTGGCCACGCCCACCCAGTAGGCCATACGCACTCTAGCCATGCCCACCCAGTAGGCCACGCCCACCCAGGCCACACCCACCCTGAGGGCAACCACAATGCTGATGCGGCCCTCAATGAAATTGAGTTTGACACCCCTGCTCTATTACAACATGGGAACCAATGAAACTGGTCAGTTTTTAATTATAATATACTATTGTATATTATTTTACAAGTCACCAATTCTGAATTAGAAAGTAGAAATAAAAAATCCTACAGATTTAAATACTGCATTTTTAAATAAAAAATGTCATAGAAAAACAGCCATGCATTGTTATGTAAATGAGAAAGTAGCCATCTACAAATATTATTCAACATGAATTAATATAGACTTAAGTATTGCACCTGGGTATTGGATAGACTAATACAGGGGTGTCAAACTCAATTTCATTGAGGGCCGCATCAGCATTGCAGTTGCCCTCAGGGGGCCGGGTGGGTATGGCCTGGGTGGGCATGGCCTACTGGGTGGGCGTGGCTAAAGTGCTTAAGGCCTACTGGGTGGGTGTGGCCAGCTCTACATCATTCTCATCAAGGGTGCCTATGGGGACCTGGGCAGGATTGGGAGAGATCTGAGGGTCTCCGGCAGAAGGAGGGTCTCTGGGCCAGGGCCAAGGCAGTGGGGGCCATTCCCTCACTGTTTCCAGGATGGCTTTGTGGGCCGCATGAAACCACTTCACGGGCCGGATCCGGCCCCCGGGCCTTGTGTTTGACATGTCTGGTCTAATAGATCAAAATTATTGGCATTTCCCCCCCCAAAAAAGCCCTTAGGCATTTAATGTTCTAATGAATATTGCTTAATATGATTGCTTCTTGTCCCCAATGACATTGTTGGTTGGTTTGTTCCAGTGTGTGAATTCAATTACACTGTGTTTCCTGAACTGCTGATAGTGCATTATTATGAGAGCTGATATTGCTATGGCAATAGGGATAGATGACACTGAGTTATAGAACAGAAGAAAGAATTCCTTAATTCTCTGTTAATTGCGATCAAAATATGCCATATAAGAAGGTATTAAAGCATTACATTAAATATGACTTAAATGTTTAAGAATTCTAAAGAAACAATCTTACATTAGTTTGGGTATTAAAATGCTATTGTTATTGTTAAATTAGATGGCTTACTTGTTTTACAGTTCTTGGTATTTATTGTTCATATATAACATAAATAGTTTTAACTTTCTCTACCACCTGAAGGAACTAAATTGTAGAGATTCCTACAATATTGTTATTCATCTAGCTAAACATGATCCATCCAAACTTAATTTAAGATGCAGCAACAAATTATAGTTAGTGTAACTAAGAAAAATTCCAATGCAGACTGAAGGGAGAGAAAAAGAATACTTATTCTTGATGTTTGCATGCAGGCTGAGGAACATACACCAGTTTTTTTTTTCTCTTGGCTAAAATTTTACAGTCTCTTCTGCTTAAAATCTAGCAAAATTAGAAGGAATAGTTTTATCATCCAAGCATACCAAATTAACTGCTTCTGCTGATGAAGCAGAACAAGATAAATTTCTTATGTCCTTTGTCCCAAATTAACAGCAAACCAATCACAGATGTGTCAGTTTTCCAACCCATTCCTCCTTTATAAATTACTTGACTACAAGAAGGTGCCTTACTCAATTACATTTTTTCCTCTCTCTTTTACTAACCTGCCTCAACTATATTAAACAACTTGACATGTTGACAAAGGGAATAAAGACTCAGCTTGTAACACTGAAGCTCACCTTAATGGATTTGCATACAGTACCTGCAGCATCAGCTCTTGCCACCTGTCATAGTAATAATTATTTAGAAGACAACAACAACAACAAAAATATCCTCTTAGTTTGAGCAAGATGGAATGCAGGCCATTCCAAAGGTACAGGTCTTTACATAAGGACAATGTTGCAGCAAGATCATCCTTCAAAAGGATTTTAAAATTTTCATTTTTTAAAAAACAAGCATTTTAAAAAAGAAGTCTCTTACTGCGCTGTATAATCCTTTTCTGCCACTAAAACTAAGATAAATCTTTCTGTTTAGGGCGGCTCAGGCTACACAGGTAGTCCTTGATTTATAATTGGTCGCTTAGAGACCATTTGGAGTTACAACAAACCCTGAAAATGGGATTTTTGAAGTTCCTATGCATGTGCACACACACACACACACACACACACAATCATGTGACATTTTGGACACTTGGCAATTAGCCCACATTTGCAGGTGTTTGTAGCATTCCACAGACACATGATAATTATTTATGACATTTTTGCCAGAAACTTCTGTTTATTACTAGTTTCTAACAAAAAGAAGAAAAAAAAACTTGGCGAACAATGGGTTTGCTTAATGACTGTCACAAACAAAGATTGAAAAAATCAGGTCTGGTCCTGTGGTGACCCACTTTATGACTGTCGTGACATATGACCAAAGCTGTGGTCATTGTAAGCTGAGGACTACTTGTAGAATATATGGGGATTTGAATTACATACACAAATATACCTCGTTTTTCAGATACAAATGCAATAAATTATCTTTGACTGGTGTTGTAAGTGATTCTATAATGTCAATCCGGGCAAAAGTGAAGAAAAAGATAAAGAATTTAAAAAGTTATTTCCACATTCAATAGGAAGTTGCCTTCATTTCTGCTGGCTTCTTTTAGCTTTTATATATTTATATAGATTTAGCAGTTAATACCTGGTTTTTTTTATCCTTGTTTTATCCTCATGAATTATCATAAAAGTAATATTAATATGGTTACGTATTATAGAAATTGGACTATGTATGTATCAAAATCTATCAAAGATTTAATTAATAACTAAGGTGACATTTTATTATCAAGAAATATGATAAATCTTAGAAATATGAATAGTTATTTCCAGACTTTGAAATGTACTCACTGTTAATTTGATTTTAAATTCACATTATTTAAAAAATCTTGGAATTCTTTTTTGTTTTTTGTTTTTTTTAGTTTCTAGGAAACTTTTACATGAAAGTCATAGTTCTCACCACGAGTAGTAATATGTAAATGTTTCCATGATTAAATTCATTATCATACAGAGTGCATCTTTCCTTAATAATAGGCCCTACCGCACTGAGTGATACTTATACTAAAGCACGGGTGTCAAACTCACCACGTCACGTGATGTGTTGCAACGTATCATGACTCTTTTTGCATTGCCAGCAATGGGGTAGGCGAAAGGTTGGGTGCACGTTTTCACAAGCTTATACTCCAGGCATTAAAAAAAAACCAATCCCACTATAGTTTATGACCATACTATTTTTTTTAAATGTTTCTTGTATTATAATTCAAACTTGCACCAAACTGAATATTCCCTTTCCTTAAAGGTAGGTTGCAAAAGTCCACAAGGTCTCTAAAAGGCTGGAGAGATGTGAAAAATTCTGACACTTTATTGCTTTCCAGCAGATTTTTGTAGCTCAGACATAGCATCCATATGTTTTTCCCTATATTTTAGCAGTGAACTGTATGTGTATACATGCATGTGTGTGTATAGGTTGGTTGAAATACTTCCCCCCCTTACTATCCCATATGGAATACAACAGAATGGGGAAAAGATCTCTTTCATTCCCAGGAGAACTGCTGGAATAGCTTTTATACTTAAGGATAAACCAATAGGAGAAACCAACTTGTATATTTTATTATACCACTATACTCCTAATGAAAATAGTTTCTGATACCATTCATGTACTTTTTTCAGACTTTTTCTCTCCAACCATCAAAAGAATAAAATCAGCTTGTCAAATATTGCCTAGAAATAGTCCTTGCTATTCTGCTCAGGAGTACAGAGATGGGTAACATATAGGCATAGAGCAGGTAACTGTGCAGATAATGTAGACGAGATAAAGTAGGTAACTTTAAAATAGGTAACATATAAGTCAAATATACCAATCCATTTTTGTAGTCTCTACAACAATGACTTGCAACTGGTGAAAATTGTCACCCTGTTTGAATTCTCAGCACACAAAAAAATTGTAGTCCAAGTCTTAAAATAGACTTTAGAAATGTCCCTGAATCGAACTGGACTCCTTAAAAACTGTACATGCACTTTTCTTGGCAGCTTTACAGAAGTAGTTTGGCATCCCCTTCTTGCAGGATAATGTTTCTACTTACTAAGTTAAAGTCAACAGTTGACATCCCAATCTAGCAAACATTCCTAGGCAGTACACTGTCTGAAGAGTAACCACCTGTTAAGCTTCCCAATCAATAAAAAAACTGTTGGATGCTACTACCTACTAAGTGTCATGGTTCCGACAAATGAAACTCTTCAAAGAACTTCAAGGCATTGTTTACTTTAAAGAACCTTTATTTGAGTAGCATAGATTCAGCACATACATGGTCAAAGCCAAAATCTGAATTCTCCTCCCCTTAGCACATAGTATTAAACACAATTCCCTTCTCTAATTAGCAGTCATAAAACACATTCTCCAATTAGTTTGAATTGCAGGTTTTCTCTCCTGTTCTCCATCCTACCATCTCTTATCATCACTTATTTCAAAAGGCCCTGAGTTCATACACTTTTACAATATTATTATGTCTAACTAACTCCCATCACATTCCTTCTCCTTCCCCAGTATCATCTAATTCTAAGAATAAAGCATGGGAAAGAAAAAGGCTGCAACTCCATATGTTGTCAAAGCAAGAACATCCAATGTTAGGAGCGTTGACACATAGTTTTAATTTTTTTTTTCATAAACCCATTTCTTCCACAGGCTCAAGAAAGGGGAAAAAGTTAAATCCTAGTTTTGTCTATGTATGTCATGGCTCCAATCACTTTAAATCATTCTCCCACTTACAGGTTCCCACTTACAAAACATTGATCTGACCCTATGACCAATGGAAACCTCATAAACCTTAAATATCTTCCTACTCCTGTTGCTAGCTTCTAATCTTAATAATAATCCAACATATTATATTGAATTAAATAATAGAGAAATGTACTAAATTTTTTTCCCCAGGGGTTAATCTATCAGCAAATGTAAACCTTAAAAGAAACCATATTGTTCTGGGAATAAATTAAAAGAGATTAGAAATAGCTGCACTGTGCCACTCTGTAAGGCAAGCATGTCAAACTCCTGGCCTGCGGGACAGATGCATCATGCCGAAACTGCGCCCCCCCCCATTGCTGGCATTGGGAAAAAATTCGCAATACTTCGCATGATGTCACAAGTTTGACATGCCTGCTGTAAGGTCTCCCTTAGTTATTTCACTGTAGAAATAGCAATTTTAGGAAGCTCTAACAGCATTGAGCTCCTTATGCAGACAATAACCTGCTGTAGCTCCTCAATTTTCTACCTGATCTATTACAATAGATTTGGTCTTCATTGTTAAAATAGGTGGTTTATTTGGCATTATTGTCTTATTATTAATGCCTTAGAAACAAAGTTACTCTAATAGTAATAAATCTGCTGAATGTTGCTGTGCCCTTATAGTAAGCATTAGTAACCTACTTACAGATGGTTTATAACCAAGGGGAAGCTGATAGAAAATAATATTTCATTAGACTGTTATTAGGAATTGCCTTGAGCACTAAAGAAATACTTATCTGCCAGAAAGAAAAATGTGGCTGTAGTGGATATCATTCAGTTTTTATCTCTAATTTCTGGCCATTTGAATACTCAAGGCAGTTAACACTACCAAGAATACTAAAAGAAGGAACAGTTAAAATCTAACATAAGATTCAAATGATGAATAATGGAATACTAGGCACAAGATAGAAGTCTTCATTATTTTTCTAAAAACAGAGTGAGATAGAGAAGGGGAGGGAGGGAGGAGGGAGAGAGGAGGGGTGGAGGGAGGACCAATCACAAATCTCCACTGTTGCATTTCATGGCAAAGGCCTCTCCAACTTGAGCTTCTCAAAGCAAGGAGATTGTCAGAAAGGTTTCTGCTGTAGATGCTAGCGCCCATAATAGAAAAGTGGTCCATCAGATGTTGACATTATAAAGCAGATCTTAAATTATGCTCAGGAAAGAACTGGCAACAAACTCAAGTTTTCAAGATGGACATCATAGAACCTTGGTAGTGGTTTAGCTGCCACCTTTTGCATCAATTGGACTGTTTTAATAGTGCACCATATGTAGTACAATGCAATAATCAAATTAAAACATGACTATACTTTGTTGTTGTTGTTGTTAGTTGCAAAGTCGTGTCTGATCCATCATGACACCATGGACAACATTCCTTCAGGCCTTCCTGTCCTCTACTATCTTCTGGAGTCAATTTAAGCAAATCTAGACAGAATACTAAAAAGCAGAGACAGCACCCTGCCAACAAAAGTGCGTATAGTCAAGGCCATGGTTTTCCCAGTTGCAATGTATGGCTGTGAAAGTTGGACCATAAGAAAGGCTGGGAACCAAAGAATTGAGGCCTTTGAACTATGGTACTGGTGAAGACTCCTGCGTGTCCCTTGGACTGCAAGGTGTTCAAAACAGTCAGTCCTAGAGGAGATCAACCCTGACTTCTCTTTAGAAGGCCAGATCCTGAAGTTGAAACTCAAATACTTTGGCCACCTAATGAGAAGGAAGGACTCACTGGAGAAGAGCCTAATGCTGGGAAAGATTGAGGGCAATAGAAGAAGGGGATGAACAGAGAATGACTATACTAGTAGATGGCCAATCTTGCACATGAATACAAAAACATAGCCGTCTCGTGAAATCACAATAGGTTCAATATTTTATGCATTTATTCATTGATAATACTAATACTTCCATGGCAGAAGCACCAGAGTGCTTCTGTGGCAAAAGGATTTGCCAATGACATCACCGTTGCCCAGGGGATGCCCACTTGGGGATTCCTTTCACGTCCCCATGAAGTTGCTCACCAAAGTTGTACACATTTATCTACTGTACTTGCAATTGCCCACTTTTGAACCACTACATTGGCGGGAGCTGGAGGGTGTGACAGGAGCTCGCCCTACTCCACAGTAGCACCAGGTCTTGAACAGTGTTCCAGTGTTCTAAACTTGTGAGCCACCTTACTCCTTATTCATTGATCAGATTTATTGAACTGAGTCAGAAAAATATCATTGCAGTGATCCATCACAACCTATACATATTGTGTTGCCAGTCCTTAGTCTATTGAAAGAGAGAGAAATAAATATCCTATTTTTTATAATTTAATGATATACACTACATTGCTATGAAGATCCAAAAAACAGCTGGAGTTTCTGAGAGAATTGTCACGTGCTCAGACATAGTCTTCCTACCATTAAAAAATCCTTCTTGGGAAAAAAAATCTGGAGTGATGACTTAAGTGCCATCTTTGTGGAACTTGCACACTCATTCTTCACCATAGGAAAGTTCATGTACCTTGCAACCTGTTCATTTTACATCTTACATTTTACAGTATAAAAAAACAAGTGAATTCAAATGCACCACTCCTACAATTGCCATATTTTATTTAAACTCAAGGCTGCAAATGGATTAAGGTACCAAAGATTATTTTTTAGAATTTTCTACTAGCAGTATTTCTACTCATAAGTTTTTAAAATGCAACTTCCGTGTTAACACAATAGATGACACCAATCTCCATAACGTATTTACCACTGTCTGATAAAAATCTGATTTTACCTTTTATTTCAAATGAATCTACCATCTCTTGACAATGAATAATGTATTCTGAAATTGTAATGTTATCATCTGAAATATCTATGACTTTTCTGCATTTTACTGATTACTTGGGTACAGATTAAGACTGCAGATAAGCTATAAGTAAATAATGTTTCATTTCGCTTCCTTTTCTTCTTCTCTTAGTGATTTGGAAAAGTGAGCATGGAATTACAGATTAACCTTTTGTTCCATCTTCCATTTTCTTACTGACCAGTATATTTGGCTTCCTAAAATCCTAAAAACCATGACAATCACATATGATATTATTATTTGGAAACTTGTAAAACTGGTAGTTCTTAATTCACTTAATTTTCTGTTGCTAAGTGAGACAATTAAGTGAATTTTGTGCCATTTTATGACCTTACCACAGTTGTTAAGTGAATCACTTCAGTTGTTAAGTTAGTAACATGGTTGTTAAGGAAGTCTTACTTCCCCATTGTCTTTGCTGGTCAGAAGGTTGTAAAAGATGATCACATGAACCTGGGACACTGCATCCATCATAAATATAATTCAGTTGTCTGAATTTTGATCATGTGACCATTGAGATGCTGCAATAGTTATAAGTGTGAAAAACGATAATAAAAAAGTAAAAATCACTTTTCCAAAACTGTTGTAACTTCGGACTGTCATTAAATGAACTGTTGTAATTCGAGGACTATTTGTGTACTGTGATTTTACATTCTATTGATATATATTCAAGAGGAAAAAGAGTTTCTCCTTCTCTTTTTTGGGGAAACAGAGTAAGAATCATGTAACCATTCATCAGGTATCAAGGTAACCGTTACTTTTCAGTTATTCATTTTCAGGCCAGCTGCTTAGGTCTTTCTCCAAAGATCTATGGTTCTGACAAAAAAAAAGTTGGTCTAATTTTGGATATTATGAATTTTTGTAGTTTGGCCCTGAATGTTATCTGAGCAACCTCTGAACCTGAATATAAAGGTAAAGGTAAAGGTTCCCCCGCACATGCGTGCTAGTCGTTTCCAACTATAGGGGCCAGTGCTCATCTCCGTTTCAAAGCCGAAGAGCCAGCGTTTGTCCGAGGACGTCTCCATGGTCATGTGGCCGGCATGACTAGACGCCAAAGGCGCATGGAACGCTGTTACCTTCCCACCGTAGTGGTCCCTATTTTTCTGCTTGCATTTTTACGTGCTTTTGAACTGCTAGGTTGGCAGAAGCTGGGATGAGTAACAGGCGCTCACTCTGTTACGCGGCACTCGGGATTCGACCCACCAAACTGCTGACCTTCTGATCAACAAGCTCAGTGTCCTAACCCACTGAGCCACCGCGTCCCTTTGAACCTGAATATACTGTATATAAATGATGATAAACAAAGTCATTCACTGGTGGTATGCCAGTGTCAAAGGATAATAATTACCCTAGTTCCAAAAAATTATTTAAAGGGATGGAAGGGTCAATTGTGTTTCAAATCATCAAATATTTTGCACTCAGTGGGGCTAGTCAGGCCTTACTTAAATCTTACATCCTTTGGTTTTCTTCATCATACTATACACACATATACAAAGAGCCTTGGTGGAGCAGTGGGCTAATGCCTCCTTAAGTAACACCAGCTGCCTGCAATTAGTGCAGGTTTGCATCCCACCAGGCTCAAGGTTGACTCAGTCTTCCATCCTTCCGAGGTAGGTAAAATGAGGACCCAGATTGTTGGGGGTAATTAAGCTGACTTTGTAATAATGCCGTTTGGGGGGTGTATGAAAACCCTAATAAGCAGGCATATACATAGAATGAAGGCTACTGCTAAGCTTGTAAGCCGCCCTGAGTCTTCGGAGAAGGGCGGGATATAAATGGAATTAAAATAAAAAATAAAAATAAAAAAAAAATAAAGTTCTCGCCATGCAGTGTTCAGGAGGAACATTATCCTCCATTCAAAAGAAATTTCTGAGAATTTCTTTAAAATATTCCTTAATCCACCAAGGAACCTGCAAGCTTCTCTTGCCTTGGCTAATGCCAGTGTGGATTACGCTATCCTCCCAAATGTTGTTAGTTGCGAAGTTGTGTCCAACCTTGCAGTCCAAGGGACTCGCAGGAGTCTTCTCCAGCACCATACTTTAAAGGCCTCAATTCTTTGGCACTCAGCCTTTCTTATGGTCCAACTTTCACAGCCATACATTGCAACTGGGAAAACCATGGACTTTACTATACGCACTTTTGTTGACAGGGTGTGGTCTTTTTAGTGTGCTGTCTAGATTTGCCATGGCTTTCCTCCACAGGAGCAAGCATCTTTTAATTTCTTGGCTGCAGTCCCCGTCTGCAGTGATCTTGGAGCCCAGGAAAATAAAACCTGTCACTGCCTCCATTTCTTCCCCATCTATTTGCCAGGAATTGAGAGGGCCGGATGCCATGATCTTGGTTTTCTTAATGTTTAGTTTCAACCCAACTTTTGCTCTCTCCTTCTTCACTCTCGATAAGAGGTTCTTTAGTTCCTCTTCACTTTCTGCCATTAGGGTGGTATCATCTGCATATCTTAGGTTGTTGATATTTCTCCTGGCAATCTTAATTCCAACTTTTGATTCATCTAGCCCTGCCTTTCTCATGATGTGCTCTGCATATAAGTTAAACAGGCAGGGTGACAGTATACAGCCTTGCCGGAATCCTTTCCCAATTTTGAACCAATCAGTGGTTCCGTGTCCAGTTCTCACTGTTGCTTCTTGACCCGCATATAGGTTTCTCAAGAGACAAATAAGATGGTCTGGTACTCCCATCTCTTTAAGAACTTGCCATAGTTTGTTGTGATCCACACAATCAAAGGCTTTAGCATAGTCAATGCAGCAGAAGTAGATGTTTTTCTGGAACTCCCTAGCTTTCTCCATGATCCTTCCAAATAGCAGTAGGTAAATGTGGGATTCAGAAAGTTCCACATGAAATTCTGGAGCAGTATTCACACAGTATAAAAATGACCCTCCAACTTGAACTGGTTTAAAAAGGGAGCTAAAAAAATTGATGGAAGACAGACAATATTTTAGAAAGAATGTCTAGCAATATCACTAAGACAAATACAATATTGTTGCTATCACAGTATCTATTTTTGCATCAAATTGGCACTTGGAGAAAAACGTTGTCTTTGGATTAACTCATAATATAATAGAATTAGAATTCACAGTTCTGATTCCCAGGTCTGTGAAGCGACTTTAGTCAAACTCTTGCTATCATGCTAACATGGCTTAAGAAAGTCAAAGCTGATTTTTAATAAAAGCGTAAACTTAAATTTCTAGTTTTGTATCAGTCTATAAGCTGAAAATCTTAGGAGGTAAGTTTCACTATTCACAATGATACTTATTTCTAACTAAAGCATGCCTGGAATTGGACTACTGTATATAATTTTCCTAGCTAAAAAGTAAATGAAGTAAAAAAAAAATCACTGTAATTTTTTCATGGTCAAGAATTTTTAGAGAATAAATGATGTTACTAAAAAAACATAGACATCCTAGGAATCAGGACTGACTCACAGCATGCTTTATTACATCAATCAAATGGCAACAAGATATTTACAGAGCCAAACTAGATTGGCAGCTACATTTTACTTTAAAACTGGTGATGGGGTGGGGGTGGGGGTTAGGGTTGGAGATATGGCTTACACAGTTTTATCATCAAATGCAGGGGAACAACAGATTCTCCCTAAGGCTAAGTCTGTCTAATGGTCTAACTTGTGATCTTAACACAAATAAAATTAGTCAGCCGGTGAAGTTATAGGGATATCTTATTTATTTTGTCATGTCTGTATAGTTCAGGGGTGTCAAACTGCTGGCCCATGGGCCAGATACGTCATGCCCAAACCGGACCCACCCCATTGCCCACAAGGAAAAAAAGTCACAATACATTGTGAAAACTCACGTGATGATGCGAGCTTGATATCTCTGGTATAGTTGCCTATCTCACAAAAAGAAACTCTGGGTAGAGTGTGTGTGTAGGGGTATGTGCATATGTGCGTGCATTCACATTTTTTTTTAAAAAAAACCTATTAAAAGTGTCCATGATAGCCTTTATGGTAAAGACCTCCCTACTAAAATAAATGCTTGCTTAAAAACAGGCAGTTGACTTTTCATTTTCAATTGACCTAGCCTGCCTTTGTTTGCTGTTTGTTTTGTACAGCACTGTATATTTGAACCACATCTTTAATTCAGAGCAATTATTAATGGGTGGATCGACAAGTCTTAACCCACATCTATAGCTTGAAATGATCTCAAGAGCAGGGAAAATATCCACTTTTGTTACAGTTCTAGTTCTAAAAGAGTAAGTTAAGGAATTCAAGCTGAGTACACCCAGCCTTCACTTGGAATTCCCATCCTTTCATCAGTTTAAATTAAATCATTAGCATAACAATAAATAGCTATTTGTATAAACTTATTTCCTTTTCATGGCAGATGAGAGCAGCTGGAAGAAGCAGCTGGGCCAAAAAGGAATGGAAAAAAAATGGTTGGTAGAAAACCTAAGCTGTTTTTATTGGTAGAATTTAAAATTTGCATTAGATCAGGGGTGTCAAACTGCTGGCCCACGGGCCAGTTGCATCATATGGAGGCCGTGCCCACTTCAGCTCCGGCAATGTGAAAAAAGTTGAGATACGTCACGAAATGACACATGATGTGGCGAGTTTGATACCCATGCATTAGATCAGGGGTCTTCAAACTTGGCCCTTTTATGACTCACGGACTTCAACTCCCAGAATTCCTCAGCCAGGCATGCTGGCTGAGGAATTCTGGGAGTTGAAGTCCATGAGTCATAAAAGGGCTGAGTTTGAAGACTCCTGCATTAGATGATTCAAGCATCGTCCAGACAGCCTAGAAATTCAAATACTTTCTCTTTACAGCACAAATGTCACTGAGGGACGTGAATGCCTGGCTCAAATGTGAACTAAACGGAGTCTCAGATTTTATGTTTTACTTTCAAACACATTAGTTGTCCCATCAAAAGAGTGGCTGACAATTGCGAGTTCGTACTCTGCAAAGCAGATTTTTGTCTTAAGCTGCTGCATTTTAGCTGAAAAAGGGAAGGGGGAGAAATCATCTTCTCTAGAGCAGTGCCTCCCCCAACCTTTTGGGCACCAGGGACGTGTTCTGTGGAGAGATGCTTTTCCACAGACCAGAGGGGGCGTGGTTTTGCATGCTGCCTGCATCCCACAGATGGAGCTTGGCTTATGTGGCCTGATTTCTGCCATGTCGAGGCCCAGTGCTGGTCCATGGATCGGGGGTTGGGGACCCCTGGTCTAAAGGACCCATCACTCTAGAGTTATAGCATACACACTCACATGCATAGAGCCACAGACAGGATTGTTTTGGTCTTCATATATATCACTGTTATCAGCCCATTGTGATGCAGGTTAGAAGACAGATATATTTCAATTTCTCAGCTTAAAATTGAGAGAAAATGCCTGACCCAGAATCTGAAAGCTTGGAAGACAAAATCTCTGGTCCTGGGGATGACCCAGATTGCATTGTGCAACATTATCCTGGGACCAGTATATTCGTCTTCATTCAGTCTTTCTGGCCTATGAGGGGAATCAGAGTCCATTCCCAATGAAGTACACTAACCCTACACTGCATTCATTCTCTGTTAAAGACAAGATAGAGTTCAGGAAAAGAGATTATTAGCCTTATTGTTGAGCAATATAAGAATTATTTCCAGTATTTCTGACACTGTCACAGGGCAAACATGACCACTCTTGAGGATGAATGAATAGACAGAAGCATAGTTCACATATTGTGGTGCTGGAGAAGACTCTTCAGAGTCCTTTGGACTGTAAGGAGATCAAATCAGTCAATCCTAAAAGAAATCAACCCTGACTGTCCTTTGGAAGGACTGTTGTGATTCAGGCTCAGCCTGTGGGTTCGGCAGTTGGGTCGGACGACTCAGAGGAGGAGGGGGGTGTTGAAGACCTTGCTGAGGGGGTTGAAGATCTTGCTGATGAGAGCCCTCAGCCAGGCCCCTCCCATGTGGTCACCAAGGAGACCCAGCTGTGTGAGCCTGACAGCGTGGATGAAGATGACCTACAGCTGGCCCTGTTCAAGGATGCCCGACGCAGGAGGCAGTCAATTAGGAGTAAACAGAGAAAGGCAATGGGGCTCCTCAGAAGGAGGCAGAGAGAAGCCACGCCCTGAACTCTATATAAGGGGAATGTGTGGGAGGGCTGGTTTGCTGAAGGCAACCGCTTGGATAGTTCATGTTTCTTAAAGCTCCTGTTTCTTGGTTCGTGTCTTGTTTGTTTCTGTAGCTATAAATTTGGCAGGCATAATTCCAGCCTCTTGCCGTTTGTAAAGGGGTTGTCCCTGCCTTTTCTGCAGGGCCGGTAGCAGGCTGGTACAGAACAAGGACAGATGCTGAAACTAAAAAAACTAAAGCTCAAATATTTGGCCACTATAAAAGACTCTGAGGTTGGTAAAGATTGAAGGCAAAACAAGAAGGAGATGGCAGAGGATGAGGTGATAAAACAGTGTCATCAATGCAATGAACATGAATGTGGGCAAACTCCGAGGAGCAATAGAAAACAGGGAGTCTTGGTGTGCTATGGTCCATGGGGTCACAAAGACAGAACAAGAACAATAACAACAACAATGCTTCACATACATCTCCTTCTCTAGGATAACATTAAACAGACATGCTGTCTGTAATGTCTTCTATCCTTTATCCAATGTTCTAATTCTAATCTATTGGCAAAGCATGTCCATTGAATTGAGGCCAATTATAGACCTGTTGCAGGAATCCATTACTGAGAGACAGAAGGGAATGTTTCAAAATTCAAAGTTGCAATGCTACATCCATTTTTCCACTGTGTAAGATTTACTTTGAACAGATGTAAATAAGAAGCTTCTGTCAAATCACATCAATCCTCCTGATCTGCTTTTTTTAAAGAGTATTTTGCATTTTCTATGCCCATAGCTTTTTTAAAAAAATAATTCATTTCATGTTCTATTTCTTATAGTGTGACCTGAAGCACAGCTTTCCTTATTAATACAGGGATTAATAGAAGAAAACTGAACTAATAGCCATTAAAGCCATTACAGAATGTTAAGACTTTGATATATATTTTTTTATTTCCAGGATTGTGACATAAAGCCTTGCCTATTTTATGAGTATATAATTCTTGGATACCTTTTATAACTGAAAAGCTATTATGATTTCTTTTAAGTACCTTCTTAAACCTTTGTTCTCTTGATTTCAAACAACTGGATTGTAAGGATATTAATTATACAATTATACAAAATAGCATAACCTAGACACAAAGGAATAACTTCAGCACCTGTGGGGCAGTAACACAAGGACTATAGAATAAATGAAATGCATACACAACATAGCAGTGTTCCAATATCTCCGGGGTTGCCACAAAGAAGAGTGAGTCAAGCTATTCTCCAAAGCACCTGAAGGCAGAACAAGAAGCAATGGATGGAAACTAATCAAAAAGAGAAGCAACCTAGAACTAAGGAGAAATTTCCTGACAATCAGAACAATTAATCAATAGAACAACCTGCCTCCAGAAGTTGTGCATGCTCCAACACTGGAAGTTTTTAAGAAGAGACTGGACAGTCATTTGTCTGAAATGGTTTCCTGCCTGAGCAGGGGGGGTTGGACTAGATGACCTCTAAAGTCCCTCCCAACATCGTTGTCATCATCATCATCATTATATAAAACTTTTATTCATAAAACATGAAACTCAGTCAACTGAACACTCAAACTGACTGGCACTAATGGTTGACATTGGTTGCTGCCAGCATCCTAGGTTTCAACCAGGTATCTCCTTAAAAGGTAAGATGTTCCGAGTAGCGCAGTTTTGCTGGAGGTATTGCAGGAAGCTGCAATTTCTTGATGTATTTTGCAAAGTTTTGGGACATTTTTATTATTATTATTATTATTATTATTATTATTATTATTATTATTATTGTTGTTGTTGTTGTTGTTGTTGTTTCCAATATTGGGACTACTTTTATCAAAAATAAACAAATAAAAATAGCCCAGTTTAGATTAAAAATGATTAATGGCCAAAAATTGTTTGTGACTTGTAGAAGAGAAGAAAACTGGAACTGGGAAGGAGAGGGAGAAAAACCACATTTATTTATTTATTTATTTGATTTGTATACCACCCTTCTCCCCAAGGACTCAGGGCGGTGAACAGTGACATAAATATCAGAATGCACAAATACGGATATTGAAAACAAATTAAACCCTAATTTTGCCCAAATGCAGAAGATAGTTACCTTAAAACAATAATTACAACAGAACCCGTCAGACCAGACCGGATTGCTCAAACAGATAGGTTTTTAGGTCGCGTCGGAAGGAGCGAAGGTCGGGAGCCAACCGGAGCTCAACCGGTAAGCGGTTCCATAGGTCAGGCGCGCCCACAGAGAACGCCCTCCCTCTGGGAGCCACCAGACGACATTCTCCGAACACTTTGTTGTAAGCTCCATGTATAATTTAAGCAATGTCCAGTAAATAATGTGTTGAAAATGCCCAATGAAAAGGGACAATAAAAACTCAATTCCATTTGCCTCTTCGCATCCCCACCTTAGAAACTGCCCGATGACACAACCTGCAAGCCTCAAAAATCAGCACTTTTTAAAACATTGAGTTAGGCCTAAGATAGATACTGCCTACCGTGGCTTTGACTGTTGTTACACTTTCTGTTTGAATTATTTGCCACTGTGTTTTCCTTTTCCAAATATATAAAAGCTAATGTCAGATGATCCCAGAGGAAACGGTGGAATAGATATACATTTCAAGGATTGTATGGTGCTGAATTAGAAGTAATGGATTTTAATAATTCTTTGCTTCAGCCGCTATTACTGGAATTACTGTGTTTCATACTAATTCCAGGCAAACTAAGGCATGAAGCTACACAATCTGAATATTAAATAGTATCAATCATTACAAAATGACATTGTGTTCTACTTTTCTTAACTACAGAGAATATCCTAAGCATAATAAAATGACATGATATAATTAGCATATCTGCATGTTTGTACCTCAATGTGTGAAAGGTACGCATTTGCATTCTTATACCGCAGGAGAGAAATGATTTCTTTTTCCGCGGATTCTCTAGCAAGCTTTTGCATCTGGAATGAAACCATAGCTCGGTAATACTAATATAAAGTGCCTGCTCCAATTCTCGGCATCTCGGTTTTAAAAATAATTTGTATGGTATAAGTAGTAAGGTTACTTAGTGCACTCAGTGTGCTGAACGGTGGAGACTTCAATCCCATTTCACCCTTTTCATGCTTTTTCAAACTCTTCTCTCCGCTTTAAATTCCCCTTGTTCATAAAAACTGAGAGTGAATGCAAATTTTCTTCTGGAATTTACAAGAGTGAAAAGTCCCCATTACCCCTTTATAGAGAAGTTATTTCTCTCTTTCTGATTCACTGTACACTGTACACCCACACAGTGACAATGGTACAGGATGGTGACTCTATGTCCTCTTGTAGAGCTATTTCTTTCTATCTGTCTGCCTGCCTGTCTGTCTGCCTGCCTGCCTGCCTATCTGTCTGTCTGTCTGTCTGTCTGTCTGTCTGTCTGTCTGTCTGTCTGTCTGTCTGTCTGTCTATCCTTAGGGCTACTCTGGGTGGCTTAATGAGAATAAAATATTAATTAATAAAACAAAAAGACATGATTAAAAATGTAAAAAAATAAATAATATAGGAATGAAGTACAATAGTATGAAATTAAAAAGATGAGTGGAGGGGGAGCAGGAAATGCAGGGAGGAGGGAGGGCCAACTGGTTAGTCCAGCAGCTACTTCCAATGATGTACAGTATTCTTCTATTGCATTCTACCTAGGCCAACTGGTGAGCCAGGTCTTCAGGATCTTGCGCCAAGAATAGGAGGAAGGGGACAAACCTCACCCCAGGTGGCAGGCTGTTTCAGAAGGCTGGCACTACAGCAGAGAAAGCTCTTCTCCTGGATCCTGTCAGTTGAAGTTCCTTGACCAATGGGATCCTCAGCAGGCCTCCTTGCCTTTAAGATGTAAGCCACCTTGTATGGTATGGCAGCAATTTTGTGACAATTGAATGTTGTATACTTCTATGATTATACTTTGAAAGGAGTCTTTTAGAAAAAAAAGACAGAGAATTCTCACACATCTCCCCTTTGGAGGGGTTCAGTGGGTTTAAAAGAGAGAACGTCAGGAAGCAAAGAATCTTGGAAACACAAAGGGTGGCAGGAAACACTCAGTTTTAATTTATGTGCAATGGATCAAGCCTTTACAGATTTACATTTTTTTAGAGACTATAGCTCAGCCAATGTATTATTTTTATTTAATTTTTAAATGGTAAAACTTTCTCTGGCGGAATGTAGTGTAGAGTTACAAGAGGGAGGAGGTGCTTCTCAAGGATCAAAAAGACAACACAATTGCAATCTTCCATATTCAGAAGGGAGGCAAAGGTGGACCCTCCCTAGCAGTTCCCAGGAGTTCTTTAGTCTGGCACGATTCCTGTCTATAGGTGAACAACAATAAAGAAACTACTCTTGTACCCCTTGTATCATTCTTGGTTCCTTGGGCCTTTTTCTGAGATTTTTCTTTTCCCCTTTTTTTAAAGGGGAAGGGCAGGAGTAAACAAATGTACTCTGAGTAGTATCAGGGGCTTTTTTCTCCCAGTGATTATTACTGCCCATCCATAATGACACAAAATAATGAAGCATTATGAAAGCTGCAATACAGACGCAACTCTAGTCAGTGTATAAATAACTTAGTCATCTCTGGAGGAGTGGTAAAAGAAAAGAAAATAAACACCGCAAGTACAAAAGGTTTTTTCAGTTCAATTACACTGAATCACCGTATGCCAAAATTAATGCCACAATGAGAGTGAGTGTTGCTGATGTTGAGCTTAGCAATTATCTCATCCTCTGGATAGAACCTCCTGGATAGAACAATCTGAAACAGCACATGAACTTAGAAGTAACATGATTAAGTCATCAAAACATGAAATCTTTGCATCAGGCAGAAATATCATTGATTAGCCAGCAAAAAAAAAAAAAAAAAAGCAAAGGAGACAAAGTATTTCATTCAGGAGATAAGTTCACTAGATGCTCTTTTCTATTGTTCTGCTTCAGCAAGCAAGAAAAAAAACAACAACAGATGCACAAGTGTGATCGCTGAGCCCCAGAGACCAAAACAGACAGAACCCGAGAAAACAGTAGAACTGGATATGATGTAGACGATTACCCAGTTTTTTTTAAAAAAAAAAACAGTTTTGACCTGTGTTCTGAACCCCGATTCTTCACAAATCCTACTTGATGGACAAATCTGAAACCTTTAGACACGCTGTACGGTTATGAAAAAGGAGATATTATTCAAAGTGTTTAATCTAAACCCAAACATTTAGATCCTGACCCCAAAAAAATAAAAAATGAAGAAACAAAAATACGTAGGAATACCCTATAACAACAAGGATTTACAGCAGGAGTTAGCAACATTAGCAAGAGGTCACACAAATTTTTAGGAGAGCAAGCATGGTAGATATGGGCAATAAAGCAAAAATGGGTGGCTCTGTGCCATAGTTTTCGCAGAAAAAAAGGGGTGGCCAAGAGATTTATGAAGCAGAGTTGGTGCATCAGTTTTTTTTTAAAAAAGTTTTAAACTCTTGGTTAGATCAGTCTAGATCCGGGGTGTCAAATTGCTGGCCCACAGGCCGGATGTGTCATCAGGAAACCGTGCCCACCCCATTGCCGGTAATGGAGAAAATATCTCTGATACATCGTGCAACGTCATGTGATGTCACGAGTTTGACATGTCTGGTCTAGATCATAGAGTTGAAGGGACTGTATTGAAAATGACTGAGGAATTAAGAAATAACATAAATCTGTCAAGTCTGTCAACAGATAAGGGAAAGAATGAAACAGACAATTTACAAGTTTGAATGGCTACTATAATTAAAACAGACCAAAACAAAAGCAAAAAATAAATAAACAATAATCAGAAAGTTGGACAACATTTGATTGTAAAGGTTTAAGGTCTTGCCAAATAAAGGACATGAGGACCAAAAAGGGGGCATGTCTGCCTAACATCAGCTAACCTTTTTTATCTTTTGTCGAAGGTTGTGAAGACCTCACTCTTCTTCCTAATATTGGGAGAGAATTGGAGAGTAGGACTATGGAGTGTATTTTTTAAACTATGTTTTATGGATTGTTGTCATGAAATCATTTAATGAGATAGGCGGCCATATAAGTCTAACTTATAAAAGGTAAAGGTTCCCCTGCACATGCGTGCTAGTCGTTTCCAACTCTAGGGGCCGGTGTTCATCTCCGTTTCAAAGCCGAAGAGCCAGCGCTTGTCCGAGGACATCTCCATGGTCATGTGGCTGGCATGACTAGACGCCAGAGGTGCACGGAACGCTGTTACCTTCCCACCATAGTGGTCCTTATTTTTCTATTTGCATTTTTACGTGCTTTCGAACTGCTAGGTTGGCAGAAGCTGGGACGAGTAACAGACGCTCACTCTGTTATGCGGCACTCGGGATTCGACCCGCCAAACTGCCGACCATCTGATCAACAAGCTCAGCATCCTAACCCACTGAGCCACCGCATCCCTTTTAAGTCCAACTTATGAAATGCTTAATTGCTTACAGAAACTTGCATTCCTTTCCATGTCTACGCTAAGAAACGAAGAAATAACTTATAAGAGACACCAGCATTATAGAACAGAGCATGAAGAGGAGAAGAGAAGAGGGCAGCCAACAAACGTTTTTAATCTTCAGTTCTTTACATTGTATCTTAGGCTTCTGATTTAATATTGGAAAAATGCATGATGAAAACAGGTAGCTTTTGTGCACCTTATTACTACTAGCCACAGACAGCCTTCTTTCACTTAAGGCCATCTAAAACAGAAGTCATCCTCACATTCATAGCAGGAAGTTTACAATGAGGAAACAAGAGAAGGTACATTAGGAGTGAAAAGGAACTCCAATTCCTCTAGCAAGGAGACCTTAAAGGTAAAGGTAAAGGTAAAGGTTCCCCTTGTATTATATATGTAAACATTCCTTTATTCAATGTATATATATGTTAACAGTACAAATAAGAAGGCATCGCCTAGTATATATAAGTAAAACCGCCTGACAGAAATACACGCGGGAACTTTGACAGCTGTCAAAGTTCCTCGCACCACGCAGGCGCCACCACTGACAGCTCGCGGCTGTCAAACGCCGGACTACGGAGAAGCCTGAGCTGTCAAAGCACCCACCGTACAGCGCAGGCGCGACCGCTGACAGCTCGCGGCTGTCAAAACACCAAGACACGCGGAAGCCGGAGCTGTCAACAAAAGACGACGCGGATTGGTCCCTGCCTGACAGGGCGCCAAAAAGAACACCGCTGATTGGTCCTCGCTACCAGCTGCCGGCTATAAAAGCCGGACAAGTTATTCTATGTTTGTCTTGCTCTTAATAAACCAGTTGTTGAACTAGCCTGTCGTCCCGAGTGGTCCTTCGGCTACTTCACTGGCGACGAAGGTGGGATCGCTCCGGAGCTGAAGTCACGGCCGAGGAAGAGAGTTCCCGGCAAGAGCTGTCACGGAAGTTTTAACTTCCATCGGAGCAACCCAGGACCGGACGACATGGCAAACTTCGGCCGTGTGAGGGAGTTTGATACCCGCCATCCCGAGAGATGGCAATCACACCTCGGCCAAGTCGAGGGATTTCTCCTCGTCAGTAAAATCACTGACGACCGAGCAAAGGCCGCCGCTCTGCTGTACATCAGCGGGCCCCCGGTGTACGACGCAGCCGTCGGGCTGTTCAGCCCAGTGCCCATCACGGAAGTCTCCTACGCTGACCTGGTGGACCAGCTGAACAAGTACTACATGCCAGCGCGTTCAGAACTGTACTGGCGGGTGCAATTCGCACAAAAGAAACAACGGCAGGACGAGCCCGCCAACGAATTCATTGCCGGGGTCAGACACGCCGCGCGGAACTGCTCCTTCCCCGACCTGGAAGACCGCATCAGAGACCAGGTGGTGATCGGTCTGAGGGACGAGAAGCTACAGAAGAAACTGACGTCCAAACCCGACATGAACCTGGCAGAGCTGACCAGGGAGATCATGGCATATGAACACAGCCACAAGAAGAAGCCGACGAACACGACCCCAGAGACCCCCGCGACCGTCTACCAGGAAAGCGCAACCTTCAGCGACAGCGGAGAGTCAGTAGACTTCACCGATGGAGAAGCCCTACAGCGCAGGATGGAGCACCGGCAGCCGAGGAGGGGAAAAACGTCGGACCGCCGCGGATCCAGGAACCCACCTCCGCCACCACCGCGTTACGAACAACGGGCCGCCTGTGCCAGCTGCGGGGGCAACCATGCCCGAGGAAGCTGCCGTTTTAGGAACGCGAAATGCCACAACTGCGGGAAGACTGGCCACATCAAGCCGGTGTGCCGCAGCAAGGGCCGGGACAACATCAATGAGGTGGAGGCAAACCCCCCAGGTAGGCCGGCTGCCCAGGCCAGCAGAGAAACCCCACCAGGCCCCCTGGTAGAGACAATTGACAGGGTAAACAGCATAAGCTCCAAGGTTAAGATCTGGGTCAGAATTCAGGGGGTGCCCTGCCACATGGAGGTAGATTCAGGGTCAGCAGTCTCATTAATTTCGCTGACAACCTATCAGGAAATCTGTCAGAAAGGCCGAAGACAAATCCCCCTGAAACAAACTCAGGTACACCTTGCAGACTTCCCGAAAACCCCTATTCCGTTGGAAGGGAAAGCCAAGGTCCTGGTGCAGTATAAGGGGTTCAAGGGTCCCCTGGAGGTTTTAGTTACGCCAGGGAACCGTACCAATTTAATAGGGCTAAACTGGTTCACTCCACTAGGCATCGCCTTAACGGGGGTTAATACCATTCAAACACCTAGCCTAGAAGCAGTTTGCGGAAAGTACGCCGACGTTTTCGATGGCACTTTAGGGAAATATACAGGTTCCCCCATTTCCCTGCAACTAAATCCAGCAATTCAACCAATTAAAATAAGAGCTAGGAGGGTACCTTTCGCCCTTAAAGAAAAAATTGAAAACGAGCTTGACCGACTCGTGGGACTAGGGGTACTGGAGCCAACAGAAGGGGGAACCTGGGAGACCCCTATTGTCACCCCAATCAAACCTAATGGCGAAGTGAGACTGTGCGCGGACTATAAAGCGACAGTCAACCTAGCCCTCAGCCCCCATGCTTACCCGGTGCCAGCGGTAAGGGACGTATTTGCTTCCATCCGCTCTGGCACCATTTTCGCCAAGCTTGATCTCACACAGGCATATTTACAGCTGCCTGTCACAGACGACACCGCGGAAGCTCAAACTATTGTCACCCACCGCGGTGCTTTTAAAGTAAAGAGGCTACAATTCGGCATATCTGCAGCCCCGGGTATTTTTCAGGGCATCATGGAAAAGACCCTGAAGGGAATACCCGGGGTCTGCCCCTATTTCGACGATGTTCTCATCGCCGGGGAAAACGAAGCTAGTTTAGCTGACAGGTTGTCAGCTGTGCTGAGCCGGCTCAGAGAAGCCGGTCTCAAACTTAAGCGGGAGAAGTGCTCTATTGGAGTCACTTCTACAGAATTCCTAGGGTATAAAATTGATAGCCAGGGCATCCACCCCACCGCTGAAAAACTAATGGCTATTCAAACTGCACCCAGCCCTAGGAATAAGCAAGAGCTTCAATCCTTTTTGGGGCTGTTAAACTTTTACCATGCCTTCATTCCCCACAAAGCCACTATTGCAGAGCCGCTCCATAGGCTCCTAGACAAAGGTACAACTTGGTCCTGGACCAAGGAACATGAGAACAGTTTCCAATCGTTAAAAAAGCTTATCTGTCACAGCTCAACTATCACCCTTTTCAGGGAAGACACCCCAATATGCATCGCTTGCGATGCCTCTCCCTATGGAATCGGGGCGGTATTAAGTCACATATTCAAGGACGGTACACAAAGACCCATAGCTTTCTATTCACGCACTCTGACCAAAGCTGAAAGAAACTATGCACAAATTGACAGGGAAGCCCTAGCGATAGTGGCAGGGGTCAAAAAATTTCACGATTATCTGTATGGAAGACCATTTACTATATTTACAGATCACAAACCCCTGCTAGGCATATTTACTTGGAATAAAACTACTCCACAAATCCTCTCCCCGAGAATTTTAAGATGGTCAACATTTTTAGCAGCCTATTCTTATCAGCTAATACATAAACCAGGTAAAGAATTGGGCCATGCTGACTGCCTCAGCAGACTGCCCATACAAACCAGGGACTCAGACCCAGCCCCAGCCAGCGGGATTTTAGCAATCTCCCAACTTCCAGAATGCCCCCTGACTGCAAACATTATAGCCAATAATTCAACAAAAGATAAAATACTTGCCAGAGTCCTCAAATGGGCCACAACTGGGTGGCCAACTCAAAACCCACAACCCCAATTCCAACCTTATTATAACAGAAAAAATGAGATTTCAACACACAGAGGTTGCCTGCTATGGGGAAATAGGGTCATCATACCAGAGAAAAACATAGACCAAACATTGCACATTTTACATGAAGGGCACCCTGGAATTGTAAAAATGAAGGCGATGGCCAGAAGTTATGTGTGGTGGCCCGGCATAGATAAACAAATTGAACAGTATGTGGGTGGGTGTTACACCTGTCAGGAGACCAGGAATGAACCACCCCAGGCACCAATCCATAAATGGGAGACTACTAGGAACCCTTGGTCACGTATACATATAGATTTTGCAGGACCTATCCAGGGCCAAAGTTTCTTAATTGTAGTGGACAGCTATTCCAAATGGCTGGAAGTCACACCCCTTAGGAAAACAACGTCCACAGCCACTATTCAAGCCTTACGAAAAATATTCGCAACACACGGCCTACCTGATACCATAGTTTCTGACAATGGACCTCAATTCACCTCTCGTGAATTTCAGATCTTCGCTACGAGGAATTGTATTAGGCTGGTCACGTCTGCGCCGTTCCACCCATCGTCGAACGGAATGGCTGAAATTATGGTACGATACACAAAAGAAGCCTTGAAAAAATTCGTTAAAGGAAACTGGCAAAGGCGACTCAGCCAGTTCCTCTTATCACAACACACAACACCATGCTCTACAACTAGCAAATCACCAGCAGAATTAAGATGGGGGAGGAGGCTAATAACACGTCTCGACAGACTGCACCCTGACACAGCCCCAGAAGAAAAACAGCACCCCCACCCCGGCCGCAAACTCAACCCGGGTCAATTAATATGGGCACGTTCATACACAGATAAAAACAAGTGGGTCCAAGGGACAGTAATAAAACAAACAGGGCCCATCTCATACCTTGTAGCGACGCAAGCACAGGGCAACATACGCCGCCATATTGACCAGCTCAGACCCAGACAACCACCACACACTTCTGAGCAACCAACCAGTGCCGACTTACAACCCCCACCGGAAATGCGGCCTATCCCAAACCAGGAAGCTGAACACCAAGACGAAGAACCAGAACCAGAACACCCACCACCCCTTCGCCGCTCAACCAGGAATCGAAGACCACCCACCTACCTAAAAGACTATCAGTGGGCAGGTTCAAACATCCAAGAAAGAAGAAACGAACCAGGGGAGGGGTAAGGGGTGTATTATATATGTAAACATTCCTTTATTCAATGTATATATATGTTAACAGTACAAATAAGAAGGCATCGCCTAGTATATATAAGTAAAACCGCCTGACAGAAATACACGCGGGAACTTTGACAGCTGTCAAAGTTCCTCGCACCACGCAGGCGCCACCACTGACAGCTCGCGGCTGTCAAACGCCGGACTACGGAGAAGCCTGAGCTGTCAAAGCACCCACCGTACAGCGCAGGCGCGACCGCTGACAGCTCGCGGCTGTCAAAACACCAAGACACGCGGAAGCCGGAGCTGTCAACAAAAGACGACGCGGATTGGTCCCTGCCTGACAGGGCGCCAAAAAGAACACCGCTGATTGGTCCTCGCTACCAGCTGCCGGCTATAAAAGCCGGACAAGTTATTCTATGTTTGTCTTGCTCTTAATAAACCAGTTGTTGAACTAGCCTGTCGTCCCGAGTGGTCCTTCGGCTACTTCACCCCTGAACATGAGTACTAGTTGTTTCCAACTCTAGGGGCCGGTGCTCATCTCCGTTTCAAAGCCGAAGAGCCAGCGCTTGTCCAAGGACGTCTCTGTGGTCATGTGGCCGGCATGACTAGATGCCAAAAGCACACGGAACGCTGTTACCTTCTCACCATAGTGGTCCCTATTTTTCTATTTGCATTTTTATGTGCTTTTGAACTGCTAGGTTGGCAGAAGCTGGGACGAGTAACAGGCACTCACTCTGTTATGTGGCACTCAGGATTCGACCCGCCAGACTGCCGACCTTCTGATCGACAAGCTCAGCATCCTAACCCACTGAGCCACCTTACAAGACTGGAAAATATTAAAAGTTTGGTAGAGGTTTTCATACTCAATGTGTATAGTATTTTCCATTCCTTACAAGACTATTCTTTCCAGATTTCTTTTTTCCCCATTTCGATACACAATTGAGTATAGGTTGTTCTCAGTAATCTTCCACCAAGAGCAATGAAGATTTTAGAAATATAGCAGTGATTTTACCTATCCTTCCTTTATTAATGGATATGTATTCGTCTTGCAGTCCAGTTTGTATTGGAAAGGGGAGCAATAGTTTCAAATGAAGACTTAGTATCAGTTTTTCCTCTTGATATAATTGCCAGACATATGTACTGTGCACTCCATACTGATCTATTATTGATAAACTCTCAGTTAGCAACCAGGAAAACAGTTTTCCATTGGAATTGCCCAGAAACCAAATACAGTCCATGAAGATGTATTTTTCTACAAACTCAAACATACTTTTTACAACAATAATGCAACATTCTGCTTTAAAACCATCTGAAATCAGCTTAAGCAAACACCTTCAGCAAGAACACAGATTTTAGTAGCAATACTGCCTGGCAGAGAGACTAGCCTGAAGTAAGATCAATCTTTACAAACAAAGAGGTGTGCCAGTGAAAGTTTGTCAAGTAGGCCTGAGGGTAAAAAACAACAACAACTCCCTCCTCAAAAAACTGAAGCAGTTAAATGTTGGCTTTCTTTATACTTGCCTGCAGGGAAAATTCACAGGATTGCTTTCCAACAACTTGCCCCTGGCTATAGATAGCTATCCTAAAAGAAACAGATAGCTTAAAATTAAACCATATCCACAATGGGCCTCAAGTGACAAGTTGCCAGGATTTCATCCTACCTGGATTTGAAGACAGACTGAAATTGTGTTACCACCATCACCACCACCTAACACACCAGCAGGACAATGGATGAGAAAGTCACATAGAATAGGAGAAGGTGGAAATAGCCTTTTCATTATCAATCAAATGTAGGAGATGACCAGGCTGAGCCCAAAGGAGGGGTCAAATGTGTCATCAATCTTTTAGTCCCTTCATGCCCACCAGAGACCTAAATCCAGCCCACCTTGAATTCTGTTGACTCTTATCTACTGCCAATTTGCTTTGACCATTAGTAGTTCAGATTCTTGTAGAGAGCTTTAGCATGCGATAAACTTATATTCATTTGGACTGCCCGGATCCCTGATTTCCTGCACTTGATCCATAACAAGTATGTCAGATATTATTATACTTTAATCCCTTAGCTTTACAAGAGATGACAGACACTTAGATACTCCCGGTTATAGCTATGAAGCAAGATTAAAAAAAAGAAATAAATTTCACAATATAAGAACAGGAGCAGAGGAAATAATATTAATGTTTTAAAAAATATTGCAAATTATTCTGAGCATTTTTGGTTAAGCAGAGAAAGTAATGCAATAATGCAACTAGGAAATACCACCTTAATCCTATAAATATGAACAGCACTCTAATCTATCAAATCTCCAATTTAAGTCTGTTTTCTGCCATACAAGTAGTAGCTTAGAGGCAAAACTAAGTGGTAGTTAAATGAAGTAAACGAATACGGTTGGTCGATCCCAAAAAAATTAACACTCACGGGTACCCTACCCCTAACCAGATACTAATCCAACAGAAATATCCATGCTATATGTTCTTTTGTGTTGCATCTTTTCTCTATAATGTCAAAGCAAAATATACAAAGTAAACACTATTTTTTTTCCTACAAAAACTGGGAAGTAACTTAATCTAAAAGAAAATCATTCAGTGAATTTCATAACTGACAGAAATCTTGAACCTAAATCTTCCTAATCATAGTCCAACAATCCGAATCATATTGATATTTTCTGATTATGTATCTCCTCTATTCCCTAAAGTGTAATATTATTGTATAGCGTGCATTACTCTACTACAAAAAGAACAGGCACCCTGTTTTCAACATTGTTTGAGAATGAAAAAGGAGAACCTCATTTAGACAGGGGAGAAAGCATTTTTGAAATATTGCCATGTGATTGGTTTGTCAAACACAACTCCATCAACAACTCTAAAAGTCATACAATTCTATCAGCAATGCATGTTTCCTTAAGAGCCCTGTAGACAAACATTGGTTAAAAACTGTATATTGCTAAAATGGAAATAAATTAATATGCTTACCGAAGGCAATCTAGCCACACAAAATGTTGAAATTTAATTAGAACCCCTGAAAAGCTGACAAAGTTGCATTTAGGCTTTAACCTTATGGCAGAAGGAAGCTATGTTATTTCATTCAGCATAACAGGCTTGATGACTCACTGTCTTAAGCTGAGAGGAGGTTTAGAATAAAAATTACACCAATTAGTGTCCCTTTGCAGTGCAGGCTTGTTGTTGAATTAGATTCCGTATGTTGTTCCCAGCTTTCATTCTCAAAATATTTACTTTACAAGTAGCATCTATTAATAACATGGAAATCTTATGATCAAAGCAGAAAAAATATTAGGAGAAATTGGTAGGGAACCATCCAAAGAATTTGTCACTCAAAAAATGCATGTAAGAAGCAAAGCAAGAGTTGTTACAGAACAACAGAGTCTTGTGGCATATTAAAGCAAACTACATTATTACTTATAGGGACGCGGTGGCTCAGATGGTTAGGACGCTGAGCTTGTCGATCAGAAGATCGGCAGTTTGGCAGGTCGAATCCTGAGTGCCGCGTAACAGAGTGAGCACCTGTTACTAGTCCCAGCTTCTGCCAACCTAGCAGTTCGAAAGCACATAAAAATGCAAGTAGAAAAATAGGGACCACTACGGTGGGAAGGTAACAGCGTTCTGTGCACTTTTGGCATCTAGTCATGCCAACCACATGACCACGGAGACATCTTTGGACAAACGCTGGCTCTTCGGCTTTGAAATGAAGATGAGCACTGGCCCCTAGAGTTGGAAACGACTAGCACGCATGTGCGGGGAAACCTTTACCTTTTCCTTTACATTATTACTATTTTTTTGAAATAGAAATCCTCCATTAGCTGCAAGCAGTGTCAATTTTGGTGTGTCACAGACAAATATATAAACCAGGGCTGAAAAGTATCTTTTACTAAATCAGATTACAGGTAGTCCTCGACTTACAACCACAACTGAGCCCAACTTTGCTATTGCTAAGCAAGACAGTTAAGTGAAATTTGTCCCATTTTACAATCTTTCTTGCCACAGCTGTTAAGTGAATCACAGCAGTTAATTAAGTTAGTAACATGGTTAAGTGAATCTTGTTTCCCCATTGACTTTGCTTGTCGGAAGGTCATAAAAGGTGATCACATGAACCCAAGACACTGCAACTGTCAGTTGTCAAGTGTCTGAATTTTGATCACGTGACCGTGGGGCTGTTGTAATAGTCATAACTGTGAAAAACAGCCTTAAGTCAATTTTTGCAATGCCGTTGTAACTTCATACGGTCACTAAACGAACTGTTGTAAATCAAGGACTACCTGTAGTGATTCTGCATGATCTACTGGGACTAGTGTTAGCTCCCCAAAGTTTCACAAGCAAAAGTTGAACCCTCAGACCTTTCAAATACAAAGCATGATGTGCTCTGCCACTGAACTAAGGCCTTTTTGATTTGGGGCAGGATGGCTTAGTCATCAACCCATCCTTAGATGCCTTCATAACCTCATTTCAGAGTTGATGTTCTCTACATTTGGCTAAGATCTTTTCTCCAGCCACTATTATCCAGACGGGTTTTCAAATACTGCCCACTCAGCAGAAAAAAACTCTTCTGCCAAGGATTTGGAGTGTACACTAATTATATAACATGATCCTAAAATTAAAAATTAAAATAACTGAACATCTAATAGACCAGACCACAAATTAGGTCTATCAGGGAAAAAGGGGGAAAAATGATAAGCCTGCTTAAGACCCTCTAGCACTAGAAAAGAGAAAATTCTACCTAATTTACTAAACTGGAACATAAGAAATTGGAAGATATGGGTAGCAAGATGATTAACTCCCCCCATAAAAAAAATAAATAAATAAATAAATAAATAAATAAATAAATAAATAAATAAATAAATAAATAAATAAATAATACATACATACATACATACATAAATAAATAAATAAATAAATAAATAAATAAATAAATTCATATGCCTCTGGCAAAACCATTTTTCCCCCTTTTGGTAAAAGGAAAAGGGTACAACACACACACCCACGTTTACTAAGCTATCAAATAGTAATTTAGAATATTTTTAAAATGTAGAACAAAGGTTAATTAAGCAGCAACATTGTTGCTATAATGAAGTTATAGTAACTTGACAGGATAACTTTAATTTGTAGAACTTAACTAACATTTAAACCTCTTTCAGACAACTTACATTCATCTCTGACCTTGCACATTCAGTAAATAATCCTGCTGACGTGTTATTATATCAGTTTGGTGCACATCAGTTTTACTTGTACTGTAAGAGATAGATGAACCAAGAAGAATTTAGGGATTCACCAGACATTTAGTTTTAATTACCTAAATATATTAACTTTGTCAAATAAATAAATTAAATTAATACATTTAGCTCATATGGAACAGGCTTCAATACTGGAATGCAAAGTTAGGCGAAGCAGCCTGGAACAAATAAGCAAATTGTTGCAATGCTTATGTAGATGAAGGGTGTAAGGAAGCAATTTAAGTGTAACAGAACTACACACCTGGCTGTGAAACAGATGCTATAGATAACAGCAGGTTGTTGTGGAAATGCCACTATTGGGATGCACATGTACAAAGGAAACTTTGTGGGGTGGGTGGGATTTCATGCTTACCTAGAAATATATAAGTAGCTAAATGTGAATTGACTGATGTGATTAGGATTGTTGAAATTCCTTGCATGAAACTGACCATGTAAACATACTAGTGGGTGAATTTTGGCTCTTCACCTGGGAACATTACATTAAAATGTCCTTGCATATCTGAACAAGATTCTGCAAACTCTTAATAAATGCTGATGAAAGAAAATTTGTAATCTACAAAATCAGCTGTTAACTATTGCAACCAATTCTACATGGGACAAACATCAGGTCAATTGAAAACCAGGATCCATGAACATCGGCTGGCAGTCAAAAAACATGATCCCAAATCCTTAATCTCTATCCACACTGACACCAAACAACACCAATTCAAATGGAGCAACACTAAAATAATCGGCCACACTACCATCCACCATGCACTCCACAAGCAATTCCATCAACAGACACAATGACTTTTAACCAGCCTACAAACCCCTCAGAATCCAAATCAACCACAAAGCCAACCAGAGACAGCACTGACCCTCAGCCAACCCACGCAATTCTGCCCACCCCCCACCAGCAGTTCATGTCCCAATAACCCTGACCTGATGTAATCTTCCCACCACAAGACCCATCACAAGCGTCTCACTGACAACTCACACCTGACCCATCAGAAGACCCATCACAAGATCTTCACTTGACACATCCACACCTAAAGCTGTTATTAACAGAAGAACACTGGCACTGAAATCCCCTAAAGCCAGTGGTGGGATTCAAATATGTGAACAACCAGTTCTATGTATGGATGCTGCTTCCAGAAGTCCATTCTGGGCCTAAGCAACAAAACATTAGCTACCGTTTCTGCCAAAGTGGTGCGAACTGGCTGAATCCCACCACTGACTAAACCCTGCTGTAGATTTTACCTAGCCTGGTAACAAAACGTTCAGAAACTAACCCACAAGCTCAGAGAATGAACCTTCACCATCACTCTTAATAAAGTTTTTGAGACTTTTAATCCAGGTCCAGAAGACTGGAAGAACAAACCATTCAGCAGCAGAAAGGGAGAGAGGTGCTGGGGGATTTTCTCAAAATATTCTCCAACCATGCTCACGCTGTTGCATTTTGCTGAAAAACTACAAGTAAAGACAGCCCTGTTTTTTTTTTATTATAATTTTCTGTCTAGAGAGGGACTTACATAGGAAGAGTTACTTTTCATTGTCATGTTTAGGTGCCAGATTAAAATAGTGTCTTCTGTAGATTGTTTAATAAGTATACTGTATATACCAAGGTTCTAACTGACAGATTTTATATTTCTAAATTGTGTTACAATATTTCATATAATTTTATTTTCACCAAACTTCAGAGAATAAATTATGAGCAATTAGTATGATATAACTGTTAGCTGAATGGACAAACTATTATCAGTAGTCCATTACTTCCACAGCATTTCTTCTGCTGGACATCTTATACAAGCACATATTAACTAATTTTAAATATTATCCTATGTGTACATACACACACATACAGAGTGAAACTTTGATTGTGCTGGCCACTTTAAGAGGTTTCTGATCTTCTCAAATGTTACTTAAAGTGATGATACAAATGACATCATTTACAATGGTTTGTATTGTATTATTCTAATGACATAGTACATCAGTGTGAACGATGGAATATACACCACTCAGCTAATAAAGTCTTTAGGCAAATAACATAAATTGCCACATAAATGGCATAAAATTAACTGAAATTTAGCTCAAATTTAACTCCTTTATCAAGACTATTTTGGGACGCTGAGTGATCTTGTAAGCTTGTAAGCCGCCCTGAGTCTTCGGAGAAGGGCGGGATATAAATGGAATTAAAATAAAAAAATAAAATAAAAAATCTTATTTCAATATGACTGAACAGAAATTTTGGATGGAAATTAGTGCACTTCATATATTTGAGTGGGTCCAAGACAACTATTACTGATGAATATATAGTTGCCAAAACAGGTCTAAAATTAAAATACTGAGAATATATATTTACTTATGTAACATTCTACAATAAAATTGACATTAATTTAGCAAATTATTGAACTAAACACTTTGATCTCTCTATTTCCATTAAATTACAACTGGATTAGTTACAATGATTTTGCCAGGTCATGCTTCATCACAGTATGAATTGTACTTACTAAATGACAATTTCAGCCAGATAATATAGTTCTTTGCTGCTACTTTTATCACAGTAATAATTAATATATAATCAAACCAGATTAACCTATACTCGGATTAGCCATCTGCCTCTCAACTTGCAAAATTTAAATTATAACTAGTTAGTTAACCTAAGATAATTATTGATTGGTTATTTTATCCAGATAAACATGTATATTTTTCCTCACTCTAACACCTCATCATAAATCTCAGTCAATTTAACAAGATCTATTTAGAAATGCAGTTTCATGGTACCATGTAAATGAAAAGGTCATTAAATGAATTTTGTTGATGACTTGAGAACTGCAAGGTGAATGCAACTTTGAAGATCAAATTAAAAACATTTATGCATACGATTTATAAAGTGATTGTCTCATCACTCTTTACTTTTCTTAGCTATAAAGCTATTGAGACTTTAAGATTTGTTGTTGTTGTTAGCTGCGAAGTCGTGTCCGACTCATCGCGACCCTATGGATAACGTTCCTCCAGGCCTTCCTGTCCTCTACCATCTTCTGGAGTCCATTTAAGCTCACGCCTACTGCTTCAGTGGCACTGCAGCTACTTATGTAAGCTGTGCATTTATTCACTTTTTACCACAAACAAGTCAACAGAGATGCAACTCAAGTCTTTTAGCTCACATTTTTGTTCCATATTTGTACAGAAGTGTGCCTGTATGTATGTTCATTATTATTCTATATTACAAGGTTCAAATGATTAAATCTGAATAAACTGGAATTGGGACTCTTGTCTTCTTTTTATCCAGGTGGCAGCATCTAATATATTGTCCAGTTCTCCTCAATCCCTGCCCCTAAAAGAAAACTAAGGAAAGCTAAGCAGGATCAGACTTGTTTAGTAGTTGGATTAGGGACCTCTAGGCAATCCCACGGCTGTTGTCTTAAACTAGGAAATCAAAAACATAGTCCAAGAAAAGGCAATAGCCAACAGTGACCAAGAAAGCTACTGGACCTTGAGCTCAGCCCAAGGAAATTTGTAGCTAAATCCTTTTACATACTATAAATCTACAGCACTAGCCTATACACAATTCTTGTTATTTCCAAACTGGTATTTCTATTTTATTTTTAATTCTTTAAAGCTAATTGATGTGCTGATACCAACATATTAATTTCTGTCCAAAGACAGTGACTTTCGCTATTGTAGTCATTTGTTTTAAAAGTACAGGTAGTCTTTGGCTTATAACTGCTCAATTAGTGACCCTTAGGCCTACTGAACAAGTGGTACTTATGACTGGTCCTCAGTGTTTTGGCCATTGCAGCAGTCCCAGGGACATGTGGTTGTGATCTGGGCACTTGGTTCCTCACTCAAATTTACAATGCTGCCACAAGTTGTGATCATATGATCATGATATCCAATACTCACTGCTGGCTTCTCACAGCAAAGTCAATGAGGAAGCCAGCAAGAAGTTGAACGTCACATTCACTTAACATTCAAGTAGTGAGAGCTACTGGGATTCCTAAAGCTGCCATCACTAGGCATCCATTCCTGCAATAGCAATTCCAAAATCATATGTCATAAGCCTATGTCACCATAAGCTGGTATTTTTAAATAATCTTTAATTTAATAATATTTCCCACCAATTGCAAACCATCTATATCAGACATGTCAAACACAAGGCCCGGGGGCCGAATCCGGCCCGCGAAGTGGTTTCATGTGGCCCGCGAAGCCATCCTGGAAACAGTGAGGGAATGGCCCCCACTGCCTTGGCCCTGGCCCAGAGACCCTCCTTCTGCCAGAGACCCTCAGATCTGTTCCACTCCTGCCCAGGCCCCCATAGGCACCCTTGATGCGAACAATGTAGAGCTGGCCACGCCCACCCAGTAGGCCATACGCACTCTAGCCACACCCACCCAGTAGGCCATGCCCACCCAGGCCACACCCACCTGGCTCCTTGAGGGCAACCGCAATGCTGATGCAGCCCTCAATGAAATTGAGTTTGACACCCCTGATCTATATTATCAGATTTTATAAATCTAAGAAAAAAAAGTTTAATTCTCAATATAAAAAGCAATAGCTATCTCCAAAAGGTTATATTATATTTTATAATTTATTTATTTTTCAAATGCTAAAAATAAATTCCACTGTTTTCACAACAGTGCTTCCTTCCACTTAGATCTACAAAGCTCAGTCTTTTGAGCAATCCATCTATGCAAGAAAGTATTTTCCCCTCCTTTGGCCCTCCTCTAGGTAAAATAACATGCACATTATAAATCCCTTCAGTTGATAGGGAAATTAACAGCAGTAAATCTGACCCAAGTTCTCAGTTATTACTAGAAATCCCAGAGGTTTTATGGCCCATTAATCCTATATTGCTTTATGAAAGTAGACTTCATCTTATTCTCATGAGAAAAGAAAGATAATCTTTACACTTTTAATCTCTAAATTCTAACTCTTCCTGGAGTTTGTTATTCAACATCGAAAGAGGGGGGATAATCAGCGTATTAAAAAATCTAAGTCCTGCTTAATAGCCAAAAACTTAGAGTTAATCCATTTGGCTCAATATTAAGGCGGGTAGGAAGACTTAGGTTTGTCTGAAAATAACAGTCCTCCTTAAGAAGGAAAAAGGAGCAAAGGCTGTTTTAGGTATTTTTAAGATGAACAAATGAATTAAAAGTCAGAAAGAGCAACTGCAAGCGAAAATTGCCAAATTATGTTTCTATCAAGAGGTTTACTTCTAAGACTCAGAACTTCAATCAGTATAAAAGCATTTTCTTGCATGGCTGGGTTGACACATCTCACTGTCTAAATATTTTAAAGAGATTGGTTTTAAGTGATTTTCCACAAAAATTTGAGTGCAAAAGGCACAGCAGCTAATTCTTGGTAATGAATAAGGAAGGGAATTCAGGGGTTTAAGTAGGTTTTTTAAGTAGGTTTTCAGAATAATTGCATGGTACATTCACATTACGAAGCCATATGTGTTGTTAATTGGGAACATGTAAGAATGAAAGTTGGGCACTGCACTGAATTGATTCAAACAGGCTAAACCAGGTTTTTTTTTAAATGATTTTAATGTATTTGGATAAGTTGCTCGTGCTGATCAATGATCATTCTGAAAATAAAACTCAATGCTTCAGACACAATTCCATGTTTAGTGCTAAAGAAGCAAATAGGTTTCAGCAATCTCCTCCATTTTGCAATAAATGTACATGAAAAAAAATATTTTAAGTCAGTTTGGCTACTACAATGATGTGTCTGCAATTAAATACAGAATTCAAGAAAGAACATATAAGAACATACACATGCAGCTAATCTAACTGATCAGGGAAATGTAGTGCATTGCTCTGCTAAAAATGGAAATTATATACCTACAATATTATTAGTGTGTCAACTAATTAATTATTATTATTTAACTGTCTGACTTTTAAGTGATTAATTGATCTAGTGTCTGATTAACTGTGCAATGCAGTAATATTTACTCCAAATTAAATGCCGTGACACTCAGCAGGTTCTCCTCCATCATTCAAAGTATTAATGGTTGCAGCCAAACTTTAACAAAAGCCTTCCAAAAGAAGAATGGTTTAGATTATAACGTAAAATAACTTTATAATAGATTATAATAGTACATGCAATTGAGTGCTATTCCTCAGAATGACTAGACCTGTTAACATTCAGAACTGGATTTTTTTTTTGCATAGGCTCTTCAAAATCCATGTAACAAAAATATACTCCAGTACTAGTGAACCGACACTTCCTAGAAGAGGTATTTCTAAGAAAATTTCTGACAATTGTGAACCTCATCCTCCAGAAAAAACTATGTCCTTGGGCAAAACTTCATATAAATATTCTGTACTATTTTTATAGCAGATGTCTTTTCCTGTAAATATATGCTGGAGTAACACTACCTGTGGGGTACTGTGAATGATGCAAAAGGCCAGGACAAGAAGGGGAAAAAATTCTCCTCCTAATAGACAGATATGTTAGGTGGTTTGCACATGTTCATACTTTGCATCATACCTACATATACTTATTAATGAGAAAGTAAAGTTAAGATTAAAATAATTTTTAAATAAATATACAATGATCAATAATACATTGGATTTTCTTAAAAAGACAAAGAAAAAAACCATAAAAAGCAATTAAATAGTGCCAAAACCAAACCAGATCAACACCCAGTATTGCATAGGCCAGGATGCACCCTTGTATAAGACTCTCTGGCATACGAGTTTCTCCGTGCCGATCAGTCCTTGCATTTACCCTGCAGATTATCACAAACTTTTTTTTCCTTCCACACTGTTTAGAGTTTATTGAATCTTTCTTGTTCCACTTGGTTTTTTTCTATTTACACATTCATGAGCTCACTCTCCTTACATGTTCTATGAAACTTTTTCAATTAAGTCAGCAGCAAGCAGTGGTCTAATCACACAAATGGGCAATCAGTAGCACTCAAGATAACTGCCTACAGAGTAATCAGTCAGCTATTTCTACCTTATTGGCTGTTCTATTTCATTCTTGATTCTCTTCTTCCTCTTTGCACTTCTCAATTGACTTCCCATGCAAAGCCTCCCATTGGTTCACTCCGTGTTTGCCCAAGGCAACCAATAGTCCATTCAGAATTACAAGCCATAACCTTACTCACAGCTGTCAATGAATCCAAAGTATATGTTGCTGTATATCAAAGTTATGCAAAAGAGGAAAGTAGTGTTATCTATCAGGCTCATATACAGCTGTGTTGTCTTCATTCAATAAATATAGAATACAAATTAAACATTCAACATATATTGAACAAATGCTGAATAAAGCATTGCCTTTATTCAATATGCTAAATCTTGAATTATGATTTGCAACCACAATTTACTGAGCTTTCATAATGTGCTATGCCAAAAAAACCAAACAATCCATCTACAGTTCCAGATTTTGGAGGAGTCAAAAATAATTTGATGGTGCATAATCAATCAATACACAGGGAAGAAACTGTTTCACAATCAGTCTCAGCTGCTAAGTACATAACCACCAGGAAAGTGCCTTTAAATATGATGCTTTTACAAATTCAGTTTTTTTTTAAAAAAATAAAGAAAAAACAGTCTGTAGTTCAATTCCCTGCACTGACTGCTTTGATTTTCCCATGTGTAGATACTCCAGTGGTGCCTCTGTGGTGTTTCTGAAGTTGTCAGAAATAGAATCCACAAAATGAAATATATGCTTATAGTTTTCTCAGTGACTTCAGAATATGTCAACTTTCATATTTTGCAATAGAACCAAGACCTTGTCTTCTGTGTAATAAAGAGATTTCATAAACACTGACTTTTTATCTCTTACTTTAAGTGCCTTACATTTTGGCATTTTTGTTGTAGACTATACTGGGAGTTTTAAAAAAAATCTAGAAGATAATAGCAGTGTTTGCACTGCCAAGTAAACAATTTGGAGGTATATATAAAATCATCAGAAGTTCAACATTACTCAGAGAAGACTACTAAATGATCAGGATGAACTTCAAATCTGAAACTGACATTATATATAGTATCTATGCACAAATATCAAACAAAGAAGGGATTTGAGGTATTTAAACCAGACTCATACTGTCAAATCATTAGTAAGAAGTTATTACATCAATTTAAATTCCTAACAATATAAAAACACAGATATAAAACATTGAATCATAACAAGGCAATCTACTGATGATGTTACTTAGTTAGGATAATAAAATGTCTGCAAGAAAACAAGCAAACTGAGAGAATACAGATTTGTCTACCAATATCAGTACTGTAACATTTATCCAGAATGGCTCTCCAGAAATAAATAAACCTGCCTCAGAAATCCTTTTACTTTCAAAAAAAAAGGCAAAGATGGAAACTCTACATGGATATTTCTAATGCTTCAGATAACTGTCAGAAGGCAGAATTTTAGACCTTGGGAACAACTAAAAACAAAAGCCTATGTTTATTTAATTCAGATAGGGAATTTATTCAAAATGTGATTTATCTCAAAACAGAATGGTCATGCTGGATCACAAGACAGAAAGATCATTCTATGATATAAAAGATGAGGCCATATAAAACATCTTAAATCAAAGTCATCCTCTGGAATAGCTGGAGTACTTGTCATGTATTATGTTTTCATGTCTTCCTCTATGATACTGGTTAGGAATTTATGGAGAGAAAGATCCATGTACTAGATTATATAATCTTCTATTAACTGCTTCTAATTCTTTTATTTATTATTGCTAGCCTAGATTCCCATCTGTCTTGAGTTATATTATTGTACTATGTGGCCTTGGGGACATGATGTTCAGAATAGCACACCTTCACTTTAGATTCACTTGAATGACAAGGAATAGAACTAGCTTGGTCCTTGAATATTTATATCTATGTGAATCACTGATGGGATTTATTTTTTATACAATGAAACTTCGAAAAGCAAACAATCATTCCGCTTTTACATCTGCATTCCAAAAAGGCAAGGAGGATTCAAAGGAGCAAACAGTCACAAATGACATTCAAAGGAGCAAACAGTTAAATAAATGTATTTAAATGAAAGGCAGATTCAACCCAGCTGCATTTGGAAGCTGGCAAGCAGCTTCCAGAACAGCCAACTCAAGATCCATTTGGCAAAGCAAAGTAAATATTTATAATTTAATCTCAAGGTATTTTCATTTTGCACCACCCACAAAATGTGCAAAGTGGAAGTGATGAAGCAAGCAGGGAATTTCACTTGACTGTTTTTCCCCCTGTTCATAGTTAAACTTTCATTTAAAATAGCTGTCAAATGAACACAACCACTATTTCCAAATTGCAGGCTTAAATAGAATACCACAAAATACATTTACTTGTCCTTTTTCTGATAGCCTCTGGCTTGTTTGGGCTACAGTTCCCAACCTTACTGACCACTATCCCCAATGACATGAACGAAAGCAGTTGTAATCCAATATATTTCAAGGGTATCAGTAATAGAAATTTAGATTTTTTAAAAAATGAAAACATAGAGTTGTGTTTAACATGCTTATACCAAACTGTACCATAAGACAGCAAAAAGAGACAGGAACATATTCATACATACTGTACATACATTCACACAAACTGATTTTTCTAAGTTAAAAAGCTATTTGTTGTTACAGTGCTATTTAATAATAAACCTTTATTGTCAAAGTACAACATGTGTACATTGAGATTAGCTGAGCCTCCCCCCGTGCTCTCTCCCCCCAACACACAGTGACAACAAACCCTCCATCCCACCACACTATGTGAACCAACTACACCACACACCGGCCTCCCAAGTCAATTCTGCATAAGATTATGTCCCATTTAAAAGCCTAACAGCCCACGGATAAAAGCTATTTTTCAGGCTGGCTATATTCCTATATCTCCTACCGGATGGTAGGAGAGTAAAGAGATACCATCCAGGGTGTGAGTCATCCCTGAGAATTTTCCTCACTCTTCCAAGGCAACGAGCCCTGGCGATGTCATCCAGTGGTGTCACAGCCCACAATGTCTTGTGCTGTGCTCACTACCCGCTGTAATACTTTCCTATCCGCGGCTGTCAGACCGGCATACCAAACCACAATACAGTACGAGAGGACACTCTCTATAGTAGACCGGTAAAAGAGGGTCATTAGCTGTTGTTCTACCCTGTTCTTCCGCAAGACCCTAAGAAAGTGAAGCCTCTGTTGGGCCTTTCTAGCCACCTGAGTTGTGTTAACTTTCCAGGTCAGATCTTCACAGAGGTAGACTCCCAGAAATTTAAAGGAGGAAACTCTCTCTACAAAGGTGTGCTTATTCCTATTACAAGATGGCCTTGGCTTCTCAAACTACTATATATTCAGCTCTTTAACTATTCCACTAGCTTCTCCCTTATTCATAGTGCTGGAACTAATTACTGCTTTACGGTTTACTCCTTTATATAGTAGCTTCACTTTTGGCTTGCCTTAACTGAGAGAAAAAGGGTCATTTTATATCATGTTTGGTGCACGTGGAAAAAGGCTAGAAATTCTGGATTCAAGTACATTCAATGATTCTGAGGATTTTAAAGATTAATATACAATTGAGATCAGAGGTTTTTCTTTCGCAATTAATGGACAAACCGTTGGAAAAAAGTTACAGAACTTTGCTTTTGTACAAAATAACTGCAGTGAGATTTTTGTATGGACTATGATGGAAAGATTTGATACTACCAATAATAGAAGAGCAATGGGATGAGTTCCCATTACTTACCCCAGCTTCTGCCCACCTAGCAGTTCCAAAGCATGCAAGTAGATTAATAGGTGATAAGGTAACAGTTTTCTGTGTGCCTTTGGTATATACCCATGCTGGCCACATGACCAGGAACAATGTCTTCAGACAATGCTGGCAGGGAAACCTTTACCTTTATAAAAGAAGAAGGGTTGGAGAAGATGATGAACACAATATCTATATTTATTGCTAAGTGGAAATTTATTCTACACCTTTTTTGTGAAACAAAAATGAACTTATGATTTATTGGTTTTCATGATTAAGCAGGATAGAGTGTACAAAGAAGAGAGCAGGAGGTAAATTTATAATTGTACTTATAACTACTTAAACAAGATGGGGAACTACTTCTTTGTATTTCTCTAAGTACTTTCTTGCACTAAGACAAGAAATAATCTGCTATTTAGAGGACCCATCTCTGAACAAAATATTCACTGCAGAAAGAAGCATAGCACAATGCTTTGGTAAGGCCACACCTGGAATATTGCATCCAGTTTTGGTCACCACGATGTAAAAAAAGATGTCGAGACTCTAGAAAGGGTACAGAGAAGAGCAACAAAGATGATTATGGGGCTGGAGGCTAAAACATATAGGGAACGGTTGCTGGAATTGGGTATGTGTAGTTTAATGAAGAGAAGGGTGAGAGGTGACATGATAGCAGTGTTCCAATATCTCAGGGGCTACCACAAAGAAGAGAGAGCCAAGCTATTCTCCAAAGCACCTGAAAGCAGGACAAGAAGCAATGGATGGAAACTAGTCAAGGAGAGAAGCAACCTAGAACTAAGGAGAAATTTCCTGACAGTTAGAACAATTAACCAGTGGAACAACCTGCCTCCAGAGGTGGTGAATGCTCCAACACTGGAGGTTTTTAAGAAGAGACTGGACAGCCATTTGCCTGAAATGGTATAAGGTTTCCTGCCTGAGCAGGGGGTTGGACTATTTAATTTATTTTATTTAATTCCATTTATATCCTGCCCTTCTCCGAAGACTCAGGGCGGCTTACAAGCTTAGCAGTAGCCTTCATTCTATGTATATGCCTGCTTATTAGGGCTTTTCACACACACCCCAAGCAGCATTATTACAAAGTCAGCTTATTGGCCCCAACAATCTGGGTCCTCATTTTACCTACCTCGGAAGGATGGAAGGCTGAGTCAACCTTGAGCCTGGTGGGATGCGAACCTGCACTAATTGCAGGCAGCTGGTGTTACTTAAGGAGGCATTAGCCCACTGCTCCACCAAGGACTAGATGACCTATAATTAGACCTATAGGCCATGAGTGGAGTACAATTACTACATAATAGAAATAAGCAGGACTTTTTTTGTCATAGAATGCTCAGAACGGAGTTCCGGCACCTTTTTTGGATGGAACCTTGTAGGGTAGGCAAGGCAGATTGTATGGCATGTGTGAGTTCCGGCACCTTTTTCTTTTACAAAAAAAGCACTGGAAATAAGGATTTCTGATATCTTGGTAGATGACCAGTCAATATTAAAATATTGCCTGCATCATTGTGTCATTGTGTGGTAATTATGTGTATTACATATTTGTGTTATGTTGCAAAACTGTGCAAATGTGTCATTTACCTTATTTGTGATATAATGTTATGGCACTACAATGGGACTTAACTTGTATTGCAGAGCCCTAGTGAACATGTGGATGTCCAGCTTTTGTTGAACTGAAACCATCTGCAGTTTATAAGTAACATTTGGAGGGTTTCAATTCCCCATCTCTAACCCAAAGGCTTAATATTTAACAAGAGAAGGTCACAGGAGTATTTTATCGACTGATCCTTTTCTCTGTCAATTTTGATTTTTCTCCATTTCTTGCCCGAGTTCATCCCATTTCCATTTAGCTTGCAGGGGAAAAAAAAAGTCTATTCATTTTTCTTCCTATGAGATTTTCTATTCCCTTGTACTTGTGCCTTCATGAGTCTGATTCCCTCAACCCCTGCCAAAATCAATGTTTCTCCTAAGTCTGAAAATTATTTTGCGCATCTACAGCTCTGATGTTTCAACAGAAACTCTCAACTAATCAGAATTGAGCTTGTTTTAGCACTCTCAACTTTCAAGTCTCCCTTGTGGAGAAACTCTTACAGCTATCTATTTGAATTTGGTAGGATTTATTTCCACTGAAGGAGCAACTACACCAGCAAATGTAATTTAATGCTTGTAAAAGTCATGATCTCTTTTCATGAAAAAAGTACCTAAGGTACGGTAGTGCTATTTGTCTCATTTTTCTCTGCTTGCAAACAGTGTCGACAAGTTTCAAGAGGAACATTTGCACACATCCTCACATCTGCATTCATTCTTTGTTGCCAGTCAACAGCATGATCTGCAAGGAATTTTACCAAAAAGGATGGTTCTGAGTTGGCAGAGTTCATAGCCCCATCATCTGTATGCAAAAGAGGGTCAGAGAAATGTCAGTTGCCAGCTGCACCCCTGCAGAAGATGGATATTTGTTTCTTTCATTGATCCCTAAGTTTAACCTGCATAATTGCTGGCCCATGAATTTCTAGAAAGAATGCACTTCATCATGTAAAGGTCATGCGAGTTCCCAGATTGATTTTGAAATTTAAAATAGTATATTAGTGCATTTCATTTTGACAATCTGTAATCTTCATGACTTGAGATGGCACTTTAAAAGTCACTAAGAATATCTAATGAGGCCAACATCTCTCCCTATAATACTAAAGCACTCATTGTCCATATCTCTTTGCCTGTTCATATCCTCGGATACAGTCCATTAAACTGCAACAATTTTTGAATCAAGGTACCTAAAATTCACTAACTTTAAGAATGTATTAAAAAAAATCCGGGACCTATTATATCAATGGAATTGAAATTTTCATGATGTTCAGACCTGTTTTATTCACAGAGTTGTGGCCATGGCAGAATCTCCAAGGTCCCACCATCATGAGTTCTGACACTTCCTGCTAGCTTCCTATAAGCAAAGTCAATGAGGAAGCCAGCAGGAGGTCAGAAATCACTCCAACTCTCACTGCTATTTTGCCCCATCTATGGCAATTCTCTTTCTTTGCTTAGGTCAGGGGGTCTTGAAACCTGGCCCTTTTATGACTTGTGGACTTCAACTCCCAGAATTCCTCGGCCAGGCACGCATGCCTGCCTGAGGAATTCTGGGAGTTGAAGTCCACAAGTCATAAAAGGGCCAAGTTTCAAGACCCCTGGCTTAGGTAAATAAATAATGACTTATTATTGCAGTTCATTTGCCACTACAATGATTTCTGTATTTATGATATATACTGTTTTTAAATGATCATGGGACTGTCCAGCATGGGGATAGAAAAAAACATGGACAGATAAAAGTGAATTTTTATTTTGATGACACAGACTGTAGTACCTTTCTCTTAAAAGATAACCCAACAGGTCACAAGGTTGTCTAGTATCTGTTATGTCCTGGTGACAGAAAGCACCTGAGAAACTATTATCTGACTTCATTCAGGTAACTTACATTTTGTGCTAATTTTATACATTTAAAATTTTTAAGAGACAAAGAAAGCATGTATTGTACTAAGTCAATTCTTAATTCCTTCCATCCCCCTTATCCATTTTCTTCCCCTTCTTCTACTTCTGTCAGTATTGCCATTCATATCTACAGTATTTCTGGTTTGTTTGGATATTAATTCTCAATTTACACTGGGGTAGGGGAGAACCAAGATAAAGTGATATTGAGAATACCTTGCGGCACACTTCTTAAACTATTCTATCATTCCAGTTCATTGCCTTGATTCTCTCACTGAAGCTGTTTGCAGGGATGAGGGAGGAAGAAGATAAGAAACTATGCTCCAGGAAGAAAGATAAATAAAAAGCTACATAATTTATCTAAAGTGTCTCATATGGCTATTGAGCTATATTCCAGAATTCAAAGACGGGGGAAAAAAGCTATTTCTAAACTATGAAAAATTAAAAGAGAGGAGCATTAATGAGGCGTAACTTAGAGTTTCTAAGACTTCTCTCCTATAGTAACATGTCTAAAATTTTAATAGATTTTGTTCATATTCTGATGTGGGAAGACAGAAAGCCAGACTTTTATGAGTTTTCATCAGTATGTAAGATCAAGTAGGAGAAGAAAGAGAAGGAGAAGGAGGGGGGGAAGAAGAAGAAGAAGAAGAAGAAGAAGAAGAAGAAGAAGAAGAAGAAGAAGAAGAAGAAGAAGAAGAAGAAGAAGAAGAAGAAGAAGATTACCCTAGATTAGACAAAGAGAGGAGTCCACAAAATTAATATTGATATCCTATATTAATGAAAGTCTATGGAAATTCTCAGTCATCCAGGTCATGGTTGTCCCAAAGATGCTTTTTCATGAGGCAACTGGACTTTCTTGTTTATCTTTGAATATGTTTTGCTTCTCATCCAAGAAGCTTCTTCAGCTCTTTATACATTAATGAAAATTGGACAATAGTTTCTCAAACTGCTGAATCTGCACCAGAAATTAACTAATTGATTAAATTTGTACCTAGCCACATTCCCAAGGAACTCTTGGTGGTTCACAGTAATATTAAATTAAATTAAAACACCCACAGCGAAATTAAAACAAACATACAACATAAGAATAAGACTCACAGGGACATCCAAACATCCTCTGGAAAAGGTCTGTCTTCAACAACTCTGAGAAGGCTGTTGTAGTAAGGTTGACCTAATGTCTGCTGGGAGGTCATTCCAAAGGATCAGTTCTGCTATTGGGAGGAAGCACTTTGAAGGCTGGCCCTACACTCTCCTCCTGAATGTGGGGCAGTGCCTGCTGCCTCACCCTGCCAGACTGAACTCTACTGGGAAAGTGTGGTCTTGCAGGTAACTTGGTGCAAAGTCATTATGTATCAGCCTTGTGAGGTAGTCCAGACAAGAAGCACACCAAGCAGTATTAGCCCTATCTTTATTGTAAGGATACATTACAGTTAATAAAATCTTGCAAGTCTGAAAATACATATCTTTCCTCTCACTTTACAAACCAAGAACCTAGGCAGGGTTCTTTCTGAGATGTTTGGCATGCCCCTATTGCTTCTGCAGGCTCAGCTGCCTCTTATCTGACCATTTCCTTGTCTGTGACTCTACTTCCACACATACATGTCATTCTCACAAACCATTACAGTAATACACTAAATTTCCTGACAGTTAGAACAATTAATCAACAACCTGCCTCCACAAGTTCTGAATGCTACAACACTGGAAATTTTAAAGAAGAGACTGGACAACCATTTGTCTGAAATGGTATAGGGTTTCCTGTCTGAGCAAGGGGTTGGACTAGAAGACCTCCAAGGTCCCTTCCATCATGATTATGATCATCATCATCATCTTAAATTGCTTCCAGATGCTTACTGACTATGAAGGAATAGCACTGGTGTAATGTGTTCCCATCACTGAAAGCCAACTAACCCCCAGGCTGCTGCACTTTGAACTAGCAGCAGTGGTTTTTAAAGGCATCTTCCTGATCAGCATGTTACAGTAATGCATCCCGCTAATACACTACAGAATTTCCACAGTCCTTCTCTCCCTATGCAATTATAATTTATATTTTTTTAAAAAAAGTCTATATCCAAAAGCAAGAGCTTGAATGCAGAAATATAATTGTTTATCCATTTATAAGGTTTGCATAGACATCCATTTTACCTTTATACATCTGGGCAGCTCACAACAGTTAGAAACAAGAGCAATAAATACTTACTTAAAATATGAAGACTTCTAAAAGTACAGGTAGTCCTCAACTTACAATAGTTCATTTAATGACCAGGCAAAGTTACAATGGCACTGAAGGAAAGGGACTTATGACCATTTTTCACGCTTGCAACCACTGCAGCATCCTCAGGGTCACATGATCAAAATTCAGACACTTAGCATCTGCAGCATATTTACGACGGTTGCAGTGTCCCGGGGTCATGTGATCACCTTTTGCGACCTTCTGACAAGCAAAGTCAATGGTGGAAGCCCTTTTCACTTAACAACCGTGTAGCTGACTTAACAGCTACAGTAATTCACTTAACAACTCTGGCAAGAAAGGTCGTAAAATGCAGCAAAACTCACTTAACAAATGTCTCACTTAGCAACAGAAATTTTGGCCTCAATTGTGGTCCTAAGTCAAGGACTACCTGCACTCCTGTTTATTCAAGGAGAAATTAATTCTGGAAACCACAATTAGATCTTCTATTTAGCACAACAGTAAGCCATAAGGTTAAAAAGTTATAAGTGTATGTTGCTTTCATCATACAGATGCATTCTACAAGAGGTCCGTATGCATAATAATCTTGAGGGTTTCCATGAGGATGTGCTTGATCATGCTGAGAACAGAATGCAGGATTGGACAGAACTCATATAAGTTTTACTGAACTTAAATGACTTAATTAGGTCATCATCCATATAGTTTTCCAAATTAGGTGGTACACCTGCTGTGTGCCATTACACGCCTGGTGAGAGAAGACTTGTGCCTTTTCATGATTGGCATTGAAAATGCAAAAATCTACCTTTGTCGGCTGAAAATCCTTTTTTGCGATGGATTCAGTGACACTCTTGGTTTGCTTAATCTATGGAAAGCTTATTTTTTTCCAAATGTACAATTTCATTTTCTTACGTTTCAAAATAAATGGAAGCTGTCTCCTACAGAGAACCGCAAACGTTCATTGTAATCCAAGAAAAAGATGACACAGATGATACAACACTGTATCTGTCCATGTTTTTCAAAGGATTTGTATTATTTCTCACATTCCGCATGATTAAAGCAGAAGAGAAGTAAGATATATTCATCTGTGGAAAAACAATTATGCAAATTGCTTAGGTTTTATAAGATTTCATTTTCTTCAAATTCTATTCCATTATAATTGTTCCACTTCCTGTAAACACATAGATATTGTCAAATAAGAACAAATGGTTATGGCTGTCAGCAGAAAATGTTTAACTTATCTTTAGTAAAAACTAAGATTTATTCTTACCTCAATACTGTGCCTGATCCCAAAGAGATACCAAAACTGGGCTCAATGTATCTAGTACAAAAATGAGTACAACAGAATAACAGAGTTGGAAAGGACCTTGGAGGTCATCTAGTCCAACCCCCTGCTCAGGCAAGAAACCCTATACCATTTCAGACAAATGGCCGTCCAGTCTCTTCTTAAAAACTTCCCAGTGTTGGAGCATTCACAGCTTCTGGAGGCAGGTTGTTCCACTGATTAATTATTCTCACTGTCAGGAAATTTCTCCTTAGTTCTAGTTTGCTTCTCTCTTTGGTTAGTTTCCATCCATTGCTTCTTGTCCTGCCTTTAGGTGCTTTGGAGAATAGTTTGACTCCCTCTTCTTTGTGGCAACCCCTGAGATATTGGAAGACTGCTATCATGTCACCCTTTGTCCTTGTTTTCATTAAACTAGACATACCCAATTCCAGCAACCATTCCCTATATATTTTAGCCTCCAGTCCCCTATTCATCTTTGTTGCTCTTCTCTATACTCTTTGTAGAATCTCAATAATCTTTTTTTTACACCGTGGCAACCAAAACTGGATGCAGCATTCCACGTATGGTCTTACTAAGGCATTATAAAGTATTATTAACACTTCATGTGACCCTGGGTCTATCCTTCTGTTAATGCAGCCTAGAACTGTGTTGGCTTTTCTGGCAGCTGCAGCACACTGCTGGCTCATATTTAAATGATTGTCTCACATTTACTACTATTGAGCCAGGTACCACTTGTACTATAACTGTGCATTTGGTTTTTCTTGCCTAAATGTAGAACCTTACTTTTTTCATTATTGAATTTCATTTTGTTAGATGGAGCCCAAACTTCAAGTCTGTCAAGATCCTTCTATATCTTAACCCTATCTTCTGGAGTGTTGGCTATTCCTGCCAGCTTGGTGTTGTCTGAAAATTTGATGAGTTCCCCATCTATCCCTTCATCCAAACTATTGATGAAGACGTTGAAGAGTGCATCTAACAAATATAATACTTCAATTTGTATAAAGGTGTATGGATGACTCCTTGTTGTATAAATCAATGCAAAACTGAAGGTTTCAATGTTATTTTTTCCACCGGCCTTTCAACTCTTCTTTTTATTTCCACATGTATCACCACTAGCTGTATGTATAACTGAAATTCTTTTGTTCTTCTCACATATTTCATTTTTTCCTGTTACTATCAATTAAAGTTCATGATGTATTCACTTAGTCAAACTCAATTTGAGAAATCTTTACTCCATGAGGTAACACAGTACTTTGAATCTCACTATTAGCGTCATATAGCAAATTCTGTCTGAAGTAAAATATTTGGATGGAGGACCATCAGGGCTATAAACTATTCAATAATGTAAACTCAATAATCATAACAACATCTGCCCATCCCAGATCCTTGGGAAGGACTCAATAAGTAGATAAAAATGCCAAAGTCAGCATAAATATCTGGCTATGCAACCAACCATCATCATAGTAATCAAAAATCTTAGAAGGGGCAGTGGCAAATCACTTCTATACTATAGCCAAGAAAATGTATATGTAGTAACCTGAATTTCATGAAGCTTTACTTCAAATCTGTAAAATTTCTTTCATTTTAAAAATGATCAAGTTAGGATATACATACAGAATAACATAACAGCACAGTTGGAAGGGACCTTGGAGATCTTTGAGTGCTTCATTTACATTTATATTAATTTAAATTCATACACATTTACAGTCATTTACAGTCTACTTTACAAATAGGCCTGGGAAGAGAGAGAGATGGGGGGGTAAACTTACTCTGAGCATCTAAACTACAGCTACCTTATATTGAATTGGATATTGAATCAAAAACCACTTTTGTCTGTTCCAAAGATCCTTCCACCTGTGCCACCCAAAGTTTACCGGACTGCAGATGACAGGGATTGAGGTTTAACCTAAAACTTCCCAGATGAGTTTAAGAACTTCCCATTTATTTAAGTGCCAATTTACAGGGAGCCCAATTGGCGTCACTGTAACAGTCAACATCTAAAGAACTGCGAAAGTAGTTCCAAAAACCCAAGGGGGGCTTTAGACTTATTTTCTCAAAACAATGTCACAAAATAAACTGCTTTTAAGTGGGAGAAAGGAGGTTTGAAAAGCCATTCACAATATGCTATGGGAAATCAATTCGAAAGAAAGCAAGAATTCCACTGGGTAACACATAACCCATGCAGAAGCATACCTGGAGCCTAGCTGACACATTTTACCAAACTGAAAATGCAAGCAGAAAAACAGAGATGCCTAGTGGAAAAATCTCCTAGCCCATGCAAGTCAAAAATTCAAGGTCATTCCAGTGACAATATGTATAGGTATCCAAATAGGTCCATGTTTCAACTTTTCTTCCTTTACACCTTATTAACAGCAACATTTCAGTCTGACCGCACTTTTCACATTACCTATATATATATATTTTCTCAGAAAAATTAGCAATATCATTTGCATTTGCTTAATAGCATAACAAGAGAAAATGAAACAAAATATTCAACTTGACCTAGAGCTTTTTATTCTGGGATTCTTGATTTCTTTGCATTTCACTGACTACCATTAACAACCTCACAAAACTGAACAGGCTTAGATCTAGTTAGCACTTAGATGGAAACCACCAAGAAAAGTCCAGAGCTGTACCCCAGACAGAATTTGGAAGACAACATTGGGAAATTACTGTAAAAAAAACAAAAAAACCCCCAAACACTTTATTGTTTCTAGAATAACCGCATGTATTTGTCGCTTAGCGTATTTGTCTCCAACCTAGAACTAATGAGAAACTTCCTGACCATTAGAACAACTAACCAGTGGAACAACCTGCCTCCAGAAGTGGTGAATGCTCCAACACTGGAGGTTTTTAAGAAGAGACTGGGCAGCAATTTGTCTGAAATGGTATAGGGTTTCCTGTCTGAGCAGGGGGTTGGACTAGATGACCTCCAAGGTCCCTTCCAACTACTTCTTCTTCTTCTTCTTCTTCTTCTTCTTCTTCTTCTTCTTCTTATTCTTATTATTATTATTATTATTATTATTATTATTATTATTATTATCATTATCATTATCATTATCATTATTATTATTATTATTATTATTATTATTATTATTATTATTATTATTATTATTATTATTATTATTATCCACATAAGATCATCAGAAGCAGGACTTTTAGTAACCCAGCTATTTGTAAACTATTTTGAAAACTCACATATCAGAATAAGGTCATATGAATATTTTCAGTAAAATTGCCCACTTTGGCTCACCAAATATTATGAAGGAAGAAGGAAAATATGGATGCTTTGGCATCAGTATTGTGTCACAGTGAGCTACAGGTTGATTAACCATACTTGATTAAATAAACTACAATGAGCTAGCTTGGTATATAAATTCAGCTATAAACCATGGCTTGCAAACTATAATGGCACTGTGCTGCACCAAAATTAATCAAGCTCATTCCAAGTACGGTATATGCTGTCTCTACAGCATTGTTCAAGTCATCTTTGTATAAGATATCTAGACTATTGGATTGGATTTTTACACAGATATTTCTGAAGTGGTTTCTCTCACTGTCTTCTGCTTCTGATAGTACAAGAATTATAGGTAAGCTGGTGCAACTTCATTTTTTTTAAAGAGCTCTTCCACAGTTTACTACTTTAGTTTAACGCTTGGTAGAATCTGCTTGCGTTAGTAATAGAATTTAGACAGATATTTTTTTTGCTGCGAATACTTAGCCTTCTGATTTAGCTTCTAAGTCACATATATACTATAGGGAACTTTGTATTCCTTTTAATAACTCTTCTGTAAAGCTTTCCAAACCAGATCTCATCTACACATTGCTCCAGGCATTATCTGTATTTCCTTAACCTAATTAAAAGAAATCAGTCAAGTGTATTGAATCAGAATAAAAATATTGGTGTGATTTTATGTGTTTACCAAATATTTGGACAGTTGTTTGTGGACTAGATTTATACCCTTCCTTTTTTTCCCCCTCCATCCTACTCTACTCTAATTTAAGACACAATATATATAATTTTTCTCTTTTGCACTTGTTAAAATTCTATGCCTGCCATGCTAATTCTAGATTTCTTTAAATCTGAAGGTTACTTATTCTTCAACATTTTTTTTAATTATTTCTATCTCAGTGGTCCTGATTTAAGTGTAAATGTTGTCTCTTATAAATGTTTTCATATGTTTTCATTTAATGCTTGAAAAGTTTAATAACTGGGATGGTTACATTCCTTTCTATAAAATATTGAACCTTCTTTCTGGCTTAATCACTTCCTTTTGCATAACTGAAGGAAAGAAAAAATGCAAATACTTTTGTGTTCTGACATTGAAAGGTTGGCTAGTTGATTACACCAATATGTGTATGGAATGCATTTTTAGCATTCCATACCAGTCTATGGACCAGTCTAGTTGATTCTGTTCATAACCAAGTTTCGCAAAGCATTCAAAGGGGATCTTGGTAAAGTACAGAAATCAACACCTTTCTCTTATTTTTTTTGTGGGGGAGGGGGAAGGGAAACACAGAATATGCTAAGCTTTGCACTAAGTGAACACCAAAGCAACATTAATAAACAACTGACAGCATGGATTGTGCCAGTGAATAGACATAATTTTCCACCTATATGGAATGTGTTTCTGTGATGAGAGATCTTTTGTAAAAGTTGCTGTACAGGCAAAGATATGGTTGCAAGATCCCTTGCAAATCTGATCCCAAGGGCTCTATACTGAATTCTGCCATGAAGGCCTTGGACAAGATATTCAAATCCTGTAATGTGTCTAAATCTACAAAGATCAGAATCTTGCAAGCCATGGTATTTCCCGTCAGATTCGATGGAAGTAAAATTTCAGGTTTGGTGTCGAAAAAAAGATTCCTGAGAATACTTGGAAAATCTAGAAAAGAAACAAATGGATCTTCAGGCAAATCAACCCAAAGTTCTCATTCAAGGCGCAAATAACCAGGCAGAAATTGTCCTGTGGAAATGTCATCTTGAAAGTCTTTTGTAATCCCAGTGAAATCATGGAAGGTAGACATAGTGCCCAAGGACAAAAGGGGGAAAATGTTGTTATACGGGGGAGGATCTAACTAACTACAAACAGTTTGATGATACTTGGCATGATGATACTTGGAACAGACTGTCTTAAGTGCATGGAAAATAATGCATTGCCTGAGAAGAGACAGCATGGTTTCAACAATAAAATAACATGCCAAACCAATCTGGTCCTCTTCTTTGATAAAGTGACCAGTATAGTTGGACCATGGTTCCTTTTAAATGGTTCACAGAGCTGGCTAAATACTCCTGCTTAAGTGAAGCATCTAACAATGGTTCTGCATCTAGTTGGAAGGCCATGTCGAATACTGTTCGGGCCTGCACTTTTCAGTTTACTTAAAAATGATGTGGAGGATAGATCTGAAAATATGATTATCAAATTTTCAGAAACCCAAAGGTAAGAGAAATATCAAACATCTTATTGCACAGTATCAGGATTCAGGAAGATTTGAATAACTGGAACAGTGAGCAAAAACCAACGAATTAAATTTCACGAGCAAGAAATGTGGATTCTTATCTTTGGGTAGGAAAAAATTAAGGTATCAATGTAACCTAGGGAGACCATATCTGGCAGCAGCATTTGGATTTAGGTATCTTGAAGGATCTAATATTGATTATGAGTGTAATGGACTGTGAAAATAACCTTGAGGAAGAGGAGGAAGAGACACAGCAAGACAGATAAGAGAAACCTAAGTCCAAAGGAGGAGTACAATTTGAGAAAGGGATTCAGATTGGACCCTCCCTAGTTTTGGGGAGGATCATATTCAAAGCTGCAAGTTTCTATTATTGTAAACGTATAATAAAAGTAGCTTTAATAAAGTCAAGTGATGCTGCTGCTGTTCTCTTGGAGAGTGTATGGCCTGTGGGGGTCTAAATGGGGGTCAACAGACTTCAGCTGAATCCAAGTAAAACCAAGTGGCTTTGGGTGCATGGAGTTCTGGGTTCTTGGACTTAATCTTTAATTTCAGATGGTTGTACTACCTCAGATGGACCCAGTGCACCATTTGGGAATTCTCATGATTGTGCGACTCCTGCTTGATGAGCAGGTGGCAATTGTAGCTAGGAGAGAATTTTGGTTGACCACTAGGTGTACCCTTTCCTGAATGGCTAATTCCTGTGCTCAGTCACTCAACCAGTCACTAGTTTTGTCATGATTGGACTATTACAAAGTGTTCTACATGGCATTACCCTTGAAAAGTATCCAGAAGCTTCAGCTGGCAAAGAACATAGTAATGCAGACATTTCTTGGGTACCTAAGGTGACCAATGTTACACTGATCTTCTGTGAGCTGCATGGTTGCAAGTTTGCTTCCAGGTCCAATCCAAGGTGTTGGTTATCACTTTTAAAGCCCTTCATGGAATAGCACAAGTTAGTCGAGAAACCATCTCATCCCAACAGGATTACCTCACCTAGCTCATATTGGCAGAAGAGGAATGCTGCAGACCCCCTCATTCAAGGAAATTCAGCTGGTGGATTCCATGAGAAGAGTCTTTTCGTCCATGGTGCCAATTTTGGAAAATTGTGCCCCTCCAAGGTGTGATCTGCACCCATCATTTTGACCTTCCGAAAGACCTGGCTTTGCCAACTGACCTGGGTCCCAAAGAGAAGTGGTATCCTGAAGGTGGTTATTGCATTAGACAGACTCCAGCTCCTCCCAATGTGCATCTTTCTCCCTTCCTCTCTATCAGGGTCAATTGAATTTTAACTGAGTTTTAAATGTATGGTCTTTATTTATTGTTTTAATGTTCTATATGGTATTTTTATTGAATGAATGTACTGTAAGTTGCCTAGGGTTGCCTTGGCAAAATGGAGAGCATAGAAGATTAATAAATAAATAAAATATGCATGACTTTGGTGTTCCATTCTGGTCTATTTTGTAGGGCTGACACTGTCCTAGCAAGTTTCAAACAAAGCAAATGTGATCCTATGCTGCAACAATAGTAATATCAAGACAAATAATAATTTCTCTCTATTCGGTGTTAAATTATGGTAGGATACTAACCAACTGGGATGTATTTTATTACTTACTTATTTACTTACTTATTCACTTACTTCCTCACTTACCTAGTCACTTATTTACTTACTATATATATATAAATATATATATATATATATACTGCCCATCTTACAGCTGATAGCCTGGAAAGAAAATATTATAAGGAGCACTGGAGGTATTGATATATTTCGCCTGGCGAAAAAAAGACTGCAGGGAAACATGCTAGTTGTCTTCAAGGATCTGAAGGGTTGTCATGTAAAATTGATCAACCTTTACATATATAATTTTAGAAGAGAAAACAAGGCCAGATGCAGACAAGACAAGAACTAAAGGAAACAGATCAATACTCGACATGGGGGGGGGGAAATTAATGGTTAAAAACTGTTCAGCAATGGAGGTGGTAAACTCTCCTTCACTGGATGCATTTAAACATAGCAGGGTGGCTATCTGCTGGGGATGCCGATTTCTGCACTGGATAGGGATTGGATTAGCTGATTTCCAAGATCCCTTCCTACCTTCACATTATATGCTCTCATTCCAACTAATAGCTGATCTCCAAGGTCTATAAAGATATTGTGATACTCAAAATTTTCTTTCTTTGATTAATCTATCTTGAAGCCTGGCAATGTGGAGACCCAGTGTGGGGGGACTTTCTGTACATATTCCAATTCTTAAGTGCAGTCCCCGCCCCCCAAAAAATAACAAATTCAACCAATATTCAGTTTAACCCAGTGCACATTTCCTTAGGTGCATTCTCATGTATACATGTGCCATTAGTACAACCAAACTTTTATGAGTCATAATGCACTTGCTTTGGTTCAGGCTTAACAGGCTGTATAAATTTGTTGTTGTTGTTTTTTTGTTTGTTTTTAAGTCATTATTGGTGACTTGCTATGATGACTAAAACCAAAGAAAAGTGGCTTGTTCACTAAGTCATGAATAAAACACCACCGTGAGCAAAGCATGATTTAGTACAAAATATCATTCCATTCCATATAAAATGGTGATTTCATTGAGGGCATCTGGTGGGTCCACACCATCTACTGAACCCTTGTGGCATACAGGGAAAGAGAATGGTCTAAAACAGACTAGAAATGCAAGCAGCTCAAGGTACTGTCAGGCTGATGAACTCTTCTCAATTCATAAGAAAAACCTAACCAGCCTGACAGAGATCTGTGAAATGTTCTCAAGATACAAGCATCTCAAGGTACTGCCAGGTTAAATGAACTGTTGTAAATCAAGACCTACTGTATTTGTCTCAGTTAGCTGCACATCCTGTAGATTCCTGACAGTCCAAATTCTCTTCTGGAATCCTGGGGAATGATGTGAATCCCTGAGTCAGATGTGTTTGGTAATAACCATATGACTATAAGAACATCTTCAGTACTAAATCACCATTTATCATGGCCATTACGTATTTAATCAATCAGAATAGATCTGGGAGGGACCTTGGAGGTCTTCTAGTCCAACCTCCTGCTCAAGTAGGAGACCCTATATCATTTCAGACAAGGGACTGTCTAATCTCCTCTTAAAAACCTCCAGTGATGAAGCACCCACAACTTCTGAAGGCAAAGCTGTTCCACTGGTTAATTGTTAATTATTATTTTTTATTTTAATTCCATTTATATCTGAAGACTCAGGGCGGCTTACAAGCTTAGCAGTAGCCTTCATTCTATGTATATGCCTGCTTATTAGGGCTTTCACCCCCCCCAAGCGGCATTATTACAAAGTCAGCTTATTGCCCCCAACAATCTGGGTCCTCATTTTACCTACCTCGGAAGGATGGAAGGCTGAGTCAACCTTGAGCCTGGTGGGATGAGAACCTGCACTAATTGCAGGCAGCTGGTGTTACTTAAGGAGGCATTAGCCCACTGCTCCACCAAGGCTCTTTATTTACTGTAAGTTTCTCCTTAATTTCAGGTTGCTTCTCTCCTTGATTAGTTTCCATCCATTGTTTGTTGTCTTACCTTCTGGTGCTTTGGAAAATAAGCTAACCCTCTCCTCTTTGTGGCAGTCTCTCAGATATTGGAATGCTGCTATCATGTCCCCCCTGGTCCTTCTTTTCTCTAGATTAGCCAAACCCAAATCCTGCCATTGTTCTTCATCTGTTTTAGTCTCCGGCCCTTTAATCATCTTAGTTGTTCATCTTTGCAACTAAGTCTCTACATCTTTTTTTTATAATGTGGTGACCAAAACTGGATGCAGTATTCCAGGTGTGGCCTTACTAAGGCCTCATAAAGCGGTACTAATACTTCACATGATTTTGATTCTGGGTCTCTGGTTATACATCCGAGGACTGTATTAGCTTTTAATTGATTTAATTTAGTTTAATTTATTTCTTAAACATTTCTGTATATTTCCACAATCCAAAATAATTTTCAGCAGTTCTCTGTACATAATACATTTGATCAGGTTCACACGCAAGACATTAGGATTAATTATCCTGGTTGCCCTAGAGGAAAAAGGTGACAGCATCCTAAGTCCTGCCATTTTCGTCCTGCAGTTGAACAGACAAGGATATCTTTTTGTTTCAATGTTGAACTCTCTTACCTACCAAGGCAGTAATTCAATAAAAGGTAAAAATTTTGCTCAGCTGAAAGAGACACAGTCACCTTGAGGCACTGATTAGCCCGTGAAAGAAAAAAGAGAGAGAGGATTTAGCTGAGAATAATACAAGCATTCTGCAAGGCAATAAAGGTGAGCTCTGCAAATGAAGGCACACAGTGGTATTCTGGTGGTTGCTATTGGCAACTGCTTCAATATCATGCTATAGATTTCATATTAATCTGTTCTATTTGGCCCCATGTGGGATATAGAGCATTGTTTAAGATATTTATTTTTTGCATGCTTAGCATTTAACATTGCTTATCCTTTTGAAATTAGCCTCCAAAAATTATCCTCAAATGTTTTTAGTATTCATTCCTCAGAAGCCTCAATACAATATTGTTGCAAATCCCTGTTTCCCAAAAGCAATGATAAATTCCAAAACAATACTATACTGGATTTAGGATGAGGATTGGATACTTGAATCAAGTATTTACAAATATAACTTACTCATATGCAAGGAGTTAACTGTACACACCTTGTACTCTGCATCACAAAAAGAAAAAAATGAAACCATATGATAGCAATAGCATTATCACTTAGACTTATATACTGCTTTACAGCCCTCTCTAAGCAGTTTATAAAGTCAGCATATTGGCCCCAACGATCTGGGTCCTGAATTTACTGACCTCAGAAGGATGGAAGGATGAATCAATCTGGAGCCAGTCAGGATTGAACTCCAGGCTGTGGGCAGAGTTAGTCTGCAGATTGCATTCTAACCACTGTACCACCATGGTTCCTAATGCTCTCCTTTTGATTCTCCAGGCTTCTGTTTATGACAGTTGGCTAGGGAATTCTCAAGGGTTAGAATCCATGCATTGGGAAGCTACCAAAGTTGGAAAAAATTTATCACTAACACAGTGATAAATGTCTTCTGGGGAAGACAGCATCCAGCCATAATTTGTTATGCTAAGAAATGTGGTAGAAATGAAATATTCAGATTAATTCCCATCAAAGTTCCAGGTGCCTTCATTTGAATCCCCCTCCTTCACCTCATTTTATTCTCATAACAGACTTGTGACTTGAATGACTGACCCTTAAATATTCAATGAACTAGCATGAAAATAGAAGAGAATATTTGTAGTTCAGTGTTGAACTGTGGAGTCCTTGGTGCTCTCTGAGCTTGTTTGTTTGTCAACAAACATTTCATTTCCCAACTAGAGATTATGCTAGTGGTAGATCATTAGAATCATTAGACAGAACATCATACTGGTAAAACTACAATTAGCCTAACATGTTAAATATACCACAGTCCACAAGCATGCTACGTCTAGCACTACCTGGTTATCCTTGCCCTGCTTTTGGATCAATATAAGCATAGCAGAAGATATTCCTCTTTTCCCAATATCTAACCTCCGAGTAATAAGCTGCAGATCCCAAAGATTGTTGGCTGACAGGCAGTAGAAGCTGGTCCTTTTCTGCAATAGTACCTGCTTTGTGGAATAATCTCTTGAAGATTAGAATGGCCCCAACCCTGTTAGCTTTTTGTAAAGCTCTATAAAAACCTGTTTGTGTTCCGAGCCTGGGATGCTGAATGTGCTAATAGCCCCGTTTCCTGATTTTATTGTCAATTGGCCTAGTATCTTGGTTGCTATATATGTTTATTTTATAGTTTTTATTGTTTGAAAATGTTTTGATTGACTGGTTGATTGAAAATGAGTGCAGGTGTATAATAAGTTCACCAGTTGCCTCTTGTCTCTGCTTAGCCCTACATGAAACGGTACAAGATAAATAACATAATAGGGTCACATGAGTGGAAGTAAGGAGTTACATCTATGTATGAATGAGGAAAAAAAACAGAAATGTTGGGGTCCGCAACAGTGGGATTCAAATATGTGAACAACCGGTTCTCTGTGTCGATGCCACTTCCGGAAGTCCATTCTGGGCCTGGGTAACAAAAAATTAGGTACTGGTTCTGCCAAAGTGGTGCAAACTGGCTGAATCCCACCAGTGGTCCACATTATTTATCAGCATCTGGCTCTAGATTCTATATCTCCATGTAGCTCTTGGTAACAAAAACATAATTGCCCACTTGTGTAATGCTGTATTCACAGGGAGAGACTGATTCCTTTTGTCTTTTCTAACCATGAGAGAGGGAGGGAGGGAGGGGGAAGGAGGAAGGAAGAGAAAGAAAGAAAGAGAGACAGACAGAGAGAAAGAGAGAGAGAAAGAGAGAGAGTATCCTGCTTTAAACTCAAATAAAGTCTGGAAAATCCCAGATCTGAATGAATGATTATATTCCAATGGTTTGAAAGTTCACTAATGTGAATTGTAAACTTCAGTGTTGCAAAAAGCCTGACAAGAGGTTTGTACAGAAAAAAGCTGTTTTGGAAAACATATTAATTTAACTTTATGCACTTCAAAACCCTCAGATTAGATGAATTTTTGAAGTGCTGGACTTCCAATAGCTTTATATTTTTTATGCATTTAGCAACCTCCATTTAACAAACCAGCTAGAAATATTTATGTTTAAAAGCAGATGAATTTGCACAGCCCCTCCCTTTACCCCCTATAATCTTAGGATTTCTTTTTACTTTGTCCCTAAGGTAAAGGTAAAGGTTCCCCCGCACATGCGTGCTAGTTGTTTCCAACTCTAGGGGCCAGTGCTCATCTCCATTTCAAAGCCAAAGAGCCAGCGCTTGTCCGAGGACGTCTCCGTGGTCATGTGGCCGGCATGACTAGACACCAAAGGCACACGGAACACTGTTACCTTCCCACCGGAGTGGTCCCTATTTTTCTACTTGCGTTTTTACGTGCTTTCAAACTGCTAGGTTGGCAGAAGCTGGGACGAGTAACAGGCACTCACTCTGTTACGCGGCACTCGGAATTCGACCCGCCAAACTGCCAACCTTCTGATCGACAAGCTCAGTGTCCTAACTCACTGAGCCACCGCGTCCCTTGTACTTTGTTCCTACAAGTTTATAAAAGTCTAAATCACAGAGAATAAATTGTTTGAACAAAATCATTAGCCAGTATGACCAAGCAAAAAATCTGTACTATAAACTACTGTTGGAAGTAAAATCTGCTCTAGTTCCAAGCCAGGGGAAAGACACAGGAAAAATGAATTTGGAGGCAAGCTGCAATTGGAAAGGAGGCCTTCTTTTATTTAGGAATCAGAAGCAAAGTGACACAGCAATCAGTTCTGGAACAGTTGACAAAACAGGTGAGTGGATGAGTTTTATGTGGTTCTAGGGCTTTGTGATTTAGATGCCCAGGTTTGTTGTGAAATGTACTTTAATCTGTGCTTGAGTGTGTCCTTTTAATATTCTAATTGTTCTTGGTTGACTCCTATTGTGGCTGAGAGATCATGCCCTGTCCTTGGATCTGGGTGAATAATGTAGATTTTACATGTCTTTTGTCTCCCTGCTTTTTAATCTGATCCAGCCCAGCCTTCTGTGGAGACTGTAGCTAAAGGCATTTTATTTATGAATGGAATAGTTTGTGAAACTAAATATCCATTCACAGGGGCTGGCCACTTTGGGTGATTTTACTTCAGGGAAGGCTTTTCTCTTCTGGGAGTGGGGCAGCATTTCGTTGCTAATATGGGAGCTTTCTTATATTAAAAGGAGGGGATTCTCCCTACACTACTGTACAACATTGTTTACAATCTCTTGGCAAAGGTACACTTTATCACTGAACAGCAATACTTCCATTCTATTTGAGGCAAACATTTGAGGGTATTTATACTATGGAGGGAAGTTAATACATTACCTTCCCCCTATGATAGTGTGAGCCAGTAAGACTTTTGAAAATTGCAGTCTCCCTACCACAAGATTGCATCAAGCTAAGTTTACAAGATCTAGATTTTTTATTTTGTACGATGTGTTTTCTTTTGCTAACATAGAAATGAACCCTGAAATATTTCCCTCTGGCCATAAACCTAATCCTTGGGCTTTAAAGGATTCACCACAAAGAGTTTGAGCTTTATCTTAAGTCTGCCTTCACCATCACATTTAAAGTTTGCAATTCAAATTCTATTCAAAATTAACTTAAATCAGCTCTATGGAGATTCTTAAACATCCAGGTCATGGTTGCTCCAAAGGAGCTTTTCCAATTAGACTTCGTTTTTTTCCCCTTTGAAAACATTTTACTTCTCATTCAAGAAGTGAAATGTTTTCAAATGGAAAAAAAAACCCAAGAAAATCCACTTGCTTTTTGAAAAAGCACAATTGGGACAACTTAAGTTGGGGTATCACCAAGAAACTATAAAAATAAAATGTTTTTTTTTTAAAAGGAAGGGAGAGGAAAGCCATACTTTATTTACCTTCCCTCCTTCTTATAGTGCAGTGAATTGGGAAAATGTCTAAATTGCTTCCACATAATATTTTGCTTCCCAGAAGTTAAAGAATGTTGCAACCCTCTCTAATATCTAATTAATTATTTTTGCATATTTCTATAACCGTCCTTGTCAGGTGTGAAAAATCAGTTCCACAGTGACGGTCCAATTAAACTGATTTATTCCTAATCAATCTATGCATAGGAATCTTCTCAACTAACAGTTAGAACCTGCTTGGGGTTAGATAAGAGTTAATAGAAATTAAGCAGGCTTGATTTAGTTGATTTGTAGCTACATAGGGATTCAAGATTGATCCCTCTTTTAACTCTGCCTCCAGATTCTGCCACTCCTTCTTAAACAGTCTTCTCCCTTTTTCTCTACATCTCAGGGATCTCTGGCTAGCTCATAAACCAAACATGATTATTTTATTTATTAAATTTATATTACCAAACACCCCCTCCATATCACCGTTGAATTTATAAATTATTACACAATAAAGATAACATTATCTCCTTCACTCATTTTACTGGGCACAATGAAATTGTTCTAAAATTTCCTTGAAGGGTGGTTCACCCTTGAATAGGCAGAAACCCACCAAGAATATGACTGCCACGAAGCCAAATCCCCATGCAATTATCTAAATTGAAATACTCTCAGTAATGATATCAGTAGACTAAATTGTTCCTTGCAATTGTATTATTCTAATATTCCAAGAGTAGACATACCATAAATTTGTACAAAGGCATACACATAGAAGCTTCTTCCAACATTTCCTGTAAATGACTACTTAGAAATAAAGGGAATGGCACTGATTCAACAACATGCTTTGTTTGGGACTTCATGGAAATTGAAGATCTGCATAATCAAAACAACTATGTAAATCTCTGTACATCCCCACTTCAGAAGGGGACGGGAGTTAGTCCTAAATTTTAGCTCACTTATTGGAGTCTCTGTATCAGCAAGGGTAGCTCGGTATAGACTCTGATGTAAGTATATCACTATTATTAAAGCATTTCATTCAGAAATATCCTTTTCCTAAAAAGCAGCAAGTAAGGTCCATAGATAAGTGATGTAGATGCGATTAAATAGTTTAAAACAGTACATCACTGGTTTCAGCAATATGGAATAATCCTGTACATAAAAGGGATATTTTGAAAATATGCACCCGCTGGATTGGAGGTAATTAATTTTGAACTTCCCCAATAGTTAATGCTCTTTTTGACCACAAAGAAGACATGGAATTAAAAAAAAATGCAATTGCTGCATTTCTCATTCTATTAAAGGTCAGGAAGAGAAGTTCAGAGAAAGCTACCATGTAATTAGATAAAGCTGAAAATGCATTTCTGAGGAAATGATTTAAATCAGTCTTCCCAATCTGGATGCCCTTCAAATGTATGGATCAATTCTGATCATTTGCAGAAATGGGCTGAATGGACTAGAAAATTCTGGAACTAATAATTCACACTATCCAGATCCAGTTTGATTAGGACTAATTTAAGTAAATGAGAGGGGGGAAAACCTTATCTTTATGGCTATGTGCAGTTTAATTAATTCCAAATGCACCACTATTTCCAAACTTGATTTCAGGCATGTGATGACTCAGTGGTTAAAGATGCCGAGCTTGTAACTGGAGAGTGGATAGCTGGGTTCAAGACCCAAGCTCTGTGCAATGGGGAAAGCTCCCATTACTTGACTCAGCTCCTGCCGCCTATAGCAGTTTGAAAACATGCAAATGTAAGTAGACTAGTAGGTACTACTTAGGTGGAAATATAACAGTATTCCATGCATCTTTGGCCTCTAGCCATGCTGGCCACGTGACCATGGAAATTCTCTTTGGACAACACTGGTTCCCTCGACCAAGAAATAGAGATGAGTACAATGGCTTAGAATCAAATGTGACAGGGAAACCTGCACCTTCTAGAGGTCTACTAGTTGATGTCATGTGTAATGTGTAACTCAGGCAGTAACAATGGCTTTACGTGGCCAGTTGAAACAAGCAGAGTCTTACTTCTAAAATTGGACCAAAACCTTGCCATAGACTTGCCACTTGATATAGCAAATGCAGAATTGGGGGGGGGGGGAAATCCACTTTAGAAGCAGAGTGAGAAATTATATCAGAAGGTTTTTTGAGTGGACCAGTAACAACTTGAAGAAAGGGTTGTGTAACATATTCTCAACAAATTTGCAATGTAATGTCTGCATGCTGTAGAAAAGAGAACATGTAGACAATGTCTATGTTTCCTGCAGGATCGAAGGCAAGGTACCTTTGATAGTATCAGGAATACAATTGCACTCATCCTTTTTATAGAATTATGTCTATAGCTCAGAAATAAATCAGAGTATCAAGAACAAAAAAGGGAAACAGGAAATGAAGGGGCAGAGGTGGTGTGGATTGTTTAAACAAGAGGAAACAGCAGAATCTTATATGCTTTCCAAGAACCTTCATAAAGTATACTAATCTGAAGTAATTCTGTTGATTAGCAGTTACATCATGAAACATCAGAGCCTGTCAACTGCGGAAAAAGGAGGTGAATACTTTTTATGTGGCCCAATATGACTCTTCTGATCAATGTTCTCTTCAATCCAATGCCTTTTTGGTTCAAATTACCTTGAATCATCCACTGACTGACAGTATGAATTCTCTATCAACTAATTATGGGATTAAATTATGCATAAATATTGAGTCAATGCAAGTTGTATTTTGAATGATCTTGAAGCGGCGTAACTCTTCCAAATTATTGTGCTGTTCAAATATGTCAAATCTTACATTAGTGCATGCTGTTTGGCATTCTAATCCAATTCAGCAGCGTTTTATACACAAGTATTGTAAGCTGCAATGACACTGCTTTGAAGGTTTCCTCTAGCGCAGAGGCCCCCAACCTTTTGGGCACCAGGGACCGGTTCTATGGAGAGAGGTTTTTCCATGGACCAGAGGGTGCAGGGTTTTATGTGTTGCCTGCATCCCATGGATGGGACTTTCCTTGTTTGTGTGGACCAGTTGCTGGCATGCTGCGGCCCGGTCCTGGTCCATGGACTGGGGGTTGGGGACCCCTGCTCTAGCTAACATATTCTTTGATTGCTAAGTTGACAAATGCTTACATTCCCTTGCAAAGAAGCAACACAATTAAGTAGCCAACTGCACAAAGACTTCCAAGCTCTGTTTTAATTCCCCATTTCCCCGAGTTTTCAAATATTTTTTTTTTAATTTATTTTAATTCCATTTATATCCCGCCCTTCTCCGAAGACTCAGGGCGGCTTACAAGCTTAGCAGTAGCCTTCATTCTATGTATATGCCTGCTTATTAGGGCTTTCACACACACACCCCAAGCGGCATTATTACAAAGTCAACTTAATTGCCCCCAACAATCTGGGTCCTCATTTTACCTACCTCGGAAGGATGGAAGGCTGAGTCAACCTTGAGCCTGGTGGGATGCGAACCTGCATCCCACCAGGCTGTATACTGTAAATCAGTATTAGGAGAAGTAAGTTTTTGGATCAAGAATTTGAAATAAAAAGGAAGGTCTTTTTTCTCTTAATGTCTTATGTATGTAATAATGTTGTCTGCAATAAAAAAAGTACAAAATCAATTTGGGTCTATCATTGTGGCAGATCCACATTTTCCACAGGCATTTGATTCAGTACAGTTCATAAGTACCACAGCAGTTGAAAAAAAAATACTATATCTGAACAGAAACATGTGGCTTTATGCCACGACTTGTTTCTAATCCTATACGTGTTCATTCAGCTATGTCAGATTATTACTGCTGCTGCCATTTATGTTTTCTGGTTTACTGGCATGCTATCTACTTATTCTTCAGTGCTAAGAAAAGTCATTCTTTTGCTTTATGACTCCATTTAAATAATTTTTCATACTTTATTTTTAAAAAGTAATGCCAATGGACCACAGAATAATGGATAGCCACGTTGTTTGGAACATTAGGAATATATCATTGATAGACATAATACAAGAAACTAGAAATTTAAAAAAAACACCTTTGGGCCATCACTGTTTCTCATGCTTTCTATTTCACACAATTGTGCAGCACAAATGGGAGACAGGAATGTTAGATATATAGGAGCGTTAGATGTGCCTTGAGCTAGTCATATATAAAGATAGAATAAAAATCAATCAAAGAAACAAACAAATGAATCAAACAAACAAATGCTTCATTGACCAGAAATCTGCCGCTCCAAAGGCAATGTATTAAGAAACTTACTTTATGACTCAAAATTCAGCTTGAGCAATTATGGGATGGACAAGTGTATCTTTTAAACTTCACTTTCCAGTTCTGAATCAAACATTTCCTAGGTTTCCATCCTGCCTTTTCTACAGGATCTCAGAGAAACATACATGGGATTCTTCCTTCCAATGTGTTTCCGTAGCAAAACTTTGATGAAGTAGGCATAGGCAAAGGAATATTCTTTATTGGCCAAGTGGGATTGGACACACAAGGAATTTGTCTCCAGTGCATAAGGTCTCAGTGTTCATACAAGCAACAAAGTAATATCAGGAGAAGATAGTAAGATGAAAAGGATGATAGTAATACAGCCCTACTACATGGGTAAATATCCTTAGACAGAAGACGGTGCTGTGGGAATGATCGGTTTAGCAGAGTGATGGCATTGGGGAAAATGCTGTCTTTGTGTCTAGTTGTTTTATCAGGCAATGCCCTATAGCAGTGTCTTGAAGGGAGAAGTCAAAACAGTTTTTGTCGAGGAGGTAGGGGGTCTGTAGATATTTCCTCAGCCTTCTTTCTGACCAGTGCAGTATACAAGTCCTCAATGGAAGGCAGGCTAGTTGCCATTGTTTTTTTTCTGCTGTTCTAACTATCCATTGAGCTCTGTAACCTGTCCCATTCGGGTTGTCTTGCCAAACCAGACAGTTATAGAGGTCTAAGTGACAGACTCAATAATTCCTCTATAGAATTGTATCAGCAACTCTTTGGATAACTTGGATAGGTTGAATAGGGTGAGCTGAGAAACTGTGACTGACCGAAAGTTATCCACAGAGATCCCATGGTTGTGGGGGGACTTGAAAAGGTATCAGTTTGCAACTTTGTATGTTGAATGTTTCTGGTGTTTTGACTGTTTATACTGCAGTCTTTGTAACTGAAATATGCAATAGAAAGTAACAAACATGAGTGTTTCAGAACAAAACTTGGAGAGCGGAGGCCACAAGGAAAAACTTTTCCATCACCCAATAATTCAGTGGCATACGTGGATGCAATGTTAGATACATCTGTTAATATATCGCTGCCTTTTTCTCCCCATAATTATTCATTTTGTCAGGAATTATTTCCCAATAATTCCTAATGACAGTCAGCACATACAAGTAGTCCTTGACTTACAATGGTTTGTTTAGTGACCAT